>NW_006400036.1:822243-827888 GCF_000299155.1 Elephantulus edwardii
GTCCTTGGAGAGGGACATCATGCTTGGGAGGGTTGAAGGACAACGCAGGAGGGGAAGACCCTCTATGAGATGGATTGATTCGGTGACTGGGGTAATCAGGATGGGTGTGTCAGAGGCGGTGCGGTTGGCGCAGGATAGAGCAGGGTTTAGGGCTGTTGTGCATAAGGTCGCTATTAGTCGGAAACGACTCGACGGCACATAACAACACAACAACAATGTGGCCTCAGGATTGGAGGAAGACTTGCCAATAACCTGTGCTATGCAGATGACAACCTTGCTTGGTAAAACTGAGGAGTACCTGAAGAGCTTCCTGCAGAATGATAAGGAACACAGTCTTCAATATGGATTGAACCTCAACATCAAGAAGGCAAAGATTCTCACCAGTGGGCCACCTGACAACATGATATATGGAAAAGAGATTGAGATTGTTAACAGCTACAACTTGCTTAGCTACACAATCAACTTTTAGCACCAGCAGTCAGGAAACAAAGACGAATTACACTGAGAAAATCTGCTGTCAGGGACATCTCCTAGAACTGAAAAGCAAGCGCATCAGTCTAGAGACTAAAGTGTACCTGATCCAGGTCATTGTCTTCACAATTACTTGTTTGCATCAGAAAGCTGGACGATGACTAAGAATGGCAGGAGAAGAATTGATGCCGTGGAGTTTTGGAGCTGGAGAAGAGTCTTGAACATACCATAGACTGCCAAGAAAACAAATCTTGGAGAGGAAGTAATCAGGTTTTTCCTTGGAGGCCAGCATTTTGCATCTCCATCTCACGTGCTTTGAGTGTGTGTCCAGGAGAGACCGATCCTTGGAGAAAGGGTGCCAGGACAGCACAGGAGAGGAAGACCACGGATGATGGTTTAATAAAGTAACAAGGACAAAGGAGATAAGGTGTGTTGAAATCACGAAAACTGGTTAAGGACAGGGCAGGCTTCACAGGTGTTGTACATTGTGTTGCTATGCGATACAGGCGACTCGATGGCACAAAACAATTCTAGATTAAGGAATTGGGTGGCCTAGTGGTAAGAAACTATTCTGCAATCCCAAAGGCTTGAGGTTTAAATCCACCAGTTGCTCCAGAGGAAAAAGGGCAATCTCTTCCCACGTGACTTACTACCTCTAAGTGACTTACTTAAACCCCTAGAGGGTCAGTACTGACTTGATGGTACACAAAATCAACAAGAACAATCGATTTGGTGGGCATATGTTTGGTACTGTTTTTATCGTGCCATTGCATTCCTCATTCTCTAACATATTCTTTATCTTTTATTCTCTTAAGGAGGTAGTCATGGAGTCCTCCTGACATTCTGTCCCTAAAGACAAAATTGTAAACCTGAGCAAGATAAAATCTGTAATGATCTCAATTTCTTCTGCACCTAGCATGGTGCTGTCAATTGGTCCAGAGCTGAGAATCTTTGTTTTCATGTTGAGCTGAAATCCATATTGCATGCTGCAGTCCTTGACCTTCTGCAGCAAACCCTTCAGGTCCTCCTCAGTTTCAGCAAGCTAGGTGGTGTCCTCTGCATAACTCAGGCTGTTGATGAGTCTTCAACAAATCATGATGCCACATTGCTCCTCATAAAGTCCAGCCTCCAAAATGATTTGTTCTGCAGATAGCTTGTAAAGGTTTGGAGAAATAACACATCCTTCATACATTCCTTTATTTTGAACTATGTAATGTTTCCTTGTTCTGTTGTGGCAAATGCTCCTGGGTCTAGTATAGGTTTTACACAATAGGTTGAGCACAATGAAGTGTTCTGGGATTCCCATTCTTTTCAATGGTTGTCACAATTTGTTGTGATCCACATATTTAAATGTCTTTACAAAATCAATAAAATATAAGTATTCTTCTGGTCCTCCTTGCTTTCCGCCAAGACGCATCTATTGTTGGCAATGATGTGTCTAGTGCCACAGCCTCTTCTAAGCAGAGGTAAATAAATATGGCAGTCCTCTGTTGCTATACCATTCTAGCTGTTTGTGGACAATCTTCAGCGGGATTTTGCTTGCATGTTATATTGTTTGATAATTTTTACACTCTGTTACGTCATCTTTTATTGGAATGGGGAAAAAATATATACCTCTTCCTGTCTGTTGGCCACGTAGTTTTCCTCCAGATGTCTTAAAACAACCTGATGAGCATGTCTAAGTCTGCATCTGTTTTTTTAAAATTCATCAGTTGGTATGCGATCAATTCATGGGGCCTTGTTTTTTGCCATTTCCTTCAGCGCAGCATCAACTTTCTCCTTCCTCACCATTGTTTCTTCATGATATGTTGTATCATGAAATTCTTCTGTGACAGCCAGTTCTTTTTGGTACAATAACTCTGTATACTCGTTCAATCCTTAATCTTTTAATGCTTCCTGGATCATTCTGCATTCTGCCCATAGTGAAGTGTTAGACTACAGTAAATTATCATAAAAATGTATACAGAGACATGGACTTGGAACCAACTCATAACGGACCCTCCAGTAAGAATTTGGAGGCTGTAAATCTCACCAGAGAAGACAGCTCATCTTTCTCACATGGAGCTTCTGACAGATTTGAATTGCCAGAGAGGTTCAACTTGGAGTTAGCAGCCCCAAACAACTATATATCTCTTGGTGAAACAATTAATAGTAATTCATTTTCGGTACTGTAGGGAAAGTATTCTTTCTCCCAGAAATATTTGAAGAAGGAGTGGCATCCACTTCCTAAAGAACATGCCTCTAGAAACTCACTGAACTTTGATAAATGTCTATAATTATAGAAAGGATTCTGGCCATTTGCTCAATTTTGATGGCAATCAACAGCACAACACATAATTTAGTAACTAATAAATAGTAAAAATGAATGTGGTTAATGTGATAAGTTGATAGCCTGGAAATACTTTGAAGGGTCACTATGTGTCAGAAATAAGCGGATGGCAGTGCTTTAGACATACAAATGAGATACATGCAAAAAAATCCCTTGCAATAAGAGAGACTCAAACCCACAATGAGATACCATCTCACACCAGTAGCAGTAGCAAAATTGAGTAGGGCACCAAACAGTAAATGTTGAGCACGAGGTGAAGAGGTGGGAACTTTCATACACTGTTTGTGGGATTATTAAACGAAAGACTCTAGAAGACAGTTTCACATTTCCTCAAAAAGATGAACCTACAAGCTACTATGACCCAGCTACTGCACCACTAGGAGTATACCCCAAGGGAATTAGAACTGGGTCACAAACAGAGATCTGTATACCAATGTTCATAGCAGCATTACTGGCCATTCCAAGATCATGTAAACAGCCCAAATATCCACTACAACTGAAAGGACTGAGAATTTGTGGTACATTCACACAATGGAATACTAGGCAGCACTCAGTAGCAAAGATTTTTGAAAATTCTACATAACTTGGGAGAGACTGGAGAGCATAACTCAGTCTCATAAGGAAAAATACTGCGTAAGACGATTATTGTAAAAATAGAAGGATAACTAGTAAAACATATATGAGAATGCAACGGGGGAAGGTGAGGGAGCAGAGGGGTGAGGATGGATAGGGACAAAACCACAGGGTTTTGTGGGTGGAGGGTTGGGGTGAAGGAAATAGGAAGGATATGACCGGGACCTGAAATGTTTGGGTACTGATGGGCAAGGTCCAATGATGATTGATTTTCTAAAACATAATGCATAGGAACAATTGTATGAAATGCAATAGGAATGAAGAATCATGAGAAACACAATGTGTACAAACCTTGTGAGAAAAAGAAAATAAAATTAAAATAAAAATGCACTTGTGCAGAGAACACTAGTGAGACCTCACAGAGTAAGGAATGTGGGAACACCCTCACATTCTCACTCTGAAGATTCTGTGATGAGTTGTTGCCAAGGATCTTTAATGATGCGTATTTTACCTTTGGTTTTCTCAGTCTTTCTACATGAAGAGTTGGTTGGATGAGATTTATTTTATTTGAGTTTAATTTTATATTTTCTTTTAGTTCATTAAGTTTCATTGTAGTTCATGTAGTTTAATTATAATTCATTAAGTTTAATTTTAGTTTATCTGTAGTCTAATTATACTTTATTAAGTTTCATTGTAGTTTATCTTTAGTAATAGTTCATTAAGTTTCATTGTAGCTTACTATTAAAGCATGGGTAACGTCTGCAGTTGTTGCAAAGGTATGTTTATGTTGAGTTTTGAAAGTTACTGCTCTAAAAGTATTAATATCTTTTTTTGTACCACTTGCATGATGATTTTTCATATTAATACTTTATACTTTTCTCTTATTCTAACACCCGTTCATTTCAGGAATATTCAGAAATACGCTGCTCACCCATTGTCGGAGGAACATCCTCAGAAAACAGAATAAATCACCTACAGGTGAGAGAAAGTGAATAAACTTTCCTCAAATGAGGCTTAAGATAACTCTTCAGATGATACTGCCAAGAATAAATGATGTCCTTCTTATGTGTTCTTAAGTATTTTTACCACTGATGCCCACCATAGTTTCTGTGTGCTGGGACAGACTTACTGTGAGAAGAGTAAGGAGATATCTTCTGCAAGTATTGAGCAGCAGAATGGGTGCTCGAATTCTTTCCTAAGAGGAAAAATTTATGGCTTTTTTCTGAAGTCAAGTGCATGGGAGCACTTGTTTAAAAAGAAATAAAATTTTAATACTAACACAAACACAGTAGAAATTTAGCTCAAGTGACATAGTGGATAGTGTGTTGTCTTATACAGTTTGAAAGGAGCTCTAGTGACCCAGGTCCCAGTGTGTCGAGCTGATTATGGGAATGTTAATACTGGGAGTCCACCAGCTGCTCCTCATGGACATGGGAGCCCCTCTGACTTCCATCCTGGCCCAAACAACACCAGTTTGAGAAGGTCTCTAGAAGAGTCTTAAAAACTGAAGACTCAGATTGTTAGTGCAGTAATTGACAATTTTTATCCCCTCTCAACAGGATTTACAAATGTGGGCTATTTTGGACTGCATTCTCTAGACATGGAAAGGAAATAATAACTTTAGTTAAACCTATCTATATCTGCAAGCTGGACAATGAATAGGGATGACAGAAGTAGAATTGATGCCTTTGAGCTTATGTGATGGAGAAAAGTGAACATTGAACATTCCATGGACTAACAAAAGAATAAACAAGTATGTTTTGAAAGTATGCAGCTGGAGTACTCTTTGGAAGCAAGCCCTAGGAAAGGCTCTTCCTTGGAGACTGACATGATCCTTGAAAAGCAAAAGAAAAACTCCTTCATTGGTATACAATCCCTCTGCTATCCATTCATTTGTTGATGGGCACTTAGGTTGCTTCCAAAGCCGCGATAAACATGGGTGTGCATATATTTCAGCATTCATTCTTTTCCTTTTAACTCTTCTAAGTTCAAGAGCAAATTTGGACTCTTCTTTTTTTTTTTTCTTTTATTGGGATAATTTGGATTCTTCTCTTTTTTTATTATAATTTTTTATTTTTTTTTACAGAGGTTTTGGATTTCCATTCATTTATTGCCGCAATTTTCTCCCTTCCCACCCCTCCCAACCAGATCGCTTCCCCCTCCGAAGAGAGAAAAAAAAAAGAAAAAAAATTCCTTCTTTAGTATACAATTCCCACGTTCCTTCCCCCCACCCCCCACCCCGAGTACACTTCTCTATGCAACCTTAATTCTG
>NW_006400036.1:827988-851104 GCF_000299155.1 Elephantulus edwardii
ATATCACTTCTAATCTGTTCTTTCCCTCATTTGTTTCAATACAATATACATAATTTATCCAGTTTTTTTCTGTCATACCCCCACCCTGATGTCAGATCCTTGATGAAATCCCCTGAGAAATGACTTATTAGTCTAAAGGCTTTGAGAGAAGAGTCTTGTGGCACAGCAAAGTCAATCATCAAAATACAGTCCACAAAGAAAGACATCTTCATCTGACTCTGGAGTCTGGGGACATAAGAGTAGATATCTGAGGGGAAATTCTTTGACCCTTTGTGTCTTGGGTGAAGCAGAGGGAAAGAAAACAAACATGAATAGAGAAAAAACTGTCCAGAGGACTAAGGTTACACATGAGCCTCAAGAATGGAAAACAAGATGTTGCATATCTACCAATGCCAACAGCTCCAGTAGGTACCACGTGAAGAGGTTCTACAGTATTAAAGAGAAAGGTGTGAACAAAACTCAAAAACATAAAATGGGCATGCTTCCTAATTAGATAAAAGCAGAAAGATTCCCAAGACTATGACTCTTAGTCGCTCTTTTATTCTGAAGTGAAACTCCCTCACCAAGCTGAGCTTCAGCAAAACCACAAAAATGTCTACAGAGTGATACCCATGCCTCAGAAAAATCACCTACAGAAAATTAAGAAGACAGCACTTAGCCAGGGATAAAATGAGGAAGGGAGAAATGGGTCGAAGCACAAGAGACAATGTGTACTAATGTTTTTCACTAGCATAGAAAAAAATAGAATTATTTCTGCAGATAATTTAGTAACTTATAAGTGGTAAAAATGGATGAGGTAAAGGTGAAAATGGACATTTGCAAAACCCTTGAAGAGTCACTGTGTGTCATAATTACATAGATGGAAGTTGTTGAAGTAACTTGTTTTCTGTTGAAAAATTTTTGTACACAAAAAAAGGCACATGGGTAGGTAACAGCAGTGAGACCTCACAGAAGAAATTATGCCCTCCCTCTGAAGGGTGTTTGATAACTTGTTGCCAAGGTGAGATAGTGATAGCTATGTGACTTTAGGTTATGTCACTATGTGTCAGACCATCCAGTTCTCTGGATACCACTGAGCTTCGTAGTTAACTTTTTAAATATGGGGAATATTTGCCCTTGCTGCAAAAGTATGTTCTTACTGACTTTTAAATGTTACCGCTGTAGGCTTAGTTAAATTTCTCCCAATGATTTTCTTTTCTCCAACTTGTCTTGTACAAATAGAATTGTGTTTTATAGTTTGATATTAAAGTAATGATTTTTCTTTCACCCAAGTCTTTAAGTTTGACGGGTTTTCCCCCTCTTTAGGAAAATGTAGTTTTTCTTATGTCTATACCTCTGCCATTCCATAAGCTAGCCATTCTGAATATTTCTCAATTTCCAGTAGAATATAGGGTTTTCTTTTTACTTGAAAAATATTAAAGTATTAATTTTGGAAATTTGAATTTATGTAGAATTTAGAATAGTGAACTTGTACAGTGATGAATTTCACACAATGAAGATGCTTGCTGTTTCTGGTTGTGGTTAAGTACCTGTCAAGTGAAGTATTACTAATATCCTATGAACTGCAGATATAAACTTTCCCCTATCTCTAGTGGCCTAGTGGCAAGACGCTGTGCTGCAATCCCAAAGGCACACAGTTCTAGGCCACCAGCTGCTGTGTGGAAGAAGGATAGGCAATCTTCTGTGTGATCATCTGCCTCTGAAAACCCATCTGTAGGTCGACTATGGGTTGGTTTAGACTCCACGGTACATAACAACATAACAAATCTTGTTCTATTGTTAGGATCTCCACTGTCTTCAAGCCCACACCCGTAGTTACTGTCCACCAAAGTATCTCTAGCTTTTTACAATGACTCTCCTTTCTTTTTTTATTGATGTCATGTCACATATTTGAGGCCTTCTTGCTTGTTTCAAAAGAAACGGTGTTAATTTACAAAGTTATTTTTAAAATTACAGTGTTACCAGAAATTATTGAAGGTGATGCCAGTTATATGCTTTAAAACAACCCAATAATAACATCTTCAGAGTTAGGAAACTGATAGACTGCTGTTATCATCAAATCTGTATTTTTATTACTTTGGTATTTAGTTTTCTAACTGGTCATTCATCCTTTCCCTTTACATTTCAGGAATACCCATAGATACGTCATCCACAAATCCTTCCATGACAAGAAAATACAAAATATCAGTTAAAATTGGGAAAATTCACTGAAAAGTTTTCTCAAATGGGGTTTAAGATTTCTCTTCAGATGATATTGCCAAGCTTAGGTCATGCTCTTCTTAAGTGGTAAAAATGTTTCTATCACTAATATCCATAATAGTTTCTATGTGCTGGGACAGACTTTAAAGTGTAATGGAAAAGCAAATATCTTCTTCAAGGACTGATCATCAAAATGAATATTTGAATTCCTTTCTAAGAGCAAAATGCTCATGGCTTTTTCTTAACTCACCTGTATGGGAGCAAGTTAGTTCTTTTAATCCCATTTGACTCCCCTTTACCAGCCAAAGGACATTACTTTGAGAGTGCCTCTACAAGTGTCTTGAAAAAAATTTTCTCCTTGTTGTGTACCATCGAATTGGATCTGACTGAAACATGAGGGGATTGTCCCTCATTCTCCAGTGGAGCATCTGGTGGATTCGAACCATGTACCTTTGGGATTGCACCACAACTTCTTGCCACTAGGTCACCAGAGCTTCCAAAGTGTCTTGAAATTTGAAGGCCCAAACTACTATTTTGATAATAAATGATTTTTATCACATTCAAAAGAGTATTTGTAAAAGTAAGGTATCTTAGGCTGGGTTCTCTATACAACTATAAAACCAATGAAAAGTATATGCATTTATTTATATCTATACAGGGTGGGGGAGAAAAGAATGAGAATGTATCATTTTTGCTTGTTTTTAAAGAATTCATATTGATTTGAATACAAAATTAATATATATTGTGTTTCATTCATGTACATTGTGCTTCATACATACCTTCATTCACACTGTGTTTCATATGATCTTTCATATACATTTTCTTTTATTAAACCACTCACCATTGATCTATACTTACTATTACTCTGTTTTTTCAGGTCCTCCTTGGATCTTTCCTAATTCCATCATCACCTTCAACCCCACCCACCATACTCTGTTGTCCTACTGATTTTTCCCCTTCCCATTCTGTTCCCCCCTCCTCTCATTCCCTTCCAGATTTGCACTTTTATACACATCTTACTACTTATCCTTCTGTTTACAATAAGGGTCTCATGCAGTACTTGTCTTTACTTCATTCAGCATAATGCTCTCCAGGTTTTCTTTTGGTATCCCACTGTATGAATATACCATAATTTCTCAATCCATTAATTTGTTAATGGACATTTGGGATGTTTCCATTTTTCACAATAGCAAGGGTAGTTGATAACATTGCTATGATCCTAAATGTACAAATCTTCAATTGTGTCACAGTTCTGTTTTCTTTGTGGTGGTCTTAGCAGTAGAATAGCTAAGGCTGCGTGGGATTTCTATGGTTAGCTTTTTGGGGAAACATCAAACTGCCTTCCAGAGTGTTGGTACCATTTTACAATGTCACCAACAATGTTTAAGAGTTCTCAACTCTCCACATCCCCTCCAACATTTACTGCTTGCTGTTCTGTTAAATTTTGCCACTGCTACTGGGGTGAGATGGTATACCATTGAAGTTTTGGTTTATATCTTTCTTATTGCTAGTGATTTTGAACACTTCTTTATGTGTGTCTTGGTCAACCATGTTTTCCTTTGTGAAACTTCCATGTGTTTTGCCTGTTTTGCAGTTGGATTATTAATCTTTTTATTCCATGTCTTATTCTTTAAACTTTTGTTAGGAGACCCTTGTCAAGATGCAGCTGCTGAATGATTCTCCCCTGTTGGTATGTGTTCTTTTCACCATATTGGAAAAAGGTGTTCTTGTTTGCTTTTTTAAGTAAACCAATATAAAATAAGTATTTTACTTAACAGGGGCTTAAGTTTGAGAAGGTCCCATTTATTGATGTTGTCCTCTCCTGGTTCTGCATTTCTGGCTATATTTGCAAGCTTTTTTATACCCTTAGCTAGGATTTCTAACTTTGGTCACATGTTCTCTTATATGATCTTTCTGGTTTTGAGTTTTACCTGATCAACCTTGGGTTGATTGTTATGTATGGTGTGAGATGTGTACTGTGCTTCAGCATTCTGTAGGTAGATATCCTATATTGCCAGTTCCATTTGTTGAAAATGTTGTTAATTTCCCATTTAATATGTTCTGATTTCTTATCAGATTCTTACTGATTTCTTATACTAACTGACTCTAGGTAACTGGATTAATTTCTGGGATCTTGATTCTGTTCCATTGGTCTTTTTGTCTGTGATTGTACCAGTAATATGTTGTTTTGGTTATGAAGGTTGTGTAGTAGGTTTGAGGTAAGGAAGTACTATGCCTCCTTTGTCATTTTAATTTTTCAGAGGAGTATTGCTTATCTAGGGTCATTTTCCTTTCCAAATAAACCTGTCAATTGCCTTTACTATCTGCTTGAACAATGATTTCTGTATCTGTATTGGGATTGTGCTGAACATTCAGGTTGCCTTTGACAGAAGAATCATTAGAGACAAAATAGGATCAAAGTTAGAAGCCCTAGCCCATGGTACTGTAAATAGAGCCAGAAATGAACAACCAGAAGAGGATAAAATAGATGAGTAAAATCGTCTAATATTTATCCCTGTATAAAAACTTTTCCAATAGTCTGAAAAGAAGACTTACACAGTGGGGTAAAAATTGGAAATCACATACCAGACATATGTCTCATAATGAAACTTTACTGAATCTTACAAGGCTTTCACACACACACACACACACACAAACACACACCAAACCAAAAAATAACTCTGAGATCCCAATCATAAAATGGAGAAAAGACATGAAAAACACATTCCTTGTTCTCCATCTGCTATGCAAATTCTGTCTCTTTCATTCTCTTCAAAAGTCATCCATGTGTACATTTTGATGTTCAATCCCTAAGTCAAAGTTTTTTACTTCTCTGCTATTTTTAACATGCTATTTCTATCACAACTGCATGCCTTTGGAGTTGCAGTGCAGCTTCTTGCCACTAGACCAAGAGTGCTCCCAATATATAGTACAATTTAGATATTAGAATATTGTTAACTACACTTACCGGAAAAGTCATTGTTCTGTGAACTATTGAGTTGGAACAAACTCATAGCTGACCCTCCAGGAGGTTTTCAGAGGCAGTAAACCAAATGGGAGGAGACTGCCCATCTTTCTCTCGCAAGCAGCTGGTGGATTCAAACTGCATTCTTTCAGGTTAAATGCAGAGTTCCTTACAAATAAGTCACCAGACGTCACTTTCTAGAAACTACCATTAATCACTGTAAAAGAAATTATCCAGATCCAGGTCGTGGTCTTCACAATTACTTGCTATGCATCAGAGAGCTGACAATGACTAAGGATACAGAAGAAGACTCGATGACCAAGTATGCAAGGAGGGTTCAACATAAGAAAAACAATCATACACAATCATGTCTATTGAGACATTATTTACAATAGCAAAGAAATGGATGCAATCCAAGTGTACACAATAATCCTGGGCCGCCAGAGGAAAAAGACAGAGAACCCAATTACAAAATGGGCAAAACACATGGAGAGACTTTTCACAAGAGAAAGACATTCAGGTGAAGAACAGACATATGAAGAAATGCTCAAAATCAGAGGCAATAAGAGAGATGCAAATCAAAACCACAATAAGATACCATCTCATCCCAGTAGCTGTGGCAAAGTTTAGAAGGGCATCAAGCAATAAATGTTGGAGAGAATGTGGAAAGGTGGGAACACTCATGCACTGTGGGTGGGATTGTAAAATGGTATAACCACTCTGGAAGGCAGTTTGGTGTTTCCACAAAAAGCTGAACATAAAACTCTGTATGACTCACCTATTCCACTAATAGGAATATATCCCAAAGAAATTAGAACTGAGACACAAATAGAGATCTGTATATCAATGTTCATAGCAGTATTATTCACTATTGCATGAACACGGAAACAGCCCAAATGCCCAACCACAAGTGAGTGGATTGAGAAATTGTGGTACATTCACACAATGGAATACTAAGCAGCTCTCAGGTGCAACAATTTCAAAAAATACTGCATAACTTGGGAGAGACTGGACAGCATTATACTGAGTGAACATAGTTTCATAAGGACATATACTGCATGAGACCATTACTGTAAAAACAAAAGGGTAATTAGTAAAATGTGTATGAGGACCCAAGAGCAAGAAGGGGTGAGAGTGGAGAGTGAGAATGGGTAGGGGCAAAACCATAGGTTTGCACAGTTTAGTGGGTGGAGGGAAGAGGTAAAGGAAATGGAAAGGATCCAGTGAGGACCTGAAAAGATAGGATAATGATGTGAAAGGTCCAATGGTGATTAATTTTATAAAACATAATGTATGGGAATCATTGTATGAAATACAATGTGAATGAAGAATAGTGTGAAACGTGTACACAAACTTTGTAAGCAAACAAAAAATAAAAGGGTAAAAAAACCAACTCAAACCAACCAACCAAACAAAAAACCAACACAACGAATGACTAAATATATATAGGTGTCCTCTACCAGCAAGTATTTTTGAAGACCTGTTATTTCCAATGGCCAATCCTTCTTTCTACTCTTACTTTGGATCCTTAGCTTTAGAGCAATTATCTGACAGACATGTATTATTCCCAGAAAAAAAAACAGATGACAGTTCACCAGCACATAGCTAACAGATTCAATGTTGGTCACAAACCCCCCTTTGTCACAGATCCTGTGCCCTGCCCCCACAGGGCCCCACCAGCATCCCACTCCATTCTCTCACCTTGACAAAAAAATAAGGCCTCAGAAATTGATGGAATACCAATTGACATATTTCAGCAAGCAAATGCTGCCCTGGATGTGCTCACCAGGTTGTGCCAAGAAATCTAGAATACAGTTACTTAGCCAACTGACTGGAAGAGAGACATATTTATTCCATTCCATAGAAAGGTGACCCTTTCTTTGACAGAGTATAGAAATTATAGACAATATCACTAATATCACAATCCAAGCAAAATCTTGCTAAAGATTATCCAAAAGCACCTGGATCAGTACATTGACAGAGAACTATCAGAAATACAAGCTGGTTTTGGTAGAGGCTATGGCACTAGGGACATCACTACTAATGTCAAGATTGATCTTGGCTTGGCTGAAAGCAAGAGTACCATGAGAATGTCTGTCTGTGTGGATCACAACAAATTCTGGCTAACCTTGAGAAGAATGGGAATCCCAGAACATCTGATTTTGCTCATGCCAAATTTATACTTGGACCAGAAGGCAGTCCTCAGAACAAAAAAAAAGGAAACAATGCTTGGTTCAAAATCAGGAAGAGAGTGTCAAGAATGCATCCTATCTCCATATGTTTCAATCTATATGCACAAGGAAACATTTGGTCTTTATGAGGAGGAAAGTGGCATCCGGATTGGAGGAAGACTCATCAACAACTTGCGTTGACTCAACCTTGCTTACTGAAACGGAGGAAGATCTGAAGCGTCTGCTGCAAAAGAGCAAAGACTGTAGTCTTCAAGATGGACTGAAGCACAACATCAAGAAAACAAAGATTCCCATCACTGGGCCAATTGACTGCACCAGGAGAAATCAATGAGACTGTTACAATTTCAGTTTGCTCAGGTCCACAATCAACAATCTTGGAACCAGCAGCCAGAAAATCAAATAACGAATTGGATTAGGAAAGTCTGCTGTCAGGGACTTCTCCAGAGTGGTGAAAAACCAAAGATGTCAGTCTAGAGACTGAATTGTGCTTGATCCAAACCATGGTCTTCACAATTACTAGTTATGCATCAGACATCTGGACTATGACTAGGGATGACAAGAGAATTGATGCCTTTTGGTTTCAGTGCTGAAGATGAGTAATGAACATATGGACAGTAAAGAGAACAAATAGTTCTGTTCTGGAGAGCATGAAACCAGGATACTCTCTGGAGGCAAGGGTTTTGAAGCTCTGTCTCATATACTTTGGGTACATTGCCAGAAGGGACCAGTCCTTGGAGCAGGACATTATGCTTGGAAGGGTGGAGGGACAATCTTGGATGAAACAGATCGACACAGTGACTGGGGTGATAGGGACAGTGTGTTGGAAACCGTGAAAATGGCTTAGGATAGGACAGGGTTCAGAGCTACTGTGCATAGGGTCACTATGAGTCTCATGCAATGTGATGGCACTTAACAACAGTAAGAGCTACCAGCTAGAAAGTTCTGGTGACCAAGTGGATAAGGCTTTTGAAAGGGAGCATGTAATTTACAACCTCTGAAAATCCACTGGATTTCTGCCTCCTGAGGTTCAACTATCTGCAAGTTTTCCAAATTTATTTGGTTTCTCAATTAAAATAGCAGTTCAGATGGGAGTTAAACACACACACACATATAACAATAAAGTTAGGGAAAATATGAAGCTTACGAGATACTTAATCATCCTTTCTTAAGAATTATATATCTGTAAGAAAAATGTTATTAATATTTTTAGAATATTCCAAAGACATCACATTTATATGCTTACTACAAAAAAGACAATTGTTCTACTTATTAGACTTCTAACGAATAAATTCTAAAATGTACACGCAGGACATTGCTACTTCATACATGGATATACATGTACATCTGTTGAGCACCTTCTGCCGCATGTTGGGCTGTTTTTATTATTTCTACTCCTCGCCATCACCCTGAGAGGAAAGTATTAACAAATCAAGAGGATCTGAGGTTCACTGTTGGAGCCAGACTCAAGCCCAGCAAGCTGTAAAGCCTGTGGTTTGAGGAGAGTTCCCAATGACGGTGCTGGACTGTCACAACTGAGGGGGCTGCTGACACCTGAGGCCAGGGTTGTTCCCATCGTGGGTCACGTCCTCCAACCCCAATAGCCCCTCAGGAGACTAACTCCCTGTGCCATTTCATCCCGGTTCCCTCGTCCTGAGGATCCTTCCCAGTCTTTACTCAGCAGCAGGACGGAGCCCTTTTTGCTTCTACTGGGGGGAGGGGATCAGATACAAGCCTGGATCTTTCTAGGGGGGAACAAAAGCTCAGACTTGCGGACTTCAGGCACCTGCAGCCATTCTCTGAACTTCACGCAGCTCAGTCTCGAGAAGAGCCACATTCTGAAGGGAAAACCTTCAGAGTTTACGGACACACAGGAACGAGGGCCACACGGAACCACCGCCGTTCAGCGAACCCAGAGGGCTCAGAGGAGAAGAGATGGCAGGAACCCCGATACCGAGCAGTCAAACAAGACCAGCAGCACTCACCTCCACCACGACCCGGAAGCACATCCGGAAACAGAGGTAAGTGTGGAAGAGGGCCGGCAGGCGGGTCGAGGCTCGGATTGGCTGCCAGAGCCGCGCCCAGCAAACGTCACCACACTGCGCCTACACGTGGGGGCAGCGAGTTGTTATATTGTTATTTAACTTCAGTAGAGTCAATTGAGGCTCAAAAGGACCAAATGAACGAAAGATCAGGATCTGGACTTATCCTGTGACATCCTCACCGTCTTCAAAATAACCCCACTGATAGGGTATGGTCATTTTTCCAATCCATCTTGTTCAATACTGTTTTGTGCCATCGAGTGGCTTGTGACTCATAGCACAATAGCACTGAACCCTCCTCTATTCTGAACCAATCTTAATTATCTCTGACATACCTAGGCTCGTTACTCCAAGCACTGAGTCAGTCCATCTCATCCAGGGTCTTCCTCTCCTGCACTGTCCCTTAACACTCCCAAACATGATGTCCCTCTCCAAGGACTGGTTCCTCCTTGTAACGTGCCCAAAATATGTCAGACAAAGCTTAAGAATCCCTGCCTCCAAGGAGCAGCCTGTCTTCACCCTCTCCAGGATGAACCTATTTGTTCCTCTAGCAGTCCGTGGTATATTCAATACTCTTCTCCAGCGCCACAGCTTAAAGGCATCAATTCTCTATCATCCTTGGTCACTGTCCAACTCTCTGATGCATAGCACGTAATTGCAAAGGCCATGACCCTGACGAGGCGCACCTTAGTCTCCGTACTGACATTGTTGCTCTTCAGTACTCTGGAAAGGTCCCTAAAAGACTTTTCCAATGCAATTACTCTTTTGACTTCCTGGCTGTTGGTACCAAGTCTGTTAATTGTGGAGCGAAGCAAACTGAAACTGTTAACAATCGCAATCTCTTCACCATCTATCAAGATGCTCCCAGTTGGTCCAGTGGTGAGAATCTTTGTGTTGTTGATGTTGAGCTTCAATCCATATTTAAGGCTGCAGTCCTTGGCCTTCTTCTGCAAATGCCTCAGGACTTTCTAAATTTCAGCAAGAAAGGCTGTGTCATCTGCATAATGCAGGTTGTTGATGAGTCTTCCTCCAATCCAATGCTATTCTGCCCCTAAACTGACACTTCACCTTTCCAAGCAGGATGTCCTTCTCCAAGTAGGAGCTTCTCTTAGTATGCCTGAAGTATGTGAGAGAAAGTGTCACCATTCCTGCTTGCTAGAAGCTCCCTGGTCATCCCTCTCCAAGATACACTTCTTTATTCTTTTGGCTCAACATCAAGAAAACAAAGATTCTCACCACTGGGCTAATTGGCAGCATCAGTATGGATAGTGAAGAGATTGAGATAGTTAACAGTTCTAGTTTACTTGGTTCCACAGTCAACACTCTTGGTAACAGCAGCCAGGAAATCAAGAGACAAATTGCATTGGAAAAGTCAGCTGTGAGGGACCTCTCAAGAGTACTGAAGAGCAACGATGTCAGACTAGAGACTAAGGTGCACCTGATCCAGGCTATAGTCTTCACAATTATGTGCTAGGCATCAGAGAGTTGGACAGTGAATAGGGATGATAGAAAGAGAATCTAGCCTTTGCGCTGTGATGCTAGAGAAGAGTGTTGAATATATCATGGACTGCTAGGAGAACAAACAGGTTTGTCCTGGAGAGGGTGAAGCCAGGCTGCTCCTTGGAGTTAAGAATTCTGAAGCTTCATCTGACATGCTTTGGGTATGTTGCAAGGAGGGACTGGTCCTTGGAGAGGGACATGATGTTTGAGAGAGTAGAGGGATGGCACAGGAGAGGAAGGCCCTCGATGAGATGGATTGATTCTGTGATTGGCGTGGTGGGAATGAGTGTGTTGCAGACAGCGAGGTTGGGACAGGATAGAACGGTGCTTAGGGCTCTTGTACATAGGATCACTATGAGTCGCAAATGACTCCATGGCACATAACAACAGCAACAATCCATAGATACTTCTCCAACATTGCAACTCAAAGACATTCATTCTTCTGTTATTCTAAGCTATTGTCCAACTTCCTGAAGCTTAGCAAGTAAATGAAAACACCACTGCTTGCATCAGGCATACCTTAATATTTAAACTGACATCTTTACTCTATAGCACTTTGGAGAGGTTTCTAAAGGCAGTTTCCCAATGCAATACTTCTGTTGATTTCTTGACCGGGGAAGCAAGGGTGTTCATTGTGAATCCAAGTGAGATAAGAGTCATTGACAACTTCAAATCCCTCGATCTCAGTGAAGGTTTACGTTTTTTGATGTTGAGATTTAATACATATTGAAGACTTCAGTCTAATCATCTACAGAATGTGCTCATGACCTCCTTACATTTAGCAAGCAAAGTTGTGTCATCTGCATAACACTTTTTGTTGATGAGCCTTACTCTGATCCTGATGCCACATAGTTTAATCTATGATATGATTTTCTCAGCACACAGACTGTATATGTATAAAGGATACATCCCCAATGCATTCCTTTACTGATTTTTATATTATGCAGTGGGATGACATAAAAGATAGCATCAAGGACACACTTGATTTTAAAACTTTCTCTAATCGGAAAGCCTTTCTGACTAGGTATAGTATTTGCAAGAGCACAAATAAATGTTCTGATATTTCCATTCTTCTCAATGTTAGCCCTCATATATTGTAATCTACACAGTCAAAAACATTTCCATAGTCAATAAAATACAGATATTATCTTTCTAATATTCTCTGCTTTCCACCAACATCCATCTGACATAAGCAGTAATATTCCTGATGCCACAGCCTCTTCTAAAGCTAGTATGGATTTCTGGCAGTATTCTCTATTCACTGTTCTAGCCTGTTTTGAATATGTGTTTGCATGTGATATTAAGGATATTGTAACAAGGATATTGTTCTATAGTTTTCAAATTCTGTTGGATGACCTTTTCTAGGAAGAGGAATAATTATGGATCTCTTCCAGTCAGCTTCCTGGATCCAGATTTTCTGGCTGAGCCTGGTGAGCACATTCAGGGCGGCTTCTGTTTGGTGAAATGTGTCAGGTGGTATTTCACCAGTTCCTGAAGATTTAACTTGAATTTTTTCTTTCATCACCATTGGTTCTTGGTCGCATGCTATTACTTGAAATTATTCCATGTCAATCAATTCTTTTTCATAGTGACTCTGTCAGAGTTTAGGTGAAGGGGATCTCTGGATCTATTTTCTCTCCTCTCCATCCTAACATCTTGATGGTTTGGAGTTCTGATAAATTACTTTATCTCTCTATGAGCTTGCAAATATCTGGTCAATTTTGTAGACACCTTTATAGACTAGATAGTTTACCTGACTTGAGCTAAGAAAGCTGGAATGGATCCTTCCAAGTCCCCAAAAGACTACAGTTACTATGGACTTTATACAAGTAGGGATATTAACATTTTAGAGGGAAGTGCCCACATAGTATGGTTACAGGATTTCCTGGGTATGCTTATCCAGATACAGAATAGTCACAGGAAAGGGGCGGGGGAGGGGGGGGGAACAAACACAAAAAGCATTGTCAAAACAAAATGAAAATCCATGTGAATTCCTTTAGCCCAGTTCAGTGAGGGTTAGAAGTATAAATGAAGTTGCTCAGACTTGTCCTTTGCTATTCAAAAGCTTCAAAAGCTATGTTTCTTTTAAAATACTAATCATCTATATAAAAGAGTCTTACTAGGAATATCCACAATCTAGGCATTAGTGAAGTGAGATCGACTGGCATTGTCCACTTGGAATCAGACAATCACATAGTATACTATTCTGAGAATGAAAAACAAAAAAGAAAAGTGTTCCATTCATAGTTAATAAGATAATTTCAAGTTATATTCTAGAATACGAAAGGGAAAGTTGCTGAAGCAAAACAAAGGGGGAAAGAGCTGAACAGAACAAAAGTCAAAGAGCTAAACAGAAGATTTCACAGTACTCTTTGAAGCTCAAGAAGACAAAGCAAAGTATCATAATGGAATATGCAGAGAACTAAAATTGGAGAATCAGAAGGGGGAAACTAGCATTTCTTAAGTTGAAAGAACAGAAATAACAAATTCAAGGATTAAGTTGCAATACTGAAGAATATTAAGGGCAAAATCATGAATGATTCAAGAAGCATCAAAACAAGGTGAAGGGAATACATAGAGCCACTCTACCAAAAAGATTGTTTTGCACAGTAAAATTTCAGTAAGTATCATATAAACAGGAGACCATGATAATGAATGAAGAAGTTGAAGCTGCACTGATGTCATTGGTAAAAAATAAGGCACCAGGAATCAATGGGATACCATTTGACATGATTCAACTAATAGATGCAGCCCTAGATATGCCCACAGGTCTATGCCAGGAAATATGAAGGACAGATAACTTGGCTGACCAATGGAAAGAGATCCATATTTACTGCCATTCTGAAGCAAGGTGATCCAATACAGTGTGACAATTATTGAACAATATTATCAATATCACATGTAACCAAAACATTGCTGGAGAGTGTTCAAGAGCAGTAGAAGAGTACCCAGACAGAGAACTGATGAAAGTTCAAGCCAGATGTAAAAGATCCCTGAAAGAAAAGAGTACCAGAAAAATTTCCATTTGTTTTGTTCATTACGCAAAAGCATTTGACTGTATGGATAATGAAAAATTGTGGTTAACATTGAGAAGAATGGACATCCCAGAAAACTTGATTGTGCTCTTGCAAAACCTACACCTAGACCAGGAAAAAGTCATCTGAAAAGAGCAAGGAAACACTTCACGGTTCAAATTCAAGACGGGAGTGTGTCCGGGATTCATCCTCTCTCAGGAGGCTGGACTTTCTGAGGAGTAATATGGCATCAAGTTTGGAGGAAGACTGATCAACAGCTTGCTACATGCAGATGACACAATCTTGCTTACAGAAACGAGAAAGGACCTGAAGTGTTTGTTGAAGACAGTCAAGTCTTTAAAATGAATTGCAGCTCAACATCAATAAAACAAAGATTCTCACCATTGGGCTAATTGACAGTTTTATGATTGATAGAGCAGAGATTGAAATTGTCAACAATTTTATCTTGCTTGAGTCCAAAATCCACATTCTTGGCCCTGTTGTTGTTGTTCTTCTTCTTGTTGTTGTTATGTGCTGTCGAGTCACTCATAGCAACCCTATGTACAACAGCCCTAAACTCTGCTCTGTCCAGTGCCAATCTCACTGTCTCTGACACACCCATCCCAATTACCCCAGTCACGGAATCAATCCACCTCATAGAGGGCCTTCCCCTCCTGTGCTGTCCCTCCACCCTCCCAAGCATGATGTTCTTCTCCAAGGACCGGTCTCTCCTTATAACATGACCAAAGTATGTCAGACGAAGCCTCAGAATCCTTGCCTCCAAGGAGCAGCCTGGTTTAACCCTCTCTAGGATGAATCTGTTTGTTTTCTTAGCAGTCCATGGTATCCTCAATATTCTTCTCCAACACCAAAGCTCAAAGGCATCAATTCTCCTTCTATCCTTCCTACCAGTCAGAAAATCGAAAGATGAGTTGCAGTTGATGGTCAGCTGTTAGGGACCTCTCCAGGGTGCTGAAGAGCAACAATAGCAGTCTAGACACTAATGCGTGCCTGATCCAGGCCATCATCTTCACAATTACTTGTTATGCATCAGAGAGCTGGACAACCACTAAGTATGGCAAAGAACTGACTCCCTTATGTGGTGCTGGAGAAGAGGATTGAACATACCATGGACTACCAAGAGAACAAGAAGGTCTGTCCTGGAGATAGTGAATCCAGGTTGCTTCTTGAAGGCAAGGATTTTAAAACTCCATCCCACATGCTCCTTGGAGATAAAGATGATAAACTGTCATACCACACACTTCAGGAATGTTACTAGGAGAGGCTATTCACTGGAAAGGAAGATTATTCTTGGAAAGGTGGAGGGTTGGTGAGAGAAGGACCCTCAACCACATGGATTGACACAGTGTCTGTTGCAATGGGCATGAGTGTGGCAAAAATTATTAGGATGGCAGAAGATAGGACAGGGTTCAGACATATTATTCACAGGGTTACATGGTTCATATCTGACTTGACTGTATCCTGACGCACAATGTTGTGAATCACAGGGGCTTCTCCATACACACACAAATAAGGCCTGTTGATATTACAATTATTCCATGTATGCACAGTAACAGCTAAAGCCAAAGAGTAAGAAATAGGATATTTTTACCAAATTTTGCAGTCCAAAATTGGAGAAACATGCAACCAAGATGTGTTCATATTAATTAGTGACTGAAATGCAAAAGGTGGAAACAACAAGGAGAGAGTGGTAGTCAAAAAGTACAGACTTGGTGACAGAAAAGAGGTTCAGAAAAAAATGATCATATTCTGTACACTCACTGATTTGTTCACTGCAAATACCTTTTTAAGAAAACTTTTATTTTATATTAGTTTTCTTACAAAGTTCATATACATTCTGTTCCACACTAATCTTCATTCACATTATGTTTCATACAATCATTTCCGTTCATTATGTTATAAAATTAATCACCATTGTACTATGCCCCACTTTTTATGTACCCACCATCCCTTTCCCACCTTTCTCCACCCATCAAATTGTGCAACCCTGTGATTTCACCACTACCCATCCTCACTCCTCCACTCTGACCGCTTGCTCTCTTGAATCCCCATACATGTTTTACTAGTTCTCCTATTTTTACAATAATGGTCTATTCACCATCACAAGAACATGAAAACAGCTCAAATGTCCAACCAAAACTGAATTAAGTGACCACAGTACATTGACACAACAGAAAATTAAGCAGCACTCAGGAGTAATGATTTTTTAAAAATACTACATAATTTGGGAGACACTGGAAATCATTATTATGAGTGAACTAAGTCTCATAAGGATAATTACTGCAAGTACACAACATGCCTCTGGAAACTCTATGAATTTTGATAAATGACCATAGTTATAGAAAGGCTTCAGGCCTTTTGTTCATAGAGTTGCTATAAGTCATACTCAATGGCAATCAACAACAACAACAACCCTTTTTTAAAAGCACAGATGATGAATTTACACATGGATCTCACCTGATGAGATAGGAATCTGATTGATTACATCTGTGGAAGAAACTGTTGGAGAAGCTCAACATCAACAATCAAAACAAGGCCAGGAGCTGACTGTGGAACAGACCATCTTTCACTCATGTGCAAGTTCAAACTCAGGCTGAAGAAAATGAAAATAAGTCAAGAGAAGCAAAATATGATCTTGAGTCTATCCCACATGGAGGTAAAAATCAACTTAAGAAAAGATTTGAAGGGAGCTCTGGTGGCCTAGTGGCAAGAAGCTGTACTGCAATCTCAGAGGTATGTGGTTCAAATCTACCAGATGCTCTGCTGGAGAAGGAGGGGCAATCTCCTCCTGTGCCAGTCAGATCCGGGTTGACAGGACAAACACACACACAAAAATAATATTTTTTTTTAAAGTAAAATAGCTGGCTGAGCAGGAGGCGCCATCAAGGGAGTTGACATCCGCCACAAGGACAGAAAGGTCCGGCGCAAAGAGCCCAAGAGCCAGGACATCTACCTCCGGCTGTTGGTCAAGCTCTGCAGGTTCCTGGCCAGAAGGACCAACTCCACCTTCAACCAGGCCACACCAACCGGCCGCCGCTGTCCCTTTCTCGGATGATCCTAAAGATGAAGCTTCCTGGCCGAGAAAACAAGACGGCTGTGGTGGTTGGGACCGTAACAGATGATGTAGGAGTTTAGGAGGTTCCCAAGCTGAAGGTGTGTGCTCTGCGCGTGAGCAGCCGGGCCCGAAGCCGCATCCTCAAGGCTGGAGACACGACCTCACCTTCGACCAGCTGGCCCTGGACTCGCCCAAGGGCTGTGGCACCGTGCTGCTGTAGGGGCCGCGCAAGGGCCAAGAGGTGTATAGGCACTTCGGCAAGGCGCCGGGCACCCCACACAGCCACACCAAACCCTATGTCCGCTCCAAGGGCCAGAAGTTCGAGCGTGCCCGAGGCTGGACAGCCAGCCGCAGCTACAAGAACTAACCCCAGACCCTGCCCTGTCATTAAAATCCTATTGGCTGTTCCTGGGGGGGGGGGGGAAGTAAAATATATGAAGCATAAAATACCAATAATAAAAAACCAGTAAGTTGTGAGATGATATCAGGTTCTCATCAAAGCGGAGTGCAAAAGGTGATTACTTTTTACATTATTTTGTATTATAAGAGAAAGAAAAAAACCAAAATATCAGAAGAGACTCTGAAAATTGTATAAGAACAATGAGAAACAAAAACAAAGGGAAGAGACGCAGAAGTAAAAGATCTGAATAGACTATTAGAAAGGGCAACCCAAGAAAACAAATCAAAGAATTAAAATGGAATGTGCAGAGAACTGGAATTGGAGAATAAATTGGGAAGCATTCACTCAGCAGTTCTCAAGCTGAAAGAACAGAAAAACAAATTCATTCCTCCAGTTGCAATACTGAGAAATGCAATTGGCAAAATCATGAATGATCCAGGAAGCATCAAAAGAAGATGGAAGGATCTGAAGGCATGTGGTTTGAATCCACCAGATGCTCCACTGGAGGAGAGACAATCTCCTCCTGTGCCAATCAGATCCGATTCGACAGTCCACAACAAGAGAAAAAAAAAAGAAAAAGAAGAAAATAGAAGGAATAGACAGAGTGACTCTAACAAAAAGAACTGTCTGATGCTGATATAATTCAGGAAATAACATGTGATCAAGAGCCAATGGGAATGAAGGAAGGTCAAGCTGCACTCAAGACATTGGCAGAAAATGTTATGTGCTGTCCAGTCGCTTGTGACTCATAGTGACCCTATGTACAAGAACCCTAAATTCTGCTCTGTTCTGTGCAAATCACACTGTCTCTGACACACCCATCCTGATTACCCCAGTCACTGAATCAATCCATCTCTTTTCTTTTTCAATCCACCTCTTAGCAGGTCTTCCCCTCCTGAACTGTCCCTCCACCCTCCCAAGCATGATGTCCCTCTCCAAGGACCAGTTCCTCCTTACAACATGTCCAAAATATGTCAGATGAAGCCTCAGAATCCTTGCCTCCTAGGAGCAGCCCGCTTTAACTCTCTCCTGGATGAAACTTTGTTTTCTTACCAGTCCATGGTACACTTAATACTCTTCTCCAGCACCACAGCTCTAAGGCATCAATTCTCCTTCTGTCCTCCTTGGTCATTGTCCAACTCTCTGATGCACAACAAGTGATTGCAAAGACCATGGCCTGCATCAGACACACGTTAGTCTCCGGAGAGATACCTATGCTCTTCAGAACTTTGTAAAGGTCCCTATCAGCAGACTTTCCCATTACATCTTTTAATTTCCTGGCTACTGTTACCAAGAGTGTTGTATGGAGCCAAGCAAACATCACAATATGTCTTTTAATTTTCTGGCTGCTGTTGCCAAGAGTGTTGACTGTGGAGCCAAGCTGACTAAAGCTGTGAACAATCTCAATCTCTTCACCATTCATCCTGATGTTACCAATTGGTCCAGTGGTGAGAATCTTTGTCTTCTTGATATTGAGCCTCAATCCATATTGAAGGCTGCAGTCCTTAACAGTCTGTAGCAAGCGCTTCAGGTCCTCCTCAGTTTCAACTGAGGTCAACACTCTTGGCACCAGTAGCCAGAAAATCAAGAAACGTACTGCAATGGGAAAGTCTGCGGTTAGGGACCTCTCCAAAATACTCAAGAGTAACAGTGTCTCTCTGGAGACTAAGGTCCGCCGGATACAGGCCATGGTTTTTGCAATCACTTGCTATGCATCAGAGAGTTGGACAATGACTAGGGAGGATAGAAGGAGAATTGACGCCTTTGAGCTGTGGTGCTGAAGAAGAGTATTGAATGTACCATGGACTGCCAAGAAAACAGATTCATCATAGAGAGGATTAAACCAGGCTGCTCCTTGGAGGCAAGGATTCTGGGGCTTCGTCTGACATACTTTGGATATGTTGTAAGGAGAGACAGGTCTTTAGAGGGACATCATGCTGGGTAGAGTAGAGAGACAGCGCAGGAGGGGAAGACCCTCTATGAGGTGGATTGATTCAGTGACTGGGGTAATCGGGATGGGTGTGTCAGAGGCAATGAGACTGGCACAGGATAGAGCATGGTTTAGGGCTGTTGTACATGGGGTCGCTATGAGTTGCAAACGACTCGACGGCACATAACAACAACAACAACCATGTTCTTGCTATGGTGAATAACACTGCTATGAACATTGGAGTTAAGTTTCAGTTTGTGCCTCAGTTCATATTTTCTAAGAGGCTATTCCAAGCACTGGAATAGCTGGGTCATATGGAATTTCTATGTCCAGCTTTTTGAAAAAACGTCATATTGCCTTCCAGAGTGGTTGCACCATTTTACAATCCCATGAACTAGGTATTACAGTTCCTGTCTCACCACATCCTCTCCAACATTTATTAATTTCTGCCCTACTAAACTTTGCCACTGCTACTGGAATAAGACGGTTTTGATTTGCATCTCTTATTGTCAGTGATTTGGAGCATTTCTTCATGTGCCTGTTGTCCATCCAAATGTCCTCCTCTGTGAAAAGTCTTTCCATGTCTTTTGCCCATTTTGTAATTGGAGTATCAGTCTTTTTCTTCTGGAGACCCAGGAATATTCTGTAAACTTGTTAGGAGACTCTTGTCTGAGATGGTTTTGCCAAAAGTTTGTTTCCAGTCAGTAGCTTTTCTTTTCATCCTGTTGGGAAAAGTTTTTGATGAGCACAGAGATTTAATCTTTAGAAGATCCTATTCATCAAATTGATACTCTTCAGATTGTGTATTTCTGGCTTTATTTGGCAGTCACTTTATGCCATAGACTAGGCCCTCTAATAAGTTTGTTTCCGGTTTCTCTTAAAACTTTATGGTTTGGGGCTTTATTCTTGGGTTTCTGATCCACCTTGAGTTGATTTTTGTGTATGGTGTGAGATATAGATCCTGTTTCAGCTTTCTGCAGTTAGTAGTCCAGTTTTGCCAGCACTATTTGAAGAAGCTGTCAGTCATTTCCCCATTTAGTAAGTTTTATTTCCTTGGTAAGTATCAGTTGACCATAGAAAGATGGGTCCATTTCTGGGTCTTCTATTCTGTTCCACTGGAATCCATACTGAAGGCTATAATGAATTCTTCATCAAGCTCTTCAAGTCCTTCTCACTTTCAGCAAACAAAGTTGTGTCATCTGTATAATGAAGGTTACTTGTGAATCTTCCTCCAATTCTGAGACCACTCATTCACTTTAAGAGTCTATTTTCTCTAACAATTTGTTCAACATACAGAATATTAAGACTGAAATGACAGAAGTGTCCAACATTCAGGTAGGACAAAAAAAGAACAGAAGAGATGGAAGAGAGAGTCAATGAGCAGGAGGACCACTTCTCTTTTGACCGTAAAAGTATTCTGATGGTGGGGCAAACTCAGGATCTCTCTCAGCTTGGACAGCCGACTGTCCTTTTGCCCAAGTTCCAAATGAAAACTCTGTATTGTCCTACTCCTGGATATGTGGCACCCCAGGCCTGGTGCCCTTCTTCTCCTGAACAATGACTTCAGCTTTGCTATTGTGGGCAGGGGTAAGAGCTGGCATGGTTTCTGGTTCTTGAGACAAAGGCACACTATCATCTCCATTTTCTCTCTCTGATCCACCTTTTGTTGATTATTTCCATCTTTTTTTTTTTTTGTCAGAGTTTGGCAAGTCTGACTTCTAACATAGGCCTTCACTTTTCCTTTGATGTTTTCTCATTTGGCTCTTCGATCCATTGTCTGTTCTCACAGCATCTCCAAAGGTTTCATCTGCTTGTTTCTCTTGTTCTTTATCATGGGCAAAGGCAAACTATCCAATATCAAGTTGTCTGGCCTCATTTGCATGAATGTCTTCATAATATATGGGCCTCACTCACCTTTTGAGAGCCTCCCTACCATCTTCTTCCCATTGCTGTTGCTGGAGTTCTTTTCTCCTATGTTTTGAAAACAAAGTTGTTGGTTTGTTGTTGTTGGTTTTTTTTTTTTTATTAGAAGGAGTAATGAAAAGCCTCACTTGAAGATTTTTATCCATCTCCAACAAATCTGGCAAATCCTTTTTCATACAACTCCAGATCATCAATCCACATAATCCATCATTATTCATTAGGGTCTTGAAGAGAAGATTCATCTTTTTTAGAAATATTTTTTTCATCATCTTCCCTTTCTTCTGCCTTTTGAAAACCTCTGTTTGCACCTAATACATCTATTTCTTTGTGCTTATCTACGTTCTTCTGTGTGAAACCTACAAAGTACTTATCTTCTACTTTTTCATCTGGAAAGTATCCTTCAGCCATTTTTTCCCCCTAGTTAGGCTTTTTCTTCCAATTTCCCCCTTGCTTTGTCTAAAGTCTTCGTCAATCTTCTGCTCAAATCCTTTTCTGCTTAATTGGGAACTCCTGCATTCTGTTTATTTCCAGATATTTGATTTCTTACTGGTAGTTTTGTTCGTTTGTTTTCCTGAAACTTCAAAATCTTTCAGAAGTTAGAGTTCAATTCTCTTTTGGGGTCTTCTGTGAGAAAACACATTTTCATTGCGAATCAAGAGAAAATAAATACCTGAAACCCAAATAAGATGAGTAAATCTACTGAGTTTATTTGAAGAAAGGGCAAATCAAGTTCACATTGTAACCCATACATCAAAGAGCACACATGAGCTCCCTAGTCCTCTGTATCTGCTTGAGCTCCGTATCATATAGACATGCTCTTGAATCCTAGTGAGAAATGCTGAGCTGATGTTATTCCTGTGAACAGTAATTACAATACCTCTATTAGAAGATAGTAAGCAAACATAAAGTTCAACTCAAGAGTCCAAATTAAATTCCAAGTTCAAAAACAACTGTAGGTTCTCCCTGACAATGCAAGGAAATATACAGGTAATAGATGTAATTCTGCAGGTGATTTCAAAAATTCAGTATTTGTCACTTCACTGACACACAGACAAGGGTTAAAGAAGCAGATCTGGCTCTGGAGTGGACTTCTTGCCCAGATGTGATCTCTGATGCCCATCAAAACTTGAGCTCTTTATGAAACATTTCCCACAGCAGTATCACACTAATTTTCCAAATAATTCCCATAATGGTGAGTATGATTCTGTGAAATGTTTGGAGCTTCTGCAATGGATTCAGACCCTGGAGAAGAGTAGGTCTGGTGTTGGAATTAGAAGTAGGTGAAGAAAGAAAGAAATTAAAAAAACCCACAAAGAAAGTGAACTAGGAGAGGGGGAAGCGGGGAAATGTGCAACAATGAAATGAATTAAAAACTTTTCTTTAAAATTTTGTTAAAATCACAATCAAAATTTTAGATGTTATTTTAAAAAGTAATTGTAGAAGTATGGGGGCTATGCGGACATCTTGAGAAATGGTTTTATGTTCTGGATACTGTTAATGGGGACACTTTCCCACTGGGGAGTTAATCAAGGTCAGAAAGAGTTGTCAGTCCCCATGTTGACCTTATTCTTTGCACTATCCGCATTTAAGGTTGTTGCTGAGTACCACTGAGTCAGAATCAACCCACAGCTGACACACAAGTGGGTTTTCAGAGGCAGTAAATCTCACAAGAGACTGTTCTTCTTTCTCCTGAAGAGAAGCTGATGGATTTGAACTACATAGCTTTGTGTTGGCCAGTACTATCTTTAGAGGGTACATAAAAGAGTTGATAGAATTAATTTAAAAAAAATAATAATGTGAACTACAATGCCAGAGACAGCGTGTAAGACTGCTGCTTAAGTAGCAAAAGAGCAATAAGAAATAATTACGGTCATTTCA
>NW_006400036.1:851204-855482 GCF_000299155.1 Elephantulus edwardii
ATGAATTTTTTTTCATTTCAATGAAAACTTTTATTTTAATTAAAGTTTATAGAGACTTTGGATTTCCATTCATTCATTGTTGTACTTTTCTCCCTGCCCACCTCTCCCCCAATTCACTTTTCTTTTTGAAAAGTAAAAGAAAAAAAATCTTTCATTGTTATTCAATCCCTCGTCCCAAGTCCACCTCACTATGCTACCTTCGTTCTGGACTCCTGTCATAACAATATCAAATCATATATCCCTTTTAAACAGTTTTCTCCCTCATCTGTTTCAATGCAATATACATTATTTATCCCATCTTTCTCAGTCTCCCCCCACCCCCTATGCCAGTCCTCTTTTATAAGAGTGGCATTATGCCATATTTAACTTTTTGTGACTGAGATATTTCACTCAGCATTATGTCCTCTAGAGTCACCCATTTTGTGAAATATTTCATGAGTTCCTTGTTTTTCAATAAAGCATAATATTCCATTGTGTGACTATACTAGAGCTTCTCTATCCATTCATTTGTTGATGGGCACTTGAGTTTGCTATTGTGAACAAAGTCAAAATAAAAATAGGTGTGCATGTATCTGTTTGGGTGGCAGTTATGGTTTCTTTGGGGTATATTCCCAGTAGTGGAACTGCTGGGTCAAATGGTATTCTATTTGCAACTTTTTGAGAAAGCGCCATACTGCCTTCCACAGTGGTAGCATCATTTTACACTCCCACCAACAGTGAATAATTTCTCGCCAACATTTGTTGTTCGCTGTTCTATTAAATTTTGCTATACTTACTAGGGTGAGATGGTATCTCATAGTTGTTTTGATTTACATTTCTCTTAGAACTAGGGATTTTGAATACTTTCTAAATGACCTCTTTTTTTTTTTTAATGGGAAACAAGAGTTTTAGAGAATACTTTTGAAAACAGATTCTGGATAACCAGTAGCTCTCAGATATGTGTTTTATACCCTCTGGCTGCCTGCTTGGTCCAGTCCTCATCATCCTCAACCCACATCCCTCTAAAACAGGTCACTAGTTCAGTTTTATTTTCTTTTGATCCATTTACTTTGACAGAAGGATAAAACAGCAAAAATGCCAAGACAATAATCATGTCTTCAAATATTTTTCGTAACAACTGCCATTCTGACGGTGTGGGAGTTTGTAAGTGAATGCATTAAAAATTAACATCTTTTTCACAAAGTAGTCTGGGGGAAAAGAGTCTATAAATTATCTTACTTTTCTTATTTCTTGCTTCTTTTATGTCTCTGTCACAAATGTTTACAGATGTTGTTGTTGTTGTTAAGTGCCATCGAGTTGTAGGTGACTCATAGCAACCCTAAGAATGAAAGAGACCTGAACACTTATATAACTTTCATCCTTTCCCCAGGTTCACAGGTTTTCCGGAGGCAAGCTACTTTGAAAGTGGATGCCACTCCTGCTTCCAAGCTTGTCTGAATCGGGGAGCTCTACCAAACACTGTCTACCATGGGTAACCATTATCGCATTTGACACATCAGTGTCAGTGTTCAGCTTCACAGCAACCACGAGCTACCTCTGTACAGCAAGTGGACAGACAAGGGTTATATGACCTGAAGAATGTTTCACCAAAAACAACTAAAAACAGGCATGAGTGCCACGATTAAAATTACCCACTTTGGCTTGGTAGCATCACTTTCTGTCTACTAGGCCAACTGATCTCTCTCTATGCTGTTGGCATCCACTTCCAAAATAGCTTGCATCTAGAAACCCTATGAACCTAGAGAAAGGATGAACATTATATAAGCCTTTAGGTCTTTTGTTCCTAGGGTTGCTATGAGTTGCCTACAACTCAACAGCTCTTAACAGCAACAACAACATTTAGTCTGACTACAGGCTCAACCAGGGAGCTCAATGCCCATTTTGGGTCTTCTGTGAGAAAACACATTTTCAATATGAATAAACATTTCAAACACAAGTGAGATGTAGAGTGAATCACCTGAGTTTATTTGAAGAAAGGGCACGTCAAGTTCACATTGTACCTACACGTTTAAGAGCACACTTGAGTGCCTTAGTCCTCCGTATCTGCTTGTGCTCTATGTCAGCAAAACATAAAAAAGGGCAGAGTTAATGTTATTCCTGTGAAAAGTAATTACAGCTGCTCTGTTAAAAGACATGAAGCAAGTATGAAGTTCACTTCAAGAGTCCAATCTAAATTCCAAATTAAAAAACAATTGTAAGTTCTAAAAAAAACCCCAAACCCAACAATTGTAGGTTCTCCCTTTTCAAGCCATGAAAAAAGAGACAGAGGAGATGAAATCCTGCAGGTGATTCCAAAAGGTCAGTATTTGTCACTGCACAGACACAGACAAGGGCTAAGAGAGCCTGGCTATGAAGAGGACTTCCTCCTCAAATGGGATCTCTGACGGCTGTCAAAACTTCAGCTCCTGTTGAAACTTTTCCAAAAGCAGGAAGATCTATAAGGTTTATCTATTACACTGACCCTCTGATGTCTAATAAAGTTGGATTTATAAAAAATTTTTCACATATGGGACATACAACACTTCTCTACTGTGTGGATCCAGTAGTGTCTAACAAAGCTTGAGTTGTCAATGAAACACTTCTCAGAGAGAACATTTACAGGGTTTTCCTACCTTTGTGCACCTGTAGGTGTCTTTTAAAATTGGACCTGTTATTGAAACGCTTTTCACAGATGAGACATTTATAGGGTTTCTCTCCTGTATGGATATTCTCATGGTCACGTAATGCAGAAAATTTCCTGAAGCCTTTCCCACAGTGATTACACTTGCAAGGCTTCTCTTCTGTGTGGATTTTCTGATGCTTCAAAAAGAATGAACTCCGCCGAAAGGTTCTGTTGCAGATGGGGCACTGAAAATATGTCTTTCCAGTATGAGTCCTCTGATGACACATGAGCTTAGAATTTCTACTTAATGTTTTTCCATACTCTCTTAAGGTAGGGAGCTTTTGGGTTGTCAGAGGCCCCAGCTGGTCCTTCAAAGGGGGCCCTTGCTTCTCCAGGAGCAACAGCCCAGACAGATCTCTTGGGTGCGAATCAGACAAACACTGGTCCAGCTGTTTCCCAGAAACTCTTTCCTGAGGAGAGAGCTGCCCCCTTTTCTCCTCATCTTGGAAGTGTCTCTGTATCCTAGGGAGATAATCTCCTTTTCCAACATATCTTTGTTCATCCTTATCAAAGAAGCCACTTAAAGAACCTTGAGTAGGGGCCTCATCTGAGATAGGACAAGGAGCATCTGGAGGCTCCTGGTCCCAACAGGTTTCCAAGTTTACGTTCTCTTGACCATTCTCTTCTCTGCCTGCTAAAAGAAGAAAGAAGAATTGAAATATTGCTGAATTTTACACCTTGTTTTCTCTTTCATATGCCAATTACAGAGCCTCATAAAACATGAACAAGAGGACATCAATTAGCAAGGGGGTGAAAACCATCATCCATACTGAAGGTATGGCACTATATTTACTTGTCCTGTATTCCAGATTAAGTTTTCCATTCTTAAGGGGAAGAGAATTCCTGAGAAACAAATCATAGCACAGACATTTTACTGGCCCCTCCACAATAGAACAACATAAATTTATTATGACACAGAGGAGAGAAAAATATATTATTAAATATACTGAATTTGTTCTTATTAAATGACTGGTCATATTTGGTTATATATTACAGAGAAAAACCATTAAACAATTTTTGAAGAGGCACAAAAATAAGCAAAAGAAAACTAAAATCACCCTTAATCACACCCTCAGGAAAAACTACTAACATTTGCTTCCTGTCTTTTTTGTTTCTTCCAAATACCACATCTGTTCTTTTCTCTCCCATAACTCAATTATATTGCAAATACAGTTTCTTATCAAACTTTAATTAACAGAAAGTAAATATGTCATTCATAAGTTTTGTAGACATTCTCTCATTCACATATAAACAAACAATTAATCAAATGTAGTAATTTGTAATTTTACCATCAGGAAGCTTTATTATTGTGAAGCTGTTGTAAAAAAGTTAATACTTTGGGCTGTGGTTTAATCCAGCACCCATATCTCTTATTAACTCCAAAAAATAGTAAATATTTCTATCCTAACCCTGGGTATGGGTAGTATCATTACGCAACAATTTTTTCATGGTAGTAGAATACCTTGTCGAACTTTAATCAATTCTTTTACTCATGGAGATCTAAACAAGCTATTTATCTTTTCTTCCATATATCAGTCATTGTCTTTTTTTAAATATTTTTTTTTACAGAAGTTTTGGATTTCCATTCATTCATTGCTGCAATTTTCTCCCTTCCC
>NW_006400036.1:860600-869080 GCF_000299155.1 Elephantulus edwardii
TTAAACTTGATCTGAAGGCAATTTCTCTGAATTTCTAACTCAAGGAAAAGGTCAGTTCAGAGCCTGTTTGAGCAGTCTTTTGTAGGTAAGTCAGATCCAGGTGCTCTGGATTAAAGGCAGGTTGATTGACTGACTGGTCGTGTAGTCACAGGAGTGGAGCCAAATGGGGTGGGGCAGGCAGGGAGGTGAAATAGTCACCAGGGTGGGTCAACCAGTTGAGGGACCTCACTCAGACCTTAGCTGCCTGGGTGTGCTCATGATTGAGGACCCTGATCGAGTTCCTGCTGTCTGTCTCCCAGTCAGCAGTTCTCACTCAGTGGCCCTTACTCAGTGGCACTACCCACTGCCCTCGTCCAGTGGCCCCTGCCTAGGAGGACCAGTCAAATTTCCATAAAGCAGTACAGGTTTAAGATCCTCTGGGTCCTAAAACTATTTGTATCAATAAAAGTTCTTTTTAGAATTCCTGTTGTCCACGTCAAACAACAGACCCACTGGGTCTTAGTGGGACTTAAGAGGATTCAGCCAATTTTCCCACTAAGCTTTCCCCTTTCAAATGAGTCCAACAGCTTCTGGCTTTTGCTGATCCGGAGTGCACACTGAAATGTGGACCAGAATGCAACCCAGGCTGATTTTGTACAGTTCCGACTCTAATCCATCAAAAGTTCTTATTCAAATTCCTACTGTCTCCGTCCTGCAACAAACTCACTGGGCCTTAGTGGAGCTTTAGAAAATTCAGCCACTTTCCCCCCAGAGGTTATCCCTTTCAAATGGGTCCCTCAGAAGCTCGGCTTGCAAATTCCGGCATTTGCTGATCTGCAGTGCAAACGAAAAGTGGTCTGGATTGCAACTGAGGCTATTAGCTCGTTCTGAGTCCACGCCAGGAGAAGTTCTGATTCAAATTTCTACTGCCCACGTCATGCAACAGACCCACTGGGTCTTAGTGGAGCTTAAGCAAAATAAGCCAATTTCCCCACTAAGTTTTCTCCTTTCAAATGGGTCTCTTAGAAGCTCATCTAGTGGCTTCCGGTTTTTGCCGAGTCCACGCGGCTTTGTTCCCACAGTTCCAATACTAAAAGTTTCGACAAAAGTTATGATTCAATTCCATTGTCCACGCCGCACCTCAGACCCTCCAGGTTTTAGTGGGCTCAAGAGAATTCAGCCGATTTCCCCACTAACCTTTTTCCTTTCAGGTGAGTCACAATGCAGCTCAGCTCAGCTCGTGGATTCCAGCTTTTGCTGGGTCCGCAGTGGGACCACTGCGGGACCGCTGCAGGGCAGGCAGGCAGGGCTCCGGTTTCTAAAGCTTCTAAAATAATGTATTAGCAAAAGTTCTGATTCAAAATCCTACTGTTTGCGTCACGCTGTGATGGTCAGTCTCTGTGGAGCATAAAGTACTCTCTGGTATCCTCTCTACGCAGGCTGCTATCCCTCTGGCTCTTCACACTGTGCTCTCCACCTCCGCCATCTTCCGGAAATCCCAGTCATTGTCTTTCAAGCCTAACATTATTTAATCAAGAACTGGGCCTGAATTTGCTGATCCAAACCTTTCTTTTAAATGACAAAAGTGTTCTTCTCTCTTGCCTTAAAAGAGTGTTTAATAAAGTAACAAACTATGAGAAAAAAAAGAGTGTTTAAGGGGAGAATAATGTTCCATTATGGAAATTCACTACACATAATTGTGTATGAATTTTCTAACTATAGAAAATTAATTTATTGTGTTTTTACTAGTATAAATAATGATATTTTCTCATGGAAAGTTCCTACCTGTGGTTTGACTGTATTCCCACAAATGCCTGGTAAGGCTCTAGATATCAGTTACCTATTGCTGTGCACTTCACTGCAATGCATGATGGTCTACGTATGTTAAACTGCATTCCACAGAGTTCTCAATGGATGAATTCTTCACAAAGAGATAGCTAGGCATTTTTCATAAGCATTGCTTTGTGGACCTATCAGTTATAGCTGAGTGTTCTAAAAGTTCCTATCATTCAAGCTTCAAGCTCCACATACCTACTGTCAGTCAATTTCTAGAACAACTATGCCATCTTTCCACAAACAAGTTCAGTAAGCACTGAATGTTTTAAATTAAAATATTTGAAATCTGGTTAGGTTAAAACTTGTTTTGCATTGTTTGAAATGTTAATTCCTTAAGTATTCAAGTATGAAACTATTGTTCATGATTCATGCTTTAAGGCTTCTTATTTTTCTCTTTCCATTTTCAATACAAGTAATCATAGAAACTTTCTTCTAATTTCTGTAACTTTGAGGCTACTTTTTTAAATTTTTTTTTTTTATTTGTGTGTGTGTACCGTCAAATCAGATCTGACTAGTACAGGAGGAGATTGTTCCTCCTTCTTCAGCAGAGCATCTGGTGGATTTGAACCGCACACCTCCGGGATTGCAGTGCAGCTTCTTGCCACTAAGCCACCAGAGCTCACCTGAGGTTATTTTTTATATGCAGAGAAGTCTTGATTCCCCCACCCCCAAATTATTGTTGCTGTTATGTGCTGGCTGCCCATTCATCTGTGAATCATAATGACCCTAGTACAACAGCTGTGCCCTATGTTGAAACACTCTCATTGTCTCTGACACAGCTAATCACAATATCCCAGTTCCTAAGTCAATCCATTTCATCCAGGGTCTTCCTCTCCTGCATGATATCTTTCTCCAAGGACTGGTCCCTCCTGGCAACATGCCCAAAGTATGTGAGATGGAATTTCAAAATCCTTTCTTGCCTCCAAGGAGATATTTTTTTTTAATTAATTTAGTTTATTTTTCATTTCAATGAACATCCGCAGAGATTTTGGAATTCCATTCATTCATTGTTGCACCCTTCTCCCTGCACAAACCCCCCCCCCCCGTTTGCTCCCCTCCTTGAAAAGCAAAAGAAAAACTCCCTCATTGGTACACAATCCCACCCGCACCTCCCCAAACCCCACCCCCACCCCCAAATATAATCCACTCTGCAACCCTCATTGCATACTCCTACGATAAAAATAATACCCTAAAATACAATACTTTTAGACTATTCTCTCCCCCATAGACTTCAATGCCGTAAACATATTTCATCCAGTTTTTCTTAGTCTTACCCCCACCCCAATGCCAGCCTCATTCTACAACAGTGGCACCATATAGCATTTGTCCCTTTGTGACCGACCAAGGAGATATTTTGTTTCACCCTCTCCAAGACAGACCTATTTGTTTTCTTGGTGGTTCATGGTATATTCAAGACTCTTCTCCAGTACTACAACTCAAAGGCATTTATTCTTCTACTGTCATCCTTAGTCATCGTCCAGCTCTTTGATGCATAGCAAGTAACTCCAAAGACCATGGCCTGGACCAGGCACACCTTAGTCTTTAGACTCACATCATTGCTCCTCAATACTCTGAAAAGGTACTAGTAGATCATTAAATCTTTCTCCCACAGAGCTGCTCAAGAGGCTCAATCCATCAACCTTTTAGTTATGCCATCAGGGTTCCTTATTTTGGTTAAAACTCAACTCAACTCATTGCCAATGAATGAGAACTGACTGCTAGGTGACCCCACAGCAGATGTTCAGAAGCTATAACTCACAGGGAAAGTGACTGACCATCTTTCTCCCTTGGAGCAATGGATGGATTCTAACTGCTTGCTCTTGGGTTGGCAGTGAGACTCTCTATCCATTCAGTAACCAGAGCTCCTTTATTTTGGTATAAAATGTAGTAAAATCTAAGACATCTCTCCCTACAGTTTTCTCATGTTGCTCATTCAACAATAATTCACACCTATTGATTTATTTCCCCTTTCCTATACATATACATTATATTCTTAATATTGACCACTTTCTCTTGCTGTTCAATCAATTCTGCCTTATGTTAGTCCTATATGTGTTAAAATAGAATTATGGTCTGCAGGTTTTCAATGGTTAATTTTTCAGAAGAGTATACCAGGACTTTCTTTATACCAAGGGATCATTGGTTAAAATAAAATTTTCCCCTTATTGGTTTACATCCAAATCTTTAACTGTTTGTACTATCTGCGGACTTTATACTTATGAAGTTTATTATTGAAAATAGCTTTGCTAGCAACTGAACTAGACTTTGCCAAGTGGATGGACAGGCATATGTGAATAAGGTATGACAGCATACCTCTAAGGGTATTGGCTACTTTAGCCATGAAACTGAGTGATCCAGCAGCTAAGGAGACCTTTGCAAGCAAAAAGAAGGAGGAGCAAGAAAATGTTTCTAATCCTTTGGTCCCAGATATTCTTGCTCCAGCTATGGTGGCAGCAGCCATAGCTGAACCAGAGAATCAAGATGAAATGGAGATATCTTGGAATTGCTAGCTGCCATAGACAGAACTAGAGGTACGCTAAGAGCCTCTGCCCAAGTTTTTTAAATGGCATGGAGAGGGGAGGCAAGGTGCCAATAATGCCACAATTGAGAACTTTATAAAATAGTCCTAAAGCAGCAAGGCTCAAGGCTGACATAACTGTGAGCACATTTTGGAAGCTGTGCTGACTGAGTCACTGAATTGAGTTGTTAATTACTGTTGAGTCAGAACTGAGTCATAATTGACACCTCAGCAAGTTTTCAGATCCAGTAAACTGTAAGGGAAGAAACCGTATATCCTTCTGCAGAGCAGACAATGGATTTGAACCTTGAGCCTTTGAAATTGCAGTAAACCTTCTTACCACTAGATCACAAGATTTCTCTATGAACTATCTAAAACAGGATATTATAGAGTGGTTATCAGGGTCTGGAGGGGGAAAAGAAAAGAGTTGTCATTTTTATAAGCACTGAGTTGTATTTGGCTACTAACTAGAATTAGAACCTTTCAAAAATATTTTTTTTCATTGTTGTACATTTTCTTCCCCCTCCCCCGACAGCCAAACTTGCAAAGCACTACTTGTTTTAGATTGTGCGATATATAATGACTAATCATATATTCCTTTCTGAAAGTTCTTCCCCTCATCTGTTCTAATTGTTTATTATCTATCTACTCTATTCTCATTCATCTCTAGCCACCGCATATCTGTTCTATTTTATATCAGTGGTGTTAAGCAGTATTTATCTTTTTGTGACTGAGGTATTTCACTCAGCATAACGTCCTCCAGGATCTCCCATACCATGTAATGTTTTACAAGTTCATTGCTTTTCAGTGCTGTGCAATATTCCATTGTCTGAATCTACCATAGGTTTTCTATCCATTTATTTGTTGATGGGCACTTTGATTGCTTCTAAATATTTTCTATTGTGAATAATGCAGCAATAAACATGAGTGTGCATACATTTAGCTGAGTTGTGGCTCTGGTTTACTTAGGGTATATTCCCAGAAGTGGAACTACTGGGTCAAATGGTATTTCTATTTATAACTTTTTGAGAAAGCACCAGACTCCATTTCACAGTGGTTGTACCACTTGACAATTTCACCAGAAGTGAATAGAATTCCTACCTCTCCGCAACCTCATCAGAACTTATTGTTTGCTACACTACAGAACTTTGCTGCTTGGGTAAAATAGTATCTCCTAGTTGTTTTGATTTACATCTCTCTGATAGTTAGGAATTTTGAACATTTCTTCATCTCTTTGTTTGCCACCTCAATGTCTGGTGAAGTGTCCATTCATATCGTTTGCCCATTTTGAGATTGGGTTATCTATCTTTTTTTTTGGTGAGATGTGCATTTTAGCCTTTTGACTTCATGAATACAGTCTATGTGGTCTCAGAGTTATAACATCAGATTTTGGACTGAGAAAAAACATGAAGATTAGCACTGAGAAGAGTAGAAAGAGGTACGGGAGCGTGAGGTCATGTCTGATCTAATGAGAATTGGTTTTGTGTTCCTGATGCTGTTGACAGGAACAGTTCTCCTTTGTGAAGTCAATAAAAGTCAGACAAGGCTGTTCTAAAATGGCCTTTGCACACAATACTAAAACAGATTCTTAATATTTTCTCATTTGTCACTCTTTTTCTCCTTTAAAAATTCTTCCTACTGAGTTCTGGCAGATACTCATAAGAGTAATTTATAAAATACAAGGAAATACAACAGAATTTAGACTGGCATTATGAGTCTAGTGTTGTGGAAGCTCACTCCTCTGTTGGCCTGCTCTATGTGCTCATCTTTCACACACACACACACACACACACACACACTCACTCTCTCTCTCTCTCTCGCTTCTCACTTCTGCCTTTAGTCCCAGTCCAGGCATAGAAGATAGGTTAATTTATTATATACTGCAGAAAAGCCCTTTCTTCACATTGGTTCAGCTGTGTCTTACAATGTCTTGAATTGTCTATGACCTGGACTTATGCAATAACAAACCACTCACAAAGTGCTGCTCCAACAACTGTTTTTGTCCAGACTATCCTGTATGTGCGACCCAATGAATCATGCTAAACTAAATCTCATCCTGTATTTTTTTACACTGAATAAACTACAGCTGCTTTGCATATGCAGGCAGGCTGGTCTGCCTGACTCTCCACAGCTTGGGTTAAGGTATGATTTAATGGAATCACACCAGCAGGTGAGGTGTGGCAAGAGATGAAGAGTGGCTAGGAATACATTAAGCTATATGTTGTTGTTATGTGCTGTCGAGTCGCTTGTGACTCATAGTGACTCTATGTAAAACAGCCTAAACTCTGCTCTGTCCTGTGCCAATCGCACGGTCTCTGACACACCCATCCCAATTACCCCAGTCACTGAATCAATCCACCTCATGGAGGGCCTTCCCCTCCTGCGCTGTCCCTCCACCCTCCCAAGCATGATGTCCTTCTCCAAGGACCTGTCCCTCCTTGCAACATGTCCAAAATATGTTAGACAGAGCCTCAGAATCCTTGCCTCCAAGGAGCCACCCGGTTTAACCCTTTCCAGGATGAATCTGTTCGTTTTCCTAGCAGTCCATGGTACTCTCAATACTATTCTCCAATCTTAAGCTATATAGTATTTTCAAATTTGTGTGATGGCTAATAGTAAGGTATATATGGACCAATATTCACAGCAGCAATCTTTAGAAGACAGAGTATGTGAAAAAATGTCCATTGACATATGAATGGCTAAACTAAATGTATACTTACATACAATGGAATATTACTCAGACAAGAAGAAAAAAGTGAAGTCCACATACATTATATAACATGGTCAATCACTGCAGTGAGTGAAATAAATCAATCACTAAAGGATAAATATTATCTATCAACTCACTGCTATCAAGATGGAACTGACTCATAACTGATCTTCCAGAAGTTAGCAAGGCTATAAACCACACGAGAGAATATTGACTACCTTTCTCCTGAGGAATCACTGGTGGATTTAAACCATTCATCACAACTCTCTAGAGGCCACACCACCAAAGTTCAAAGACTACATAATCTCACTAATGTGGGTAATCTGTGATATAGTTTGATGTTGTTGAGTTGCATATGACTTGTAGCACCCTGTGAACAACAGAACTGAATCCTGACCTATCATGTGCTAGCCTCATTATCTCTGATACACAAGAGGCCACAGTGGGAGCCATGATGTCAATCCACCGTTTTGGAGGTCTTCCTCTCTTTCACTGACCTTCCACGTATCCAACACGATATTCTTCTCCAAAGAAAAGCTTCTCCTAGAAACACATCTAAACTATGAAAGATGTAACTTTACCATCCTTGCTTTTGCACACCATTCTGGTTACACCTTTCCCAAGACACAGGTGTTTGATTTTTTGGTAGTCTATGTATTCAGTCGTAAGGAGTTGCACTGGGAACCCTAAAGCACTTGGATAGATGAACTGTTACTGTTCTTGCATACCATAGAGTCAGAATTGACCTGTAGTTGACCATCCAGCAGATATTCAAAGGCAGTACATTACAAGACAGGAGAATGCCCATCTTTCTCTCATGAATCAACTGGAGGATTTGAACCACCTGCATTTCAAACTGCAGGACAGTTTCTAGCCACTAGGCCACTAGAGCTCCATATGAACTATCTAAGACAGGCAATTATATAGAGACCAAAGCTTATGAATGTTTTCTAGGGACAAGAGAAGAAGACACTGTTGTCATTTTTTTAAGCACTGATCTTCTCTTGATGGTGATGGGAAAAATGACCGCAGATTTTAGTGACTGTTATACAAGAGTAATGATGTACATGTACTGATGCCACAAAATGTACATATGAAAAACATTAAACTGAGAAAAGTTAAATTTTACTTGATATACATATATTACTGTTGTTGTTGTTAAGGGCTGTCAAGTTGTAGATGACTCATAGCGACCCTATGAACCAAAAAGCTGAACAGTTATATAACTTTGGTCATTTCTCCATGTTCATAGAGTTTCCAGAGGCAAGCCATTTCAGAAGTGGATGCCACTCCTGCTTCCAAGCTTGTTTTAATCGGGAAGCTCCACCAAACACTGTCCATCATAGGTAACAATTATCACATTTGGCACATCAGTGTCACAGTGTTTAGCATCACAGCAACAATTAGTGACCTCTGTACAGCAATGCACAGACCAGT
>NW_006400036.1:869410-887689 GCF_000299155.1 Elephantulus edwardii
TAAATATAAAAGATATTATTTACAAGAATAAAAATATTCATGCACACATATATAAAACTGAAATTTCCTAAAACATCCATAATATCTACTCCTACTGCTTTTGTAGCACTTGATTTTGCTATTCAACTGAGAGTGGGACAATGGGTATGACAGAAGAATTGATACCTTTGAGCTGCGATGGTGGAGAAGAGTACAGAATATCCCATGAACTACCAAAAGAACAAACAAGTATGTCTCAGAGAAAGTGCAACCAGAGTACTCGTTGGAGGTAAAGATGATAAAGCTTTGTTTCACATACTTTGAGCATGCTGCTTTTGTTGGTGGTGTTGTATGTGCCACCGAGTCACCGGCAACTCATAGTGACAGTATGTACAAGAGCCCTAAATGCTGCTCTATCCTGTGCCAATCTTGCTGTCTCGGACACACTCATTCCCACCACCCCAATCACAGAATCGAACCATCTCATCAAGGGTCCCTCCACTCTTCCAAAGATGATGTCCCTCTCCAAGGAACAGTCCCTCCTTGCAACATTCCCAAAGTATGTCAGGCGAAGTTTCAGAATCCTTGACTCCAAGGAGCATTCTGGCTTCACCCTCTCCAGGACAAACCTGTTTGTTCTCCTAGCAGTCCATGGTATATTCAACACTCTTCTCTAGCACCATAGTTGAAAGGCATCAATTCTCTTTCTATCATCCCTATTCACTGTCCAACTCTCTGATGCATAGCACGTAACTGTGAAGACTGTAACTTGGATCAGGCGAACCTTTGTCTCCAGCCTGACGTCACTGCTAAAACTGTTAGCTATCTCAATCTCTTCACCATCCATAGTGATGCTGCCAATTGGTCCAGTGGTGAGAATCTCTGTCTTCTTAATGTTGAACTTAAATCCATACTGAAGGCTGCAGTCCTTGACCTTCTGCAGCAAGTGCCTCAGGTCCTCCTCAGTTTCAGCAAGGAGGGTTGTGTCATCTGCATAAAACAGGCTGTTGATGACTCTCCTACCAGTCCTGATGCCACATTCCTCCTCCTCGTACAGCCTAGCGTCTCAGATGATCTGTTCTGCATACAGACTGAAAAGGTGTGGAGACAAAACACACCCCTGATGGACCCCTTCTTGATTTTGAACCACGTAGTATCCCCTTGCTCTGTTCTGAGGACTGCCTCTTGGTCCAAGTATAGGTTTCCCATTAGCACAATTAAATGTTATGGGATTCCCATTCTTCTCAGAGTCAGCCATAGCTTGTTGTGATCCACAGTCAAAAGCCTTTGCAGAGTTAATGAAGCACAGATAGACATTCTTCTAGTATTCTCTGCTCTCTGCCAAGATCCATCTTACATTAGCTATAATATCCCTAGTACCACGATCTCTTCTAAATCCAGTCTGCACATCTGGCAGTTCTCTGTTGACATATTGCTCCAAACATTTTTGGATAATTTTCAGCAGAATCTTGCTTGCATGGTTATTAATGATATTGTTTAATAATAATCCGCCCTCTGTTGGGTCACCTTTCTTTGGAATGGGAACAAATATCGATCTTTTTCAGTCAGTTGGCCAGCTGGTTGTCCTCCAGATTTCCTGGCACAACTTAGTGAGCACATCCAGGGCAGTGTCTGTTTGTTGAAATAAATCAGTTGGTATGCTGTCAACTCCTGGAGCCTTGTTTTACGCCAATTCCTTCATAGCAACTTCCTCCTTCATCACCAAAGGTTCTTGCTCATACTGTGACTCTGTGTACTCCTTCCATCTTCTTTTTATACTTCCTGGTTCATTCAACATTCTACCCAAACTATCTTTCAGTACTGCCACTCGTGGCTTGAATTTTTTTTTCAACTTCTTCAGCTTAAGAAACACTGAGCGAGTTTGGGCCTTTTGATTTTCTTACTCCAGCTCTCTGCATATTTCATTATACTATCGTGCTTTGTCGTCTTGAGCTGCCTTTTGAAATTTTCTGTTCAGCTCTTTGCTTTCTTGGTTTCTTCCTTTAGCTTTGGCTTCTCGGCGCTCTAATGCAATACTCAAAAGTCTCATCTGAAAACCATCTTGGTCTTTTCTTCTTCTTCAGCCTTTGTAATGATCTTTTGCATTTTTTAAAATTATTACAGAGACTGAAGATTTCCATTCATTCATTGTTGCACTTCATTCATTGCTCATCCTTCCCTCCCCCCAATTCGTTCTTCTCTTTGAAAAGTAAACGAAAAATTCTTTCATTGTCATCCAATACCGCCCCCTAAGTCCACCCCACTATGCAACCTTCATTCTGGACTCCTGTAATGACAACAATACCTAATCACATCTCCCCTTTAAACCGTTTTCTTCCTCATCCATTTCAATGCAATATACATTATTTATCCCATCTTTCTCAGTCTCCCCCAAAATCAAAGTCAGTCATGTTTTAAAATAATGCACTATGCAGTATTTGTGACTGAGATATTTAAAATAGTATAATGTCCTACAGGGTCACCCATTTTGAATAATACTGCATGCACTCCTTGTTTTTCAATGCAGTGTAGTATTCCATTGTGTGAATATACCACAGCTTCTCTATCCATTTGTTTGTTGATGGCACTTAGGCTGTTTCCAACTCCTTGCTATTATGAACAAAGCTGTGATAAGCCTGGGTGTGCATTTATCTGCTTGGATGTCAGTTATGGTCTCTTGGGGTATATTCCCAGTAGTGGAATTGCTGGGTCAAATGGTATCTCTATTTGCAACTTTTTGAGAAAGCGCCACACCACTTTCCACAGTGGTTGCACCACTTTACACTTTCACCAACAGTGAATATGAGTTCCAGTTTCTCCACAACCTCACCAACATTTGCTGCTTGCTGTTCTGTTAAATTTTGCTATTCTTACTGGGGTGAGATGATATAGTTGTTTTGATTTGCATCTCTCTTGGAGTTATGGATTTTGAACATTTCTTCATGTGCTTTTTGGCCACCTGAATGGCTTCTTTGGTAAAGTGTCTGTTCATATTCTGTGCCCATTTTTCAATCAGGTTGTTTACCTTTATCTTGTTGTGGTACTCAAGTATTTTATAAATTCTAGATATAAGTCCCGTATCTGACATGTCATATCAAATACTTTTCCCCAGTCGGTGCCTTCCTTTTTTACCCTGTTGGAAGTGGTGTTGGATGTACATAGGGATTTGATTCTTAGAAGGTCCCATTCATCGATTTTATCTTCTCCTGGTTGTAGATGATCTTTTGCATTCTTCATGGACAATTTTCTTGATATCCTCCCAGAGCTCATTTGGTCTACACTCATTGATGCTCAAAGCCTCCAACCTGTTCCTGAGATGGTTTTGAAATTCGAGTGGGACAGACGTAAGATCAAATTTTGGTTCCCGTGGACTTTGATTTAATTTTCCTCAACTTCAGCTTGAACTTGCATATGAGTAGTTGGTGGCCTGTCCCACAATCAGCACCCAGCCTGGTTTTCACTGCTGATATTGAGCTTCTTCAGCGAGTCTTTCCACAAATGTAACCAATTTGATTTCTATGCATACCATCAGGTGAAATCCATGTGTATAGCCTGCGTTTGTTTCTTATAAAAGGTATTTGCAATGAATAAATCAATGAATGTGCAGAACTCTATCATTCTATCTCCAGTCTCATTTCTCTCACCAAGCCCGTATTTTCCAGCTACTGATCCTTCTTCCCTGTTCCCAACTTTTGTGTTCCAGTCACCCATTATTATCAGTGCATCTTGATTGCATATTTGATCAATTTCTGACTGCAAAAGTTGGTAGAAACCTTCCATTTCCTCTTCTTTGGCTCTAGTTGTTGGTGCATGTATTTGAATGATAGTGGTATTCAGTGGACTTCCTTGTATGTGCATGGGTATTATCCTGTCGTTCATCACATTGTATTTTAGGATGGATCTAGAAATGACTTTTTAAATTATGAAACCAACCCCATTTTTTCTCACCTTTTCATCCTAGGCATAGTAAATAATATGATCATCAGATTCAAAATGTCCTATGCCAAGCCATCTCATTTTGCCGATACCTAGTATGTCAATATTTATGCGTTCCATTTCTTTCTTAACAATGTCCAATTTTTCTACATTCATACTTCTCACATTCCACGTTCCAATCATTAGTGTCTGCTTACATTAGGAAGTGGTATTATGGTGGGAGGAAGTGGTGCAGCACAGGAGGAAGCGTTGCAGTGCAGGAGGAAGTGGCACCGCACCACAGTGCTTTGAAGGGATCACTGTTGTTTTGCTAAACTATGTGGGAAATCTTAAGCTCAAGCAGAAGGGAGAAGGACAGCTGGAGCAGCTTGAGGCAGAGGAGCCAGTTCTGGAAAGGAAAAATGGCTTCCCTTTCTGGTACTTTGGGGGGATCGCTGCTGTTGGGTTCAAGGCATAAATATACAGTTCTTTCACAAAATATTGCCATACTCTTGGTCACTATGTTGTTACAAAGACCTAACATCTACTAAGGAAAGACTCGCATAATGTCAATAATGGAGTGGTCTGTCTCAGTTATCATGAAAAAACAAAATAACTCTTTTCCTAAAAAAAAAAAAAGAAAGCAGATCCAATGAATAATCCAGAGAGAGAAAACCAGAATAATTATGTTGTTGTGGAGTTATTTGAAATGTTACAGATGAGGATGTAAATGATGGAAGAAGCAATTAAGAAAGCAAATACCCCAGAGACAACAGTCCAGAAGAAATATACTGATAAGGAGCAACTTGAACAGGTATACAAGAAAATGCAAAAGATGGAAGAATTGATAGTATAGATAAAGAGTTACAAGAACATAAAAAATCCTCACAAAACTGTGAGTGTACAGCCAACACAGTACTGGAAACATAGTAATAGCAGTAACAGAAAGGATACAAATGCAATCCAGAATATTAAGACTGAAAGGGCAGAAGTGAACTGGATTCCAGCATGGAGCAGAGAGGCGGTGGTTGCGGCGGGTCGTGCGTGTAGCTTGGTTTTCCCCAGACACTCCTCCCCCTTAGGCGCGAGCCCCACCCCTCTGCCGGCCAGGCTAACCCCCTCCGAGTCAACCCCTACGGTGTGAGCCTGGGGTGGCTCTGGGCGCCCCCAGTAGACCCCCATCCAGCATGGGCAGCCAGAGCTCTAAGGCTCCCCGGGGCGACATGAACGCAGAGGAGGCTGCAGGCTCTTCCCCCGCCAAGGCCAACGGGCAGGAGAACAGTCACGTGAAAAGCAACGGAGACTTGTCCTCCAAGGGGGAAGGGGAATCGCCTCCCGTGAACAGAACAGATGAGGCAGCTGGGGCCACCGGCGATGCCATTGAGCCAGCACCGCCCACCCAGGGCGCTAAGCCCAAGGGGGAGGCCCCCACCAAGGAGACCCCCAAGAAGAAGAAATTCTCTTTCAAGAAGCCTTTCAAATTGAGCTGCCTGTCCTTCAAGAGAAATCGGAAGGAGGGTGGGGGCGATTCCTCTGCCTCCTCACCCACAGAGGAAGAGCAGGAGCAGGGGGAGATCAGTGCCTGCAGTGAGGAGGGCACTGCCCAGGAAGGGAAGGCTGTCGCCACCCCGGAGAGCCAGGAGCTCCAAGTCAAGGGGGCAGAGGCTGGTGCTGCCTCCAAGGGAGGAGACACGGAAGAAGAGCGCCCCAGGCTGCACAGCCGTCCACTCCCTCGGGGCCAGAGTGGCCCTACACCAGCCATGGAGCAGAATGAGTAGCTGGGTAGGGGCAGGTGGGTGATCTCGAATGAAGCTGCAAAAACTGTGCCGTCCTTGTGAGGTCACTGCCTGGACCTGGTGCCCTGGCTGCTTTCCTGTGCCCAGAAAGGAAGGGGCTATTGCCCCTTTCCAGCCATGTCCCCTCTCCCTCCTGTGGATTTTCCCATCATTCCTCTGGTCATCCTCTTGAGGCCAGTTGAAGATGGTCCCTTACAGTTTCCCAAGTTAGGTTAGTGATGTGAAATGCTCCTGCCCCGACTTCTTTCACTTTCCTCACCCCCGCTGAAAGCAATTGCTGGTTTTCGTCCCCAATTCTTTTCCAAGTAGGTTTTGTTTACCCTGCTCCCCAAATCCCTGAGCCAGAAGTGGGGTACCTACTTCTACACCCTGAGTATCCAGCCTTCCCCTGTTGAGTTTTTAATCTCTTGTGCTGTGCCTAGTGGCCCCTGGGTTGAGAAAAACACTGTCTCTGTCCAGGTTTTTATAAATGTCTTACTCAAGTTCAAACCTCCAGTTTGTGAATCAACTGTGTCTCTTTTTTTGACTTGGTAAGCAAGTATTAGGCTTTGGGGGTGGGGGAGGGAGGCCTGTAATGTGAAACAAGTTTTTGTCTTCCCCTCTTCTTGTTGTAAATAACTTTTAATGGCCAAACCCCAGATTTGTATTTTTTTTTCCTAACTGCTAAAACCATTCTCTTTCATCTGGTTTTACTGTAACATTTGGAAAAGGAATAAATGTTGTCCCTTTAAAAAAAATAACTGAAGAGATGGAGAGTCAGTGAGTTGGAAGACCAGAGCTTCAAAGAAAACATATTAGAAGAAAAATCAGAGATGAGATGTAAAGAAAATGAAAACATTAGAATTAGCTAAAGGAATAACATATGTATGGTTGGAATTCCAGAATATGAGAGGTATAGGGGAATCGCTGAGAAAATTGTGGAAGAGATATTGAAGAAAACTTTCCAGCTATTATAGAGAATAAGGAAATCCACATTCATGAAGCTCAGTGAACACCAAATAGGTCTACCCAAAAAGGAAAACATCAAGACATATCATAGTCAAATTTTCCAAAATAAAAGATAGAATATTGAAAGCAGCACGTGAGAAAAACAAGAGTCGCCTACAAATGGGAAACAATTAGATTAAGTTCTGATTTCTCAGCAAAAAGCATGAAGCTAGAAGGCAATGGGATGGCACATACAGAAAGTTGAAAGAAAACAATTGCCAGCCAAGGATCCTAAACCCAGCAAAGCTCTGCATCAAATATGAAGGAGAAATTAGAACCTTTCCAGAAAAGAACTTAAAGAATTTATGAAAACAAGACCAAAACTACAAGAAATTTTAAGTGAAGTCCTTCATACGGAGACACCAAAGGAAAATGCATGGAATATAGTAACCAGAAACAACAATAAAGAAACATAGCAAAATAGCAAAATAAAACCAGGCCTATTAATAATAACAACACAATGCAAATGGACTAAATGTATCAATTAAGAGAAAAAGAGTAGCAAAATGGATAAAAAAGCAAAACAAAACAATATAATATGTTGCCTGTAGGAAAACAAGTGTTAAACCAAATGCTTAAGCAGGAATTGAAGGAGGCACAAATAAAAGCTGGAATTCCTCATGTCAGATCACAAGAATTAGACAGTATTTCTCTTGACAGAGGTCACAAGAGTTAGGCACCAAGGCAGACCTGAAGGCGCCTCCGCCACTCTCAGACTGTGTTTGTAAAACCATCATTCCTGAGATAAGCAAAAAGTTGTCAGCAGAGAAAAACATAACCTTATTAGTAAAGAATTTTCTCTGTGATTTACTTCCTGGCAATTCTCAATAAAGGGTTAGAGAGACTCTGGGCTTAGGGCTGCAGCCTTTGAGCTGTTCGCCCCCTGCCTTCACTCTCTTCTCCTCCTCATTCTCAGTGTCCCTGTCTCTTCCTTTGTCCAACTCAACAATAGCTGCCTACAAGAGACACATCTTAAAAAAAGAAGAGAAAGACAGACTCAAAAATAAAAGGCTGGAAAAAAAAATATACCAAGCAAATGGCAACTCAAAAAAGCAGAAGTGGCAACACTAATATCTGAGAAAATAAATTTCAGAATGAAAACCACCATTAAAGATAATAGAGGGTATTACATACTGATTAAAGGCACAATAGATCAAGAATATATAACCTTGGTCAAGATTTATGCACCAAATGAAAGACGTGCAAAACACATAAAATAACAGTTAAAAAAATAGCACCACAATAGTGGTAGGAGATTTCAACACACCACTATCACCAAAGGATAGGTCAACCCAAAAGAAACTCAACAAAGATGCAGAGGATCTAAACTACACAATCAGCAAACTAGACCTTGTGGATGTAGTCAGGGTACTGCAGCTAAATAAAACTCAATTCACTTTCTTCTCAAGTACACATGTATATTTTCCAGAATCAATCACATATTAAGACACAAAGGAAGACTCAATTAATTTACACTGAAATAAGAGTATCTTCTCAGATTACAATGCTATAAAACTAGAAATTAACCACAGGAGGGTAAAGTTTACAAACTCATCTATGTGGAAGCTAAGCAACTCTCTGCTAGGACATGACTGAGTTATTAAAAAAAAAAAAGTTCCTTGAAACAAATGAAAATACAACATACCAAAACCCCTGGGATGTAGCTAAGGCAGTCCTCAGGGGGCAGTACATAGCAATAGGCAGATACATTAAAAAAGGAAGAAAAAAGAAAAATCAATGATCTAACTCCAACACCTTCATCAAATAGAAAAAGAACAACAATCTAATCCCACAGCCTCTAGAAGAAAAGAAATTAAAAAACAAGAACTGATATCAATGAGATAGAAAACAGAAAAACAAATCAAACCATCAATAAGACCAGAAGCTGTTTTTTTAAGAGTCAATAAAATTGACAAACCACTGGCAAACTTAACAGAAGGGGAAAAGAGAAGACACAGATAACACGGTCAAGAAATGACAGCGGTGACATAAAACAGAAATAGAGGAAATGAAATTGATAATATCAGAAAACTCTGAAAACCCATTCTCTAATAAATTAAAAACCCTAAAAGAAATGGAGAAATTCCGTGAAACTCGTACCCTACACAGACTGACAAGGATAGATATAGATTTGAACAGACTCATCACAAAAGAAAAAACTGAAAAGGTCATAAAAAGACTTCCCCAATGAAGGAGTTTTTCTTTTGTTTTCAAGGAGAGGAGCGAACTGGGGGTGGGGGTGGGGTGGGTGGGGAGAAAAGTGCAACAATGAATGAATGAATGGAATTCCAAAATCTCTGTAGGTGTTCATAGAAATAAAAAAAAGACTTCCCCATAAGAAAAGTTCTGGACCAGATGGCTTCATAGCTGAACTCTACCAAATGTTCAGAGACGATCTATCACCAGTTCTAATTAAACTATATTAAAAAACTGAAAAAGAAGGAACACTCCAGAATCATTCTATGAATCAAGTATAACCCTAATACCAAAACTACCAAGAAAGAAAACTACAGACCATTATCTCTAATGAATATAGATGTAAAAATCCTTAACAAAGGATTTTATTAAAAGAAGCAGAGGTATTTGGAATTAATAAACCATTGTAAATATAAAACTCAGTAACTCTATATCCAGCCTCATTTCTATCATGTGGGACCTGCACCTGGACCAGGAGGTTATTGTGCGAACAAAGCAGGGGAACTCTATATAGTTTACAATTGAGAAGGTAGTGTCAGGGTTGTACTCCCTCTCTCCATACCTATTCAATCTGTATACTGGGCAAATTATCTGAGAAGCTGGGCTCTATGAAGAGGAATGTGGCATCAGGACTGGAGGAAGATTCATCAATAACCTGTGTTATGCAGATGACACAACCTTGCTTACTACAAGTAAGGACTTGAAAAACTACTTGCACCAAGGAATGAAGTCTTTGATTTGAACTGCATCACAATGTCAAGAAAACAAACATTCTTACCACTGGACCAGTAAGAAACATCATGATGGATGGAGTGGAGACTGAAATTGTCAACAGCTTCTTCATCTTGCTTGAATTCACAATTAACACCCATGGGACCAGCAGTCAAGAAACAAGGAGACTAGGAAAATATGCAGGTAGGAACCTCTCCAAATTATTGAGTAATAATGTCAATTTGAGGACTAAGGTGTGTCTGATTCAGGCGAAAGTCTTTCCAATCGCTTGCTATGCATCTGAGAGCTGGACAATGAATAAGGATGACAGAGAAAGAATTGACATCTTTGAGCCATGGTGCTGGAGAGGAGCAATTGACACATTTGAAGTGTGGTGTTGGAGAAGTGCACTGAACATCCCATGGATGGTCAAGAGAACAAACAGGTATGTCTAGGACAGCGTGCAGCAGGAATGCTCTTTGGAGGCAAGAAATGATGAGGCTTCACCTGACATACTTTGGGCATGTTGCTAGGAGGGGCTAGTCATTGGAAAGGGACATGATGCTGGTAAGGATGGAAGGCTGGGGAAGGAAAGGAAGGCCATCAGCGAGGTGGACTGACACAGTTACTGTTGCAATGGGCTTTTGTGTGTCAGGAAGTGTGAGGATGGCACAGGAGAGAACAGGGTCATTACAAGTCATACTTAACTTGATGTCACCTAACAACAACAACAACAAGTGACCACATTTAGGGAGGAGTCTCACTACAAGCTCCCCAGTGAATTGAACTCTTATTTGGGGTCATCTGTGACAAAACACAATTTCAAAAGGAATTAACATTTCAGACACAAGTGAGATGTAGAATCAATCTACTGTGTTTATCTGAAGAAAGGGCACATCAAGTTCACATTCTACCCACATGACAAAGAGCACAAATGAGTGCACTAGTCCTCTGTATCTGCTTCTGCTCATTATTAGACAGTCTCTGAAATCCTACTTATAAAGGGCTGAGCTGATGTTATTCCTGTGAACAGTAATTACAGCTGCTCTGTCAGAAGACATGAAGCATGAAGCTCACTCCAAGATCCTAATCTAAATTCCAAGTTCAAAAACAACTGTAGATTCTCCCTTCTCAATCCATGAAAATAGAGATACAACAGATGAAATCCTACAGATGATTCCAAAAGCTCAGTATTTGCCACCACACAGACACAGACAAGGGCTAAGAGCATCTGGCTAAGAAGAAGACTTCTTCCTCAAATGGGATCTGATGTCTGTTAAAACTTTAGCTCCTGCTGTAATATTTCCCAAAGCAAGAAGATTTGTAAGATTTATCTATTATATGGACCCCTCTAATGTCTAATAAAGTTGGACTTAGGAAATTCTTTTTACAGATGGGACACATACAGCATTTCTCTCCTGTGTGGACCCAATGATGTCTAAAAAAAGATTGAGCAGTCAATGAAACTTTTCTCAGAGAGTACATTTGTAGGGTTTCTCTCCTGTGTGTACCTGCTGGTGTTTATTAAAATCATACCTCTGAATAAAGCTCTTTTCACAAACAGAACATTTATAGGGTTTTTCTCCTGTGTGAACCCACTGGTGTCTATTAAAGTGGGTTGTCTGAGTGAAACGCTTTTCACAGAGAGGACACATATAGGGCTTCTCTCCTGTGTGAACTCGCTGGTGTCTACTGAAGGCGGACCTGCTGCGGAAACTCTTTTCACAGAGAGGACATTTATAGGGCTTTTCTCCTGTGTGGACCCGCTCGTGCATATTTAAGGAGAACCTGTTGACGAAACTCTTTTCAACACAGGACATTTATAGGGTTTCTCTCCTGTGTGGAGCTGCTGGTGTCTATTTAAGGAGGACCTCTTGCTGAACCTCTTTTCACAGAGAGGACCATTTATATGGTTTTTCTGCCACGTGCATTTTCTCATGGTGGCACAACCCAGAAAAGTCACTGAAGCCTTTCCCACAGTGATCACACATGTAAGGCTTCTCTCCTATGTGGATTCTCTGATGTTTCACAAAGTCTGAACTTCGCAGAAAGGCTTTCTTACAGGTGGGGCACTGAAAATATGTCTTTCCACTATGAGTTCTCTGATGAAATATAAGGTCAGACTTTCTATAGAAGGTTTTCCCACACTCTGTGCAGGTGAGGAGTTTTTGAGTCATCAGAGGACTGGGCTGGTCTTTCCGGGGGGCCTCTTGATTCTCCTTGAGCAACAGCTCAGACAGGTCTCTTGGGTGAGAATCAGGTAAATGTTGATTGAACTGTTTAGTAGAAATATTTTCTTGAGTAGAGAGTTGCTCCTTTTTTTCCTCACCTTGGAGGTGTCCCTGTACCTTAGGGAGATCATCTCCTTCTCCAAAACATCTTCGTTCATCCTCATCAAAGAAGCCACTGAAAAAAACTCTGAGGAGGGGCCTCTCTTGAGATGAGAGTAGAGGCATCTGGAGGCTCCTGGTCCCAAAAGATTTCCAAGTTTAAGTTATCTTGGCCATTCTCCTTTCTGTCTCTTAAAATAGAGGGAAGAAGATTGAAAATATTGTAGTAAATTTTAAACCATGTTTTCTCCTTCATATGTCAAGCTGTTGTTGTTGACTGTCACTGAGTCAAGCACAACTCATAGTGACTCTATGAACAAAAGGCCTGAAGCCTTTCTATAACCACTGTCATTTATCAGAGTTCATAACATTTCCAGAGGTATGTTGTTTAGGAAGTGGATGTCACTCCTGCTTCCAAATCTCTCTTAAACTGGGAGCTCCACCAAACACTTTCCACCATGGGTAACCGTTAGGGCATTTGACACACCAATGTCACAAGGTTCAGCATCACAGCAACCCTAGGTTACCTCAGTACAGCATACTGACAGAAGAGTGCTATACCACTTGGAAGAATATTCCTCTAAAATATAACAACAACCAACTTTTAAATACAAAGGCCCTCCCCAAGGTTTTAGTTGACTCTAAATAAGAGGCTTAAATAAAAAACAAATAATTTTGTTTGTATATTTTTGTTGTTACGTGCCACTGAGTTGCCTGTCATGTATAGTAACCCTATGTACAGCAGCTCTGAACCCTTCCCTGTCCTAAGCCAACCCCACTAATTCCAACAACCAGCCTCCATTGCCCAGATACTGTTATCAATCCTCCTCATCTGGGGTATTCCACTCCTGCACTACCCTTCTGAGCATGATGGTCTTCTCTAGTCTCTCCTGGCCATGTGCCCAAAGTATGTGAGGAGTTTCAAAATACTAGCCTCCAAGGAGACATTTGGTTTTCCCCTCTCCAAGACAATCAATTTATTTTCTTGGCAGTCCATGGTAGGTTCAAGATTCTTCTCTAGCTCCACAACTCAAAGGAATCTATTCTTCTTCTGTCATCCTTAGTCATTGTCTAGCTCTCTGAAGCATAACAAGTAATTGAGAAGATGTTGGGCTGGATTAGGTGCACCTTTGCCTCTAGACTGACATCACTGCTTTTCAGCACTCTGAAGAAGTCCCCGACAGCAGATTTTCCCAATAAAATTTGTCTTCTGATTTCCTGACTGGTGGTGTTAAAAGAGTGTTGATTGTGTAATTGCTAATAATCTCAATCCCTTCTCCATCTATCACAGTGCTGCCAATTGTTCCAGTGGTGAAAATCTTTTGTCTTTTTTATGTTGAGCTTCAATCCATATTGAAGACTACAGTTCTTGACCTTCTGCACCAAGTGCTTCAGGTTTTCTTCAGTTTCAGCAAGCAAGGTTGTTTCATCTGCATATCGTAGGCTGTTGATGAGTCTTTCTCCAATTTTGATACCATAACTCCTTCTCATAAAACCCTGCTTCCCGAGTGATCTGTTATGCAGAGAGACTGAAAAGGTAAGGGGACAAGATGCCTCCCTGAAGCACTCCTTTCCTGATTTTGAACCATGCAGTGTTTCCTTCTGAGGACTGCTTCTTGGTCCTAATATAGGTTTTGCATAAGCACAATCAAGTGTTCTGGGATTCTAATTTTCTTCAAGGTTAGCCACAATCTGTTGTGATCCACACAATCAAATGCCTTTGAGTAGTCAATGAAACACAGAGCGACATTCTTCTGGTACTCTCCGCTTTCTGCCAAGATCCACCTGACATTGGCAATGATGTCTCTAGTGCCATGACCTTTTCTAAACCCAGTTTGTATTTCTGGTAGTTCTCTATAAATGTACTGTTCCATTCGTTACTGGATAATCTTCAGGAGCATAATGAAACACAGATTCTTTTTATCAAGAGGACATTAATGAGCAAGGTGGTAAAAACTATCATCCATACTAAACTCCAGGCACTAAATTCATATGCCTGCATTCCAGTTTAAGGTTTTCATCCTTGAGAGAAGAAAATTTCTGAGAAATTGGCCCCTACACAATTAAATAGCATAGATGTATTATGAGGCAGAGGAGAAAAACTGTATTATTAAGTATACTGATTTTGTCCTTATTAAGTGATTGGTCTTAATGGTTTTATATATTACAGATAAATACAATTAAACAATTTTGGAAGAGGCACAAAAATACGCAGAAGAAAAACAAAATCACCATCACATCCTCAAGAAAAACTATTAATAACATTTCTTTTTTTCATAAGTCCACATATGTTCTTTTCTCCCACATATGGAAAATACACTGAAAATCCAGTTCTTTGTCAAGCTAGCTCGAATCAACAGAAAGTAAATATATCATTCCTAAGTTCTACAGAGTCTCCCAATCACATATAATCAAACAACTAATCAAATTCCCTAATTTTTTACTTTACCAAAGGGAAGCTGAATTATTGTGAAGATGCTGTATAAAAGTGAATACTTTGGGCTGTGGTTTAATCCAGTATCCATATATATTATTAACTCCTAGGAAACATTAAATATATTTCTTACCTAACTCTGGTTTTGGTTAGTATCTCTACACAGTGACGTATACTTTTGCTTTTGTTCTTTTTTAAAAATTATTGTTATATTAGTTTACTTACAACATTCAAATACATTGTTTTCCAGACCATATTTTTCTAATTTCCCTCATATCCTCACCCATCAAATTGTACAATCCCATAATTAATCCCCTTCTCCCCCTGCACATCCTCATCTGCACCCCCCCCCCCCGCTTGGATCCTCATACTTATTCTGCAATACTGGTTTTAAGCAATACTTGTCCATACAGGACTGAGTTAGTTCACTCAGCATAATGTTCTCCAGTCCCTTCCAAATTAGGCAATAATTTACAAAGTCATTGTTCCTGCGTGCTGCATAGTTTTCCATTCTGTGAATGTACCATAATTTCTCAATCCATTACTTTGGGTTTGGACATATGAGCTGTTTCTATGGTGAATAAAGTTGCTATGAACATTAGTGTACAAGTCTCTGATTGTACCGTAGTTCTCATGTTCTCAGGGTATATCCCAAGCAGTGGAACAGCTGGGTCATAAGGAATTTCTAGGTTCAGCTTTTTTGAGGAAGAATCAAACTGCCTTCCAGATTGCTTGTACCGTTTTACAATCTCACCAACAATGTATAAGAGTTCCTATCTCACCATATCTTCTCCAACATTTATTATTTGCTGCCCTGTTAAACCTTGCCACTGTTACTGGAGTGAGATGGTAATCTCATTGTGGTTCGGTTTGCATCTCTTATTACCAGTGATTTTGAGCATGTCTTCATGTGTCTGTTTGCCATTCAAATATCTTCTGTGAAAATTCTTTCCATGTCTTTTGATGATTTTGTAATTGTGTTATCAGTCTTTTTCTTTAGGAGGCCCAGGAATATTCTGTAAATTTAAGGACTGCAGACTTCAATGAGGATAGAAGCTCAATATCAAGAAGACAATGATTCTCACCACTAGGCTGACTGGCAGCATCATGCTAAATGGGGAAGAGACTAAGACTGTTAACAGCTTTAATTTGCTTGGTCCTACTATCAACACTGTTGGCACCAGCAGCCAGCCAAGAAATTAAAAGACTAATTGAACTGGGAAAGTCTGCTGTCAGATACCTCTCCAAAGTATTGAAGAACAACGATGTCAGTCTGGAGACTAAGGTGTGCCTGATACAGGTCATGGTCCTTGCAATCACTTGCTATGCATCAGAGTTGGACAATGACTAGGAATGATAGAAGGAGAAGTAATGCTTTTGAGCTGAGGTGTTAGAGAAGAGTACTGAATATACCATGGACTGCTAAGAGAATAAACAGGTTCCTCCTAGAAAGGGTGAAACCAAGCTGCTCCACAGAAGCAAGGATCCTGAAGCTTTGTTTGACATATTCTGGACATGTTGCAAGAAGGGACCAATACTTGGAGAGGGACATCATGCTTCAGAGGATGGAGCAAGAGTGCAGAAGAGTTAAGACCCTCGATGAGATGGATTGATTCAGTGACTGGGGTAATAGGAGCAGGTGTGTCGAAGACAGTGAGACTGGCACCATATAGAACAGAGTTTAGGGCTGTTGTACATAGGGTAGCTATGAGTCCCAGGCAACTCGATGGCACATAACAACAGTAGGTTTTGAAGTCAGGGAGTGCTATGTCTCCCACCTCATTTTTGTTTCTCAGAAGTGTTTTGCCTATTCGAGGTCTGTTGCCTCTCCAAATAAATTTGACAATTTCCCCTTCAATCTCTTTGAAAAATGAATTTACTATCTGTATCGGGATTGCACTGAACATGTAGATTGCTTTTGGTGGGACTGTAATTTTCGACATTGAATCTTCCTATCCATGAAGAGGACAGTTTTTAGGTCTCTTATTGTGTCTTGCAGAAGCTCTGTCGTTTTCTTTGCATAGATCTTTTGTATCTCTAGTTAGGTTCACTCCCAAATATCTCAATTTGTGGTTGACTATTTTAAATGGTATTGCTTTCTTGATTTCCTTCTCTGAGTTCTCTTTGTTACTGTAGAGGAATTCTACTGATTTTTGGATACTGATCTTGTATCCTATCACTCTACTAAATTGGCCTACCAACTCTTTTAACAGTTTTTTCATTGAATCTTTGGGGTTTTCAGTGTATATTATCATATCATCTGCATGTAGTGACAGTTGTAACCATCTCTTTGCAGATCAGGATGCCTTTTATTTCCTTTTCTTGTTGTATTACCCTAGCAAGCACTTCCAATACAATACTGAATAGAAGTGGTGACAGTGGGCATCCTTGTCTGATCCCTGTTCACAAGGACTACGCTTTTAATCTTTCTCCATTAAGAATCATGTTTGCTTTTGGTTTTACATATACACTTTTCACTATGTTGAGGAAATTCCCTTCTATTCCAATTTTGCTGAGTGTCTTAATCAGGAAGGGTGCTGTATTTTGTCAAATGCCTTTTCTGCATCAATTGCTAAGATCATATGATTCTTGTTACTTATTTTGTTGATACAGTGAATTATGTTGTTTTTCTTATGCTGAACCATCTTGCATACCTATTATAAATTCCACTTGGTCTTGGTAAATTTTTTTTTAGTGTGCTTTTAGATTCTGTTGACTAGGATTTTGTTAAGGATTTTTACATCTATATTCATGAGAGATACTGGTCTGTAGTTTTGTTTCTTGGTTATATTTTTGACTGGCTTTCATATTAGGGTTATGCTTGCTTCAGAGAATGACTCTGGAAGTGTTCTTTTTCATTTTTTTAAAAAATAATATAACTAGAACTCGTGCTAAATCCTCTCTAAATGTTTGATAAGAGTTCAGCTGTGAAGCCATCTGGTCCAGGACTTTTCTTGTGGAGAATTCTTTTTATGGCCTTTTCAATTTCTTCTTCTGTGATGGGTCTGTTCAAGTGTTCTGCATCTGTCCTTGTCAATCTGGGTTTTAAGGAATTTGTCCATTTCTTCCAGGTTTTCGAATTTATCAGATTATGTAGCTTTTCACAGTATTCTGATGTTATAGATTTCATTTCCTCTGGTTCTGTTGTGATGTCCCTCTGTCATTTCTTAATCAAGTTTTCTGTGTCTTCTCGTTTATCTCTTTTGTTCAATTTGCCAATAGTTTGTCAATTTTATTGTTCCTTGCGAAAAACCAGCTCCTGGTCTTATTCATGGTTTCAATTGTTTTTCTGTTTCCTATCTCATTGGTTTTAGCTCTTGTCCTTATAATTTCTTTTCTCTAGAGGTTGTAGGATTAGATTGTTGTTATTTTTCTATTTGTCCAGTGTTGAGGTAAGACTGTTGGTTCCTCTTCTTTCTTCCTTTTAGTGATGTACACTTTAAATTTCTGTGTTGGCAGTAGAACGCCTTATTAGACTTTTGCCTGTTTTGTTACACCTGGAGACTTAAGAAGCTATTTACCTTTTTTCTTCCACATATCAGCGTCTTTCAAGGCAAACATTAAGGAGCAGGCCTTAACTTCCAAATTCAAACATTTCTTTTAAATGGCAAAGGTGTTTTCTTTTGGCCTTAAAAGAGTATTTATAAATATCCTATTGTAATGATTGAATAATGATCCCCCATGGAAATGTGCTACATTTAATTGAGTATGAATTCTTTAATTGTAGAAAATGGGTATCTTCCACCCAAAGGTAATAAAGGAGGTCAGAACTGCTTCCACTGTGGAAAGCTGGGCCACTTCAGTAGACAGTGTCACAGATGAGAGCCACAGATAGGCAAGGGAGTAGAGAGGAAGTTCCCACTCGCTTTAAGTGTGGATCTGAAGGACACTTGGCCAAGGGTGGCCCAAATAAGGACCTCGTGGCTGACAG
>NW_006400036.1:890684-895292 GCF_000299155.1 Elephantulus edwardii
ACACACTGACAAAGGAGATTAATCAGAACTGGCTTTGACAAGCACTGTGGCAATTGGACAATTAAAACAGACTTTCAAGGGGGGAAACAAAAAGAACGAACTGGGGAGGACGGTAGAGAAAATAGTGCAACAATGAATGAATGAAAACCCAAAATCTCTGTAAATGTTCATTAAAATTAATAAAATTTCATAATTAAAAAATGTTATGCACACAGAAAAAGATATCAGAAGAAAAAAGTGGGTATCTTGTGTTTTTACTAGTATAAATAATGGCACTTTTCTTCATCAGTTTTTCTCTGCATTTCTGGTCAATTCCTTAAGGAAGGTTCAAATCAGTGGTATGACTGTGTCCTCACACATACATGGTAAGGCTCCGGATACCAGTTACCAATTGCTATGCATTTCAATGCACGATGCTCTTCATGTGCCAAGGGTAAACTGCGCTCCACAGGGTTTCAGTGGCTGAGTTTTTCACAAGGAGATAACTAGGCATGTTTCTGAAGGCACTGCTTTGTAGACTCCTGTCTGATCTATCAGTTGCAGCTGAATGTTCTAATGGTTCCCATTATGTAAGAGTTCAAGATGCATCTACGTAGGTTCAGCCGATTTCTGGAACAACTGTGACATCTTTTGTCCTCAATAGTCACTACTTAAGTACTGAGTGGTGCAGAATGTTGGGGAGGAAGTGAGTGACTCTGGCCAGGATGGGTCGCCTGAGGTCCAGACAGGTGCAAGCCTCCCAACAGCCTTTATTATGGGGTAGAGAAAGCTCCCCAGCTTGAGAAAGCTCGCCACCTGAGAAAACAGCTGCCACCTTTGTTGAGTTGGGACTGATCCGCATGAGGCTGAGGTTCCCCCGACCAATCCACATGTCCCATGTCTGTAAGCCCACCCTCTCCTGTCTTCCTTTGTATGTAAGTGCAGTGCTTTTCCCAACAAAATTGAGCTGGATTGACTCTCTGATCCTCTCCTGGAGTGGTGTTATCTCTGTCGTGCTTACCCCCATCAGTGTGTCGCTGCAGGTTGACAGTGAACAGACAGCGACAATTGAGTGTATTAAATTCACATACTTCCTATTTGGTTAGGGTAAAGCTTCTTTTTCATCGTTTAAATTTTAACTCCTTAGTTATTCATGTATGAAATTACTGTTCACTTTATACGCTTTGAGGCTTTCCCCCATTTTTTAAAAGTAATTTTTTTAATCAAGGCTACCTCTTTGTATACAAAATACATATAAGCAATGTTCTCTAAGATTCATGAAAAACTTTAGACAAATTCCTATTAACTTTGAAATTATTTATATGCAGAGAAGTCTTGATTTTTTTTTTGTTAAGTATTGTTGTTGTTGTTGTTATGTGATATCCAGTCGTCTGTGGCTATCATCACCCTAGTACATTAGCTGTGACCTATCTTTAAACAAACTCATTGTCTCCAACAAACCCACCCCTCATTACTGAATCAACCCATCTCATTCAGGATTTTTGTTTCCTGTGCTGTCCTTTAATCCTTCGAAGCATGATGTACTTCTTCAAAAATTGGTCCCTCCTAGCAACACACCTTAAGTATGTGAAACATGAAGGAAACACGATCTACATACATTATAGAACATGGATCACCCTGAAATCACTGTGGTGAGTAAAATAAGTCAGTCACAAAAAAGATCAATACTATCTCCACTTATTGCTGTCAAGATGGAACTGACCACATAGCTGATCCTCCAGGATGTTTCCAAGGGTGTAAATCACATGAGAGGATACTGACTACCTTTCTCCTGAGGAGCCACTGGCAGATTCAAACCATCACAACTACCCAGACACACCACCACCAAAGCTCAAATATTACATAATTTCACTAATACGAGAATCTGTGCTGTTGTTTGATGCTATCGAGTTGTGTAAGACTCACAGCACCCTCTGACCAATAGACTCAAATCCTGACCTATTATATGCCATCCTCATCAACTCTGATACACACTTGAGACCATTGTGGGAGTCATGATGTCAAACCCCCTACTAGGGGCTTTCTTGTCTTCCGCTGATCCTCCACTGTTACAACATGATAGTCCTCTCCAAAGAATAGCCTCTTCTTGGATGTGAGGGCGATCTGGCTGCGACATCTGTCACCCCATTGATCGCCAGGGTTGATTTGGCTGATCTGGCTGGCTAGGTGCGTGCTCCCTTCCTCCCTCACCGATCCATGTGCATCCCTCCCGAAGCTGCACGCTCGGTTGAAGAGGACGACCATCCCCGATAGAAGGAAGACCGTCCTTCGGTCAAGGGTATACAAGTAGCTGCACTCCCCTGCTAGAACCTCCAAACAAGCTCTCTAGGTCCAAAGAATAGCCTCTTCTAGCAGTAAGTCCAAACCATGAAGAGAAAGTTTCATCACTTTTACTTCCAAGAAGCATTCTGGTTGCAGTTTTTCTAAGACCTCTCTGTTTGCTTTTTTTGGTAGCCTATGAAGTACTCAATGAGAGATAAGGAGTTGTACTTGGCACTCAAAGGCACCTGGATTGATGAACTGTTATTGTGTACAATGGAGTCAGAACTGATATGTAGTTAACCCTCCACTGGGTTTTCAAAGATCGTGAATTCCATTGCAGGAGAATGCCCATCTTTCTCCCATGAAGCAACCTGTGGATTCAAACCACGTGCCTTTGGAACTGAAGGTAGTTTCTTATCACTAGGCTACTAGAGCACCCTATGATCTACAGAGGACAGGCAATTACATAAAGATCAAACTTTATGAGTGGTTTCTAGGGACAGGGGAAAGAGAGGACACATTTTTGTAAGCACTGAGTTTCTCTTGATAGTGATGGGAAACATGGCCACAGATTTTGGTGACACTTCTAAAACATCATTTATATAATGATGCCACAAAATGTACAAATAAAAACATGAAAAGTCAGAAAAGTTCTGTTACATATATTTTTACATGAAGAACAAAATACATTAACATTCAAATATCCATAAACATATATATTAAACTGAAATTTCCCAAAATATCAATAATATCTATCCCTATGGCTTTTGTGGCATTTCATTTTGTTAGGCATCTGAGAACTGGACAGTGAAAAAATATTGCAAAAGAATTCATGTCTTCGGGCTGTGATACTGGAGGAGATTACTGAACAACTCATGGACTGCAAAAGAACAAACAAATATGTCTCAGAGCAAGTGCAGCCAGAGTGCTTCTTGGAAGCAAAGACGACAAAGCTTTGTCTCATATACTTCAAGGATGTAGCTAGGACAGGATATTCTTTGGAAAGGGACATGATGCTTGCAAAGAAAAAAAGGTTAGTGAAAGAGAAGAACCTCAACCAGGAGGATTGACATAATGACTGCCACAATGGGCTCTAGAGTGTCAGGAAGTGCGAAGATGGCACACAATATGACAGGGTTCAGAGAGATTGTTCATAAGGCTATTATAAATCAAATCAGGATCCAAGATGGCAGCAGAGGCAGAGACAGTGTGGTGAGCTGCAGTAGTAGCGAACCACTTAAAGCAGGGCCATTATGGCCTTCCACAGACTTCGGCTTATTGATAATTGAAAACTTAAACAGTTGATGACTGGCCCTCAGTGAAGATCGAGGCTCAACAACAGGAATTCAAGGATTCCCAAGGAGAAATGGGTGAGTCTCGTGGCTCCCAACCCTCTCCTGCAGAGCCCGCGCCATGCTGCACAGCCGCTGCAGCTTCATGAGGCTTCTACAGCCAGAACGAATGGATTCCTTCACCCAGGATGGATGCTGGGCACTGGCCCTCCTCAAGACTGGTACAGCGAAGCCACCACACTGCCACAAGGTGGAGTTGTTCTGGAGAGAATTCTTGGAGCCAGGATGGTGGCTATGGGGGAAGCGGGCACCCGCTGGCCGTCCGCCCGCACAAGAGATGCTGCGCAAACGACGAGTCCCCGAGTGGCGGGGTGGGGGTGGGGGTGCGCACCCCCAACGGCCGCCTGCGCTGGGGGGGCGCGCACCTCCTGCCAGCCCCCGCACTGGGGGGGGGCACTGGGGGGGACGTGCGACCCACTGGCCGCCTGCGTAGGAGGTGGGGGATGGGATGCATGCCCGCCATCTGTAGGTTTGAGTTTCCTTGGACAGGCCAAGGAGGACGATTACCTATACAATGGATTGCTGAAAGTCACTGTGAGTCTGATGACCTTAACAGTGGCAGCATGCACAAGAGGACCAACATCCTAAATGCACCACATATTTTATTCTGTTGAATGCTTCCGCCAAAAGATGGTCAGACCTGGGGGGAGTCTGTTCACAATTCTCAGGTTCCCTTTATCATATATAAAGGGGAAGGGTAGTGACACCTACTTCAAAATATAGTATGACCATTATGGGGGCATAAAAGTGGCAGTGATGGAATTGGAAACACTATCCCTGACCACAGAGTCCTCAGTCAGGTGAGGGGAACAGACTGGGGTAAGGGCAATTGGAGGGGGAATATAATATAGCAGCCAGCTCCTGGGGGGTGTTGCCCTGCTCGGGACGGGCTACCCTCGGCCCCCGGCTCGGGGCGAGCCTTTGCGGCCCTCTGCCAGGGGTGGGCTGCCCTCAGCCCACCACTCGGGGCGAGCCGTCGCGGCCCTCAGGGTGA
>NW_006400036.1:896582-908415 GCF_000299155.1 Elephantulus edwardii
AATGACTAGGGAGGATAGAAGGAGAATTGATGCCTTTGAGCTGTGGTGCTGGAGAAGAGTATTGAATGTACCCTGGACTACCAAGAAAACAAACAGATTCATCCTAGAGAGGGTTAAATCAGGCTACTCCTTGGAGGCAAGGATTCTGGGACTTCGTCTGACATACTTTGGACATGTTTTAAGGAGAGACAGGTCCTTGGAGAGGGACATCATGCTTGGCAGAGTGGAGGGACAGTGCAGGAGGGGAAGGCCCTCTATGGGTGTGTCAGAGGCAATGCAATTAGCACAGGATAGAGCAGGGTTTAGGGCTGTTGTACAAAGGGTCGCTATGAGTCGCAAAGGACTCGATGGCTCATAACAACAACAACTAGGATTTATGATATAAAGAAATGAATATTGTACATCTATGAGTTTATGATATAAGACTGTACCAGTGCTAATAATAATAGAGCTGATTCAGATCCACAGATGCTCTAGGAGAGAAGAGTTAGCTCTACTAATTTAAACTGCTGATATTTCTGAAGTAGACCACCAAGTCTTCATCATTAAGTAGCTCTGGATACTCACATATTTTAGGCATGTTGTTAAGAAAGGCTATGCCTGGGAGAGGGACATCATGCAAGATAGAGGGTCAGTGAAAATGAGGAAGACCCTCAATAAAAAAGATGTGTTGGCGCAGTGATTGCAGCAAAAGGCTCTGTTGTATCAGAAATAATAAAGATGAACAGTAAAGGACAGGGTCAGGACTCAGATCTGTTGTTTATAGGAATGCTATGAGTTGTATTTGATTCAAGAGTACCTAACAACAACAACAAGCACCACCTCTGTAGAGACCCCAAGAAGCACCCGCTAGTTAGTAGCCAATACACAGGTCGAACAGTTGGGTTGTTCAGAACACTATTGATGTACAAAGTGTGTAGAAGGAAAAGGGTGTGATATTCTACAACTGAACACGTTCAGGTTTCTTATCTAGCATGAAAAGATTTTATTTATATGAAGTATTTCTTGCTGCTACTGCTTAAGTGACACTAGAAAGTGGTATCATGATTGGAGAAAACCCCCTCAACAACATGCCCTGTGCAGATGACATACTTATCTGCAGAAAGTGAAAAACATTTCAAGCACTTATTGAAGAAGATACATATGGATTTAATATGGATTGGCTCACAACATCACAACTTTAATATGGACTGGATTACAACATCTAGAAAATGAAAATTCAGACCACCAGGAGATAATAACATCAATGAAAGAGACCTTCTAAAGAGTTAGTCCCTGTGTGCATCAAAACTTATTCCAAAAGGATGAAGAGAATCTATTAACAAGAAAAGAACATTTGGCAATGACATCTCAGACAAGGGTCTCATAAGAAAACATTTACAGAATACTACAAGGTCTCCACAAGAAAAAGACGGAAAAACCAATTACAAAATGGGCAAAAGTCCTTTCAGAGAGAAGAGATTCCCATGGCCAACAGACACACGAAGAAAGGCTCAAAATCACTGGCAATAAGAGAGATGCACAGCAAAACCACAATGAGATAACATCTGACCCCAACTGCAGTGGCAAACTTTAACAGGACAGCACGCACTAAATGTTGGAGATGATGTGGAGAGATTGGAACGCTCATACACTACTGGCAAGACTGTAAAATGGCACAACCACTCTGGAAAGCAGTTTGGCGTTTTCTCAAAAAGTTGAATGTAGAGATTCCTCATGACCCAGCTATTCAACTGCTAGGCATATACCGCGAGGAAAATAGACAGAAACAGAGACTTTTTCACAGATCTTTATAATAACATTATTCACAATAGCAAGAACATGGAGCAGGCTAACTGTACCTCAACAAACAATTGGATTGAAAATTGTGATGTATCCACAGGATAGAATACTATGTAGCACTCAGAAGCAATGATTTTGAAAAACACTACATAACATGTAAGAGTCTAAAGAGCATTATGCTGAGTAAACTAATTCAGGAGCATAAGAAAAAATAGTGTATAAGACCATTACTGGAAAAACAGAAGGATAACCTGTAAGATGTGTATGGATATACAAAACAGGAAAGAGAGGAGAAAGGGGAACTGAGGGTGGGGTGGGGGAGAAATCATGAGGTCCTACATTTGGTGAGTGGAGGGAGAGGTGAATAAAAACAACAATGTACATGTATGAAACACAATATAAATAAATTAAGGTATGCAAACAAATTTAAAAATCCAAACAATCTTCACCACTGAATCAACAGGAAGTATCATGACAGATGGTAAAAATATTGAAGTTATCAAGGATTTAATTTTATTTAGGTCCACAATCAATATGCATGGTAGTATCAGTCAAGAAATCAAAAGACATGTTGCATTAGAAAAATCTGCTCTCGAGGACCTCTTCAAAGTGTTAAAAAAGAAGAACATAATTTTTGTGTTTTTTTAAAGAATATAATTTTCATGACTATGGTGCCCTTTATTCAAGTGACAGAATTTTCACTTATTTCCTATTCATCCAAAAGTTAGACAACGAATAAAGAAGATCAAAGAAAAATCAATGTCTTTGAATTGCTGTGCTGGTGAAGAGGACTGAGTATCTATCCTATAGACTGCCAAAAAAGTGTCTTCCTGTCTTTGAGGATGTGCAAACAGGGTGCTCTTTAAAAGCAAGGATGGTGAAACTCCAACTCACACGTTAGACATGCTATCCAGAGAGGGCTGCTGTTGTTGTGGTTATGTGTCTTCAAGTCACTGGTGACTCATAGCAACTGCAGCTCTGAATCCAACTCGTCTCGAGCCATCCTCATTGTCTCTGACACACCAATCCCCACTACCCCAGTCACTGAGTCAATCCATCTCATCTAGGGTTATCCTCTCTTGTGCTGCTGTCCCTCTCCAAGGATTGGTCCCTTCTTGCAACTTTCCCTAAGTATGTCAGATGAAGCTTCAAATTCCTTGCCTCCTAAGAGCAATTTGGCTTTACCCTCTCCAGGACAAACCTGAATAGGGAAAGGCTACTTTGAATAATCTTGCTACTTTGAACAATCCCGCCAGTAAGGAGAATGACTTCCATTGTATAATTTTTTAAAGGAATTTTACTTGTGTATCTGTCTCAATCTATATCAATCTTAATTCTCACTGAAGAAAAGCAATCATAACAATTTTACAAAAAAGACTAAAGAGAGAAGATGTATGTGAACCTATTATTCAACTGTCAAACACACGTGTGAACAGCTCTAGGAAACAGTGATGAACATCGATATTACAACTGAACTGACTCATCCATAGCTAGTTACAATAAAGGAGTAGAAACCAGAGTAATCATGTCAAGCACCAAATCAGCCTTAATAAGAAAGGTCAAAAATGTCTCAGGACCAATGGAAGCTGACTCACCACAGCAGGCGGGTGCTGGGATCTTCTCAGCAGCATGAAGAGAGAGTCCTGCCAGCTTTTCTCCATACTCTGCTGAATTAGCTGGGTCAGGTTTGGGACTGGCAGTGCCTGGCACAGAGAGAAATCAGCTTGTGAGCCTGTGTGAACAGGGACAATAGAAAGAGCATGCTGTGTCTTTCAAAGATTCTCCTTAACTAAAGGACACTTATCTGAAAAGGATATGGGTCTGTCAGACTAGAACTCACAAGATACCAGGAAATATGCTAAAAATAAGGAAAAGCAGAGTCTGAGACAGTGGACAGAAGGATTTGCAGACCACCACTGAGCTAGAGTCATGACTGTAGCCCATCCTCCTTTGGGAGAGGCAGTGTGATCCAACGTAAAAGAGCATGGACTTCAAGCTGGCTACACTGAGTTCCATCCTGATTCAACACTTAGGCGGCATGTGATACAGAGCTGGTAACTCAATGTGACACTTTCAACATGTTCAATATGGGAAGACATAGGCTTGACATGGAGATAAAAGAACTACTGTATGCAGTGCACTCAAAAGAGCTCTAAGAATCAAATGCAAAGACTTTCTTGCTATACCTCTGCTAGCTTCCCCTCACCCTAGTTCCCAGGATTTCCCTAATGATTGCCATTCTGAGAACTTCAGAGTGAACTTGTGTCTATAAAAGAATATAAACATAGCCTAAGAATTCCTATGTTTACGGCCCTGAAGTCTATGGGGGAGAGAATAGTTTAATAAAAGTATTATATTTTAGGGCATTATGTTTATCGTAAGAGTATGGAATGAGGGTTGCAGATGTGCGGGGGGAGGGATTGTGTACCAATGAGGGAGTTTTTCTTTTGCTTTTCAAGGAGAGGAGCAATCAGGGCGGGTGGGGGGGAGAGAGGGGTGGGCGGGGAGAAGGGTGCAACAATGAATGAATGGAATTCCAAAATCTCTGTAGATGTTCATTGAAATGAAAAATAACTAACTAACTAAATAAATAAATAAATAAAAAGAATTCCTAAGCCTTCCACCTCCTTCCACTGGTTAAGCCATGCCCGCACCTCCTGAGACCATTTTCCCATAGTTCTCCAGCATGAGGTTCCAGTAGTGCTCCTTCTGAGTAGAATCCAGTTGTCTCCACCGCTCCTGGAAAAAACACAATGTCATGACCTTAAACATGGCTCCAAAGAGAGGTACTTGATCCCACCTATAGGAAATATGAGAAGGAATGAATGTGCCAAAGGAGCCTAAAATCAGAAAATCTGAGAAACTCAAGGAAAGAGATTAATGGAGGAAAAGGCTGAGAGTAAAACTACAATCCCTACTGCAGGATTTCTTGTCCTGAGTAACTTCCATGTGTATATTTTCAAGTTGTATGACTTTAAGGGTAAGCACTTCCTGTTGAATGTAAAACATACCAGAGGTATTTCAACCTCCTTTTTTTTTTTAACTACTTTCTAAATCACTTAGTGTAAGTCAGTCAAACATTCTCAATATTGAAATGAAATCTAGAAATTCCAAGGTATAAAGAAATGAAAAATGAGTTTGTTGCCAGTGCAAATTTGCAAAATAAGGAATCATTAACATTTAAGTTGACTGTGTTTAAGCCTCATCCTGAGACAAGACTTGTGTATTCAGAAGAAGGGTAACACACCTCTGTAATCTCTTAAGAATTTTAGGGTGTAACACTCAGTCAATGGATGAGTTGTCATGAATAAGGCAGCCTCACATATCCTCTCAAGGAAAGTTCTCTGGGGTATTAGGGGTAAGGAATTACACTGCCAACCCAAAGGCAAGCAGTTCAAATCTACTAGTTGCTCTATAGGTGTAAGACGGGCAATTTCTTCCCCTGTGATTTACTGACTGAAAACCTACTTGAAGGGTCAGCTATAAGTGGGTTCCAACCAGAAAGTTCCTAACAAAAAATAAATAGAAGTAGAGTGAGTTCTGGTGCCTTCTCTGTAGGGAACTGTGCTGCCAAGACAGAGGGGGTGCCTCTAAGGTGGTTCAAATCCACAATCAGCTCCACAGGACAAAGATGGGGAGTCTTATCTCATGTGATTTACATTTTCCAAAAACCTGCTGGAGAGTCAGCTATCAGTCAGTTTCAACTTGACAACAATGAGTTTGAGTTTTGAACTGGGCAGAAATTGTTGTTGTTCTATGTCATCAAGCCGCCTGTGACTCATAGCGACCCTATGTACAACAGCCCTAACCCCTGCTCTATCCCTTGCCAATCTTATTGATTCCGACATACCTATCCCCATTACCTACCCCAGTGATGAAATCAATTCATCTCATCAAGGGTCTTCTTCTCCTGTGCTGTCTCTCCACCCTCCTAAGCATGACGTCCCTCTCCAAGGACTGATCCTGCCTTGCAACATGGCCAAAATATGTCAGACAGAGCTTCGGAATCCTTGCCTCCAAGGATCTGTCTGGCTTTACCCTCTCCAGGACGAACTTATTTGTTCTCCTGGAAGTCCATGGTATATTCAACACTGTTCTCCAGCACTAAAGCATTACCTTTTGGTTCTGACCTTCAGCAAGTTGTTAAATTTTTCTAAGCCTTGGTCCTCACCAGAATTCTCATCAAGAATGGAGTGAAGGGAGGAATCAGGTTTATAGATCCCTCATGATGCATCATTTGCTTTATGAAACACTGTAAGTTTAATTCAAAGTATTCATCAAGTTACTGTTATTATCTGTTGAACCCATTACATCTCATAGCAATTCTATGCATCAGGAGGGAGCGGGGGTGGGGGAATAAGAGTTAATAAATAAAGACCAAGGGGAGCTCTGGTGGCCTAGTGACAAGAAGCTGCAACTACAATCCCAGAGGTGCACGGTTCGAATCCACCAGATACTCTGCCGGGGAAGGAGGGGCAATCTCCTCCTGTACCAGTCAGATCTGATTTGACGGTACATGCACACAAAAATAATAATTAAAAATAGATAGATAGATGATAGATAGATAGATACCAAAAAATTTTCCAAATCTCTTAAAAACTCTAATCTTACAAGCAAGTTGTGGGTTTGAGATAAGATTTGTTTCATCACAAGTCTTTTTCACCTTTGTTCAAGACCCAGATTTCCTGATTCTAAATGGCAATTTAGAAAAAACATTCTCCCTTAAGAAGATCTGACAGAAATATTCAAATTCAAGTTTTTCTTCATGCTTATTGTTTCTGTTATCCTAGTGAAACCCTCTTTTCCACTGAACTTCTGAAAATTCACTCCTTTCAGTCTTCCTAATCAGCAGTCAAGAAATCAAAGGACAAATTGCAATGGAAAGGCCTGCTGTCAGGGAACTCTCTGAAGCGCTAAAGAACAATAATGGCAGTCTAAAGACTAAGGGACACCCAATCCAGGCCTTCATTTTCACAATTATTTGCTGTGCATCAGAGAGCAGGACAATGACTAGGATGACAGAAGAACTGATGCCTTTGGAGTTGTGGTACTGAAGAAGTATACATAACATATCACAGACTGCCAGAACAAATAGGTCTGTCTCAGAGAGAGTGAAACAAACTTTCTCCTTGGAAAAAAGGATTTTTGAAGCTCCCTCTCACATACTTTGGGCACATGGCCTGGAAGGATCAGTTCTTGGAGAAGGACATGATTGGAAGGGTGGCCAGAGAGCACAAGATAGGAAGACCCTGGATTAGACAGACAGACATGGTAACTGGGGCAATGAGATTAGGTTTGTTGGAGTCAGTGAGGTTGGCACAGTACAGTGCAGGGTTCAAGGCTATTGTACACAAGGCCCCTATGAGTAACAGGTATCTGGACAGCACATAACAACAACAACAACAATAACTTGTGAATGCTCAAAACTGGTTCAGAGACATGAAAAGCAAAGAAAGCCAGCTAACCTGAGATGATGCATTAAGAAGTGAGCATCCTGAGTCCTGGTCACTGATAAGCCTTTCCTCCAGATGGCCAAGAAACTGGGAAGAAGCCACCACTGAAATGAGAAGTAGGAAGTTTTAGGAATCTAGATGTCCTTCTCAGTTACTCCTCACAGTATATTAATTTTAAAAAAAAAACAAGAGAACAGTGGCAAATTAGAACTGATACTTCTCTTCACAATTTCAAGATTTATACTTGCATCACCAGCCAAATCCAAATCTGTCAAATATCACAAAGACCCTCACCCACATATTCTCTCCCCTCCTTGTTCAATTCCAAAATCCAAATGATCAAAAAAAAAAAAAAAACACAAAAAAACAAAATCCAAATGATCTAAGGCAGTATAAAATTGTTGAAAATGGAGACACGGAATCTCCCTAATCAGAGTGACTTGTGAACATCGACCTTGTTCCCAAAATTGCGCGAGACATGGCAATCTGAACATACTTTCAACTAAGACAGGCAGGAACCTAATTTTTCTCCAAGAAGCCCCCAACAATACCATGAATAAAAAGTAGCCTTACCTAATTCTGGCTCAGTGTCAGCTTCCTCTTTGATGATGTGGCTCAGCTGCTCTTCAGGCCCTGAAGCTGAATTCTGAAGTCCCAGCTCCTGATGCACCACTTCAGGACAGGCCTCTGCCTCCCTCACTTGGCAGCTTGCAGATTCCACCTTCTCAGGTAAGCTTTCCTGTCCTAGAACCTGGCTGCTGATCTAAAGATCATATGTTACTAGTTACTGTAGGATGCTGTGTTGGGATTGTTGAAAACATGAAGCAAATCTTCTACAAAAGATTATAGGACAGTCCTTAGGAATAGGTAACAAGGAAAAGACAGTCACCTTCTTTTTCACAGTCAGCAGGTATTTCCAGTCATTGATGGACATACTGGCCAAGCCTGCAAGACCTTCAAGACAGGCCTTTAATACGGGGTTTCAACTAAACAATCCGTACCAACGAAAACCTAACAAAATCTAAACACTGGAGTGTTAAGTTAGAATGGAACCCCAGATTATACCTTCAATTCATAACAGCTAGAGTATGGAAAGTCACTAATACACAGGGTAAAGAAAAAAAACCAGCTGTGCAAGGGTTAATTTCAACTCACTGCAACACCATAAACAGAGAAACTCTTTAAGGTTTTCTTAGCAATAATCTTCATGGAAAGTTGATGACAAGATCTTTCTTCTAATGGTGTCACTTGGTGGGTTCAAAGTATCAACCTAAGGTTAGTAGTCATCCAGGACACTGAGAGTCACACAGCAGCGTAGATGAGGCAGGAGGAAACCCCAACAGTACCCTAGTTCCCAGTACCCTCTGCTTACCCACTGCCACAGTCTCTGTGGGTCGCCCTTCAAGCTCTCTACTAGCATCACAGCCTCTTCTCCACTGGCAGGACGCTGTGCGCGCACCCACATCTGGATCTCTCCAGGCAGGATGGTCAGGAACTGCTCCAACATGAGGAGCTCCAGGATCTGCTCTTTGCTGTGAACCTCTGGCTGCAGCCACTGGAAACAGAGCTTCTGAAGTTGCCTCAGGGTCTCATGGGGCCCGGACAGCACTTGGTACTGAAAGTGTCTGAAAAGCTGCCGGGCAGCTTCAGGGCTGGAAAATTCCCCTGAAGGGGCAGCAGCTACTCCAGGGAGTAGGGGGTCCGCTGCCTTTGCCAGTGGTGGCACCTGGACCAGGGCCTGTTCCAGCTCCAATGGCATCACTGGGATTGTCAAGGTATTTCACGTCAGCAAAGTCCTTCTGCATGGAAGGATGCTCTGGGGAGAACCAGGTCTTCACACAGCCTCCTGCAGGGACGCTGGGGAAGGAAGAAGTTACAGTGATGCACAGAGAACAACATGGTTTTAGAAACAAACTCACATACCCTGCTGAGAAGCCTTGGACTCAGCCATCAATCTCTGAAACTGCCAATGGATGAAAAAATGAAAGATAGTGTTGAGACGGCTCCAACTCACGTGGACCATGTTCCTCAAAGTGGAGTTGTGCTCCACAGTCCTGTGCACAGTGGGCTGGTTACTCAGAGGTAATCACTGGGTCTTTCTCTCAAGACAATATGTGGTACATTCAACTTCTCACCTCTAAGTCAACAGCAGAGGACTTTAAATGTTCACACAACCAGGGGCTCAAAAAATGTATCCTTTATCTGGAAGCAATGTATGCTTGTTGCCACAGATCAAACCATCAACACACTATCTACTTTAGCATCAACACCATGTCCACTTTATAACCTTGTTGGTTGGTTTTCAAATGTGCACACCAAGCACAAGAGTGCCTTTTACCTCATGAAGGATTTTCACTACCGGCTTCCAGATAAATACAACTTCTGCATCTAAACCTTCAGTATTACATCTGTCCATTTGGAGACTGAAAAGTAAAGCTAGACAAGTACACCAGTGCCCTACAAGTAAATCCCCATGATGCTTCTAGAATAAACACAAAGTTGAAGAGAATGAAACACTCCTTTTCAAAAGGTGAAATGAAATTCCCAAGTGACTTCCTTTTAGTAACATGTTGGAATGTGGTCTCTCTGGGAAATGATGATAAACCTGTCAACCTGTTTTAACCTTTAGCTCAAAGGGTATTTGGAACAAATATTGGCTACCTAAAGTAAAAGCATACCTATTGTTTTAAACTAACTAGTATTTTATGGATCATTTTGGCAAAATTTTTAAGTCTCCAACCATAATAGAGAAGATAAATACAAAAGAATAAAATTAAAATTATATACCTTTTGATGATGTTTTAAGGATAATTATCTGGAAATTGTACAACTCTTCTCTCAGTTAACAAGTAGGTCTGAAAAGGAATAAAATAATTATGATATGAAAAACCTAACCTAAAAAGCACAATTTTAGGAAGACCAAGACCACTTCTACTCACTTAGCCCAGTAACTATAGAAAACACAGTCACTTAAGACATTCAACAAGGCAGATCAAACGCTTATTAATTACCAAATCATGGGATCATATAGCATGTTTTCTCTGACTGTAATGCAATTATAATTCCATATTGTAATATATAGAAATTATTAACACTTTAGTAAAAGGAAAACTAAAAAACATAAACATTTGTAAGATACAACTAAAGCTTAGTTTAGGGTGACTGCTGTTTTGTGCTGTGGAGTCAGAACCAGCCCACAGCTGACTCTCTAGCAGGTTTTCGGAGGAAGTAAATCACAGGGGATATTCCACATCCTTTTTTCCCAGAGCAGTTGGAGGATTCGATCCTCTTATCTCTGTGATCGCACTGCAGCTTCAAACCACAAGGCCATCAGAGCTCTTAGAGAGATACACAACTTTAAATAAATGTGGTTGTTTTTAGGTGCCCCCAAATCCAGCAGGACTCATAGCGACCATACGATCAACAGATCTGAACCCTGTGCGATCCTGTGCCAGAGCACCTGACCACCACAGTTCTGCGGACTCAGCGGGTTAAGAGGAGAGGGGATGGCGGGAGGCCCGATCCCGAGGGGCTTTACCACCTTCAAACCGCGGACCCAGGGGGCTCAGAGGAGAGGCTAAGGCAGGAGCCCTGATCCCCAGGGGCCTTATCCACCGCTGTGCCGCGGACACAGCGTACTCAGAGAAGCGACAGCGGGAGCACCAATCCCGAACAGCCAGGCCCACCACCCGCACGCGGACCCAGCGGGCTCAGAAGGAGAAGCGCCAGCGGAAGCCTCAATTCCAGGATCAGTGCAAAACCGGAACACTCACCTCCACCGCGGCCGCGGAGCACTCCCGGGCGCAGCTGCGTGCTTAGATCGCGGCCTTGGGGGGCGGAGCCGGAAAAAGGGCAAGGCCCAGATTGGCTGCCAGAGCCACCTTACGTCACCACCCTGTGAGTTCAGTCGTGGGTTGTTGTTTCCCCTCAAGTCAACTTGATACTAAACTCCGCTCTATCCTGTGCCAAACGCACTGTCTCTGACACACCCATCCCGATTACCCCGGTCACTGAATCAATCCACCTCATAGAGGGTCTTCCCCTCCTGCACTGTCCCTCCACCCTCCCAAGCATGATGTCCCTCTCCAAGGACGGGTCTCTCCTTGCAACATGTCCAAAGTATGTTAGAGGGAGCCTCAGAATCCTTGCCTCCAGGGAGCCGCCCGGTTTAACCCTTTCCTGGATGAATCCGTTTGTTTTCCTAGCAGTCCATGGTATTCTCAATACTCTTCTCCAGCACCACAGCTCAAAGGCATCTAGGGACCCTATAACCAAAAGATGTGATTCTGCCCATGTCCTCTGACATCCTCAATATCTTCAAAATGCTTGACCCCATTGTTACAGCCATCTTCTCAACCCATCCTGTCAAGAGTAAACTGACCCTTCAACTTTTCAAGCATGATGTCTTTCTCTAAGGTCTTTTCAATTGATATGCAGAACAGATGATTCGGGAGTCTAGACTTTATGAGGAGGAATGTGTCATCACAATTAGAAGAAGACTCATCAACACTGAGTCGGAAAATCAAAAGGGCCGAACTCGCTCAGCATATCTTAAGCTCAAGGAACTGAAGAAGAAATTCAAACCTCGAGTTGCTATA
>NW_006400036.1:909970-927505 GCF_000299155.1 Elephantulus edwardii
ATTGGCACAGGACAGAGCGGAGTTTAGGGCTGTTGTACATAGGGTCGCTATGAGTCGCAGGCGACTCGACGGCACATAACAACAAACAACAACAACATCAACACTGTGTGATATGCAGAAGGCACAGCCTACTGGCTGAAACTGAAGTGGACCTTAAAATCTGCTGTTGTTCTACCCAGTTCAGGATTTATGAAGCACCACACACTGAGTACCAAATTAAGAGTCCTTTATCAGCCGGCGGTGAGAGCGAGCTCATGCTCCAAAAGACCCTCTGCTCGAATGAATTCACACTCAAGCCTAATAAAGGAAAATATTACAATAGGTGGGTTACAAATAGGCTTTGTTCTGGAATATGCTGGCCCTGCTTTCGAGAGCAAGCAAGGTACAGAAGCAGATAACATCATGAGAAGTTAACAGCCCCTACTAGCAGGCAGCTCCCTGCAGAGGCAAGAAATCTCCTGCCTTCTGGTTTCACAGAACGTGTACTGAGCTACACTAAATGACCTACTTAAGGGAAGCAAGGCATTTATGAGAAATGGACTGACTCCTGGGCTAAGATAGCATCAGGTAGACTAACTCGAATACTTCATTCCCAACTCCTCTGGGTAATGAGTCAAAGAACTGACTCATTTTCTATAGCAAGGAAAGTATAATGGGACCTAAGAACTAAAAGTTTCATAGCAGCTAATCTATTACATAGGAATTTAACCCTAACTCCCTTCATATTAGAGCCATTGTCCCAACTACTGTGAATCCTACTATTCCTAGTCCTACCATATGGGTACCAGGATATGGGTGGCTCTCATTTCTAGACGCGCTCTTCCCCTTCCTTCTGTGCCACTGTGAACATAGACCTGAGGCAGAACTATGACTAAGACACCCTGGGTTAAGGTTCTGCTTTGATACTGGGAGGCTGTTACACACCAGGTTAAACCATCAGTAAGTACATGCCAGCCAGGTCTCATTTGGTGCAAGGTAGTACAACCCCAGGGATTTATCACTTATTACAAAGTGGTTACATATGGAGTTGTAAAGGGACACCTCTAACCTATAGCTTTGAGACCGAATACAAATAGCAGTACCCTCTAGGTCTCCAAGAGTGATAAACCGGTGATCATTGAAACTGCAGGCTGAACTGCAGGTGATAAGGGTTAGAATTTTATTTGATCCTATTCCTATATAGTAAGGGAGCTAGGTTTTAACACACATCCAGCAGTCTGCTGCCTCCTTGTGTCTGGTGGTACTAAACAGTTTATGTAGCATCCTGATTAAATTTGGTTGGGGAAGGGGCCTCAGCTGGATTGCCCCAGGAGTTTTAGGGTGTTTTCCCTGTGTCATATTAGGGACTTCCACAGTAAGTGGGGATGGTTTGGAAGATTTTACTTGGATTTTTTTTTATCCTAGCTAGCAGGCCAGTGGGCTGTTCTGGCACATGGTCAAAATCTGACTTTGGATAGTGACAAAAGTCCCGGTGTCCAGGCCAGTTACATACAACCTTATTACTCACATCTGTCCCAGAGTCCAAGAGTAGTCCTCGGGTTTTATGACTCTTATGGAAAAAGGGTTATGAGTCCCAGGGGTGTATGTAGCGCAACAAAGTTTTCCAGACTCAAATACAAGAATCCTGTTGCTTTCCATGCCAGGTTAAAAAAAAAACAACAACCAATTGTTTCAAGCCCCATTTGGGGCACATGTAGTCGTTGGAATGAGCTGAACCTAGATAGTAACCCTCAGACCAAAGTAACTTCTCAGTGTTCATGGCACCGCATCTGACTCGCATCCCAGCCAATCCTCCCCTCTACGAGTTGTGTCTCCCTCAGAGGGACCAGCATGAACTGAGGCAAAAATCATGCATACATCAACCTGGAGAATAAGATCTTCTGGGTAGCAATAGGTCTTATTTGCCAGGATTTTTCCCTCTATGAGTGGAGTAAATCTGAAAGAAGAATCTGCCAGTGAGGTTAATGCACTGGGTGTATCCTACCCGTGTAAGCCCAAGCAGAATCAGAAGGGTGCTAGGCATTTTGGACTCTTTTTAGTCTCATTTTAAAAGGATCTGGTCTGGGTGTGACTGTCCATTGATCTGGAAAGGCTTTTATCCATGAACAATGGATCCAAATCTTGACAACAGCCACTTTCACCACAGTTAGGATCACTAGATGTGGCCCCTTCCAGGCAGGAGCTAGTCCTTCCTTGGTGAAGTTCTTTATTAGCACAGGTCTCTAGGTCAGAATTGGTGGGCAGCGCTGGAACTGGGAAGCGGTTAAGACCCCACATACATTCTGGTGGACTGGTCCCTGGACCTGAAGGAATGTCTGCAAATGCTTTACTAAGGACTGCTGAATTAGTTCTTCCAGATGGAGGTCTTTTAAGTGAGGGAGCAAAGGAGGTGGTCTTCCAAACATTATTTCAAAGGGAGTAAAACCTCTGCTAAGAGTACCCTTTCCCTATAGAAGGGCCAAGGGGAGTAAGTTGTCTGCAAAATTAATTTAGACAAAGTTGATTTTAGAATCCGATTCATCCTTTTTGTCTGTCCCAAGCTCTGAGGCCTACAGGCATGGTGCAGCTTTCATCTAATTCCTAGAGCCTTACTCAGCCCCTAGATGATGCGTTGCACAAATGCTGGCCCATTATCAGATCCAAGACCTACTGGGAGTCCAAATCTGGGAATGATTTCTTGGCCACTACCTGAGCTGTTTCCTTTTTGGTCCCCAGCCTGAGAAGGTGTTCACTATAACTAGTGGATACTTGTTCTTATTTGCAGAGGGTTTCAGTTTGGTGAAATCTGCTTCCCCATGTTCTCCTGTCTGCTTCCCCTCTGCCTAAGTCTAACTTGGTCTAACTTTCCTTGTTTTTCATTTCCTTCCAAGCTGAAGTTAGGAGCCCTCTTTCTATATAAATCATGGCATGGACATGGATTGTAGCAAAGACATACCTTCTGTCTGTGTAAATGTTTATTCTCTTGTCCTTTCCCCACCTCAAAGCTTGTGGTAGGGTGATAAGTTCAGCCCTTTCTGCGGAAGTTCCAATGGGTAGAGCCTGGGCCCAAATGATTTCCTTATTGCTGGTGACTGCCACTCCCACCTTTCTGATTCCTTGTTCCACTTTCCTTCCATCAGGAGAGTAACATTGACTTCCTAGAGGGGAATGTCTGTCAGGTCAGGGTGGTTGGTTTGAGTCACATTTAGGAAGTCCTGGCAATCATGCATGACTACTCAGGATCAACATCGGGCAACAATGTAGCAGGGTTGTTAGTTAGGCTCTGGACAAAAGTCACTCTTGGTTGGTCAATCAACAACTTCTGGTAATGGATGATACAAGCATTTGGCAACCAGCGACCACTAGCCCCCTCAGCAAGGTTTCTACTGAGTGTGGGGTGATGATCTTGAGGTCCTGTCCCAAAGTAAATTAATCTGACATCCCACACTAGGATGCCAGTGGCCAAGAGACTTCCCACCACTGAAGGATAATGTGTGGCAATCCTGGTGGGTTGGCTGCAGCCCAGACTAAAGGATACAAACCCAATTCCTGGAGAAAAGAACTTTCATGATTTGGTTGTGTCCAGAACCAGCAGGTATTTTTCAGACAAGGGAGTGGTTATATTCAGTTGAAGGGCTGGAAGCAACATCACAGCTAGGCCCTCTGGAGAAAATGAGATAGTTAGTTGGCCCTCAGCTTCTGCAACAGGTCTCAATCCATTAAAGAGAAAGGACAACAAGGAAACCACATACAGGAACCACATGTAAAGAATATGTCACTTGTTTATGCCCCAAGTGAACAGTTCTCCTTTTTGTCATTGGATATTTTTGAACGTTCCCAAAATAGGGATCACATCCCTTGACAAATCCTTCTCTAGTCTAATGCTGATAATTCCGCTCCAGTGTCTACCAAATATCAAACAGGGCGACCTCAACCATTGCAGTGCCTGTGGGCTCTTGGGAGCCTAGAATTAGAGTTTCAGCTTTGTCATTCCTCGTCCCACCATTCTCCTGAAGGAGGGCCAGAAATCTCTTGGTTTTCTCTGAGTCTTTGGAGGGGCATTCATTTTCCCAGTGCCCATACCTCCTACACTTACCACACTGGTTTTTCTCCAGTTGGGAGAGCCCAGACCTTGCCCTTTCCCTTCCTTGTGAGGCCCTGTTTCCACTTTCCTTACTTCCTGACAGTTCCCCATGGCTGCCTCTAGGATCTGCATTTGTCTCCTAGATGCCTGACTCTAGTTTTGTTTCTTGGTATCCCTGTTGTCATACACCTTTTGGACCACTTCTAATAACTATGATGTATTCATCCCTACAAACCCTTCTAACTTCTGCAGCTTATGGCGGATGTCCGTAGCTAACTGCATACAACAAAAGCCAAACTGACTGCTGGCTCCTGGAGTCTCATCAGCTTTGTGAATTATCTCAGTAGTTTTGGACAAATTGATGGGTTTTCAGGCCTCTGCTCACAAGCTCACTCACAGAGCCTGTAGGGTCAGCTATGACTCGATTCTGATTCAAAAGTACACAGCAACAACATAAATATAGGACCCTGAATGACTAGTATTCTTAAACCATCTGAATGCATTTATTTCTACAGTACCTTGAAGGGTGTATCATGTACAAGATTTCTTGAAGTGTGTCTCCTCTAAGAGATATGTTGGTTTTCCCAATCTTGCCCATTGGTTTGGTCTTCTTCCTTGGAGACAGGGAGCTGGGAGACAAATTCACAATAGATGATGTTCAGAGGTTCCAGGAAGATTATTAACAAACTTTTGATACCCCAATCACCAGATGCCTAGAGAGGCTGACTGACTACTGAAAACTGTTTTACTGATTAGTGGGCACACACAGCCCACAGACAGACTTCAATGGCAACTCCACTTATGTAGATGAGATAATGTAGAAAGGCATGAATGACAGAGCCTGATGACTTGGGCTCAAATGCCACAGAAACCTGGGAGTTATACAACCCTCTTTACTTAGTTGCCATGGTATTAAACAAATAAACAAACAAACAAAACAGCCCTTCAATATGTACTACTACTGCAGGAGTGGCATCCACTTCTTAAACAACATGTCTTTGGAAATTTTGATAAATGACAATGGTTATAGAAAGGCTTTAGGCCTTTTGTTTATAGGGTTGCTGTGAGTTGTGCTCAACTCAGTGGCAATCAACAACAACAACTCATGACTAACAATATGTTATGATGTTGAAAAATTAAATAAGATATAGTAAAGTTGTAAAAATAGCAGGTATTCTAGAAGATTTTTTTGAGTGTTCCATAATTAAACATCATAGAACAAACAGTAAGAGGCAATACAGAAAAGTCAATGTCCCTACAACCAGGAGAAGATAAAATAGATGAATAGGATCTTCTAAGAATCAAATATGCACATCCAAAAACTTCTCCAACAGAGTAAAAAGGGAAGCCACAGACTGGGAAAAAGGATTTGGTAATGACATAACAGATAAGGGTCTTATTTCCAGAATTTATAAAATACTTGAGCACCACAACAAGATAAAGGTAAATAATCAATAGAAAAATGGGCACAGGATAAAGAAGACATTCAGATGGCTAACAAGCACATGAATAAAGGTTCTAAATCCCTAGCTCTGAGAGCGATGCAAATTAAAACAACCATGAGAGATCATCTCACCCCAGTAAGAAGAGCAAAATTTAACAGAACAGCAAGCAACAAATGCTGGTGAGGTGTGGAGAAACTGGAACCCGTATTCACTGTTGGTGGACGTGTAAAATGGTGCAACTGCTGTGGAAGGCAGTGTGGTGCTTTCTCAAAAAGTTGTAAATAGAGATACCATTTGACCCAGTAATTCCACTACTGGGAACATACCCCAAGAGACCATAACTGACATCCAAGCAGATATATGCACGCCCATGTTTATCATGGCATTGTTTACAATAGCAGGGAGTTGGAAACAACCCAAGTGCCCATCAACAAACGAATGGATAAAGAAGCTGTGGTATATTCACACAATGGAATACTATGCTGCATTGAAAAACAAGGATCTCATGCAATATTATTCAAAATGGGTGATCCCGGAGGGCATTATGTATCTCAGTCACAAAAGGACAAATACTGCATGGTGCCACTGTTGTAAAACAGGACTGACATCGAGGTTGAGGGGAGACTAATAAAGGTGAGTTCAATAATGTATACTGCTACAACAATGAATGAATGGAAATCCAAAGTCTCTGTAAATTTTTAATGAAATTAATAATAAGTTTAAATTAAAAAAATAATGTATACTGCATTGAAATAGATGAGGGAGAAAACTGTTTAAAAGGGATATATGATTAGGTATTATAGTCATGACAGGAGTCCAGAATGAAGGCTGCGTAGTGAAGTGGACCTGAAGGAGGGTTTGTAAAGCAATGAAAGGAATTTTCTTTTACTTTTCCAAGAGGGCAGTGTACTAGGGGGCAGGGTTGGGAGGGGAGAAAAGTACAACAATGAATGAATGGAAATCCAAAGTCTCTGTAAATTTTCATTGAAATTAATAATTTAAAAAATAAATGATGTTTTAAAAAATAGAAAAGTCAATGTTGAGATATTCTGGGTAATTTAATTAACATTATCTAACAAAATATGTATGTAACAAAGAAAACTACATTTTAGTCTTTATGTTGAGGATGCTGTATACCTCATAGAAAATATTTCACATCATCTCCTGAGACTTCACATCTAGTGCAAAGAAGTTGTGTTGCCAACTCAAAGACATGCAATTCAAGTTTTCCATAGGAAAAGGATGGACAATCCCCTCCCTTGTGATTAATAGCTTCTGAAAATCCACTGGAGGATCAGCCATAAGCCAGGTCTAACTGGATGGCATATAACAACAACAAATACTTATGATCCAAATATAATTTTATGGCATGAGTATTTCAAGAGTTGTGATCTGAGCTTTATAATATATAGAACATTGAACTCCATAGAGCTTAAGTGACCTACCTTAAAATACTTATTAGGTGCTGTAAAGTCAAGTACTACTCATAGTGACCCTATGAACAACAGATCTGAACCCTGTCCTATCCTGTGGCATCTTCACACTTCCTGACACACTATAAGCCATTGCAGCAGTCACTGTGTCAATCCACCTGGTTGAGGGTCTTCCTCTTCTTCACCAACTCCTCACTCTTCAAGCATCATGTCCCTCTCCAAGGAATAGCCCCTCCTAGCAACATGCCCAAAGTATGTGAGGTGAAAGCTCATCATTCTTGCCTCCAAAGAGCACTATGGCTGCACCTTATAATACTAAGAAAGGATATTCTGTCACAGGAAGTATAGCTTAGTCCCCTGAGGAAGAGATGTTTACAGACCAAGAAGTCTAGACATGCTCTGGACCTTTGAAACAAGAACTCTCCTCAGTATCTCTGTTAAACTCTCCTGCACCAAGAATATTGAAAGATGAGAGGTGGTGGCATGATGGGAATACTTCAGCCTAGGAAAGGAACCTATCTTGACTCAGACACTCCATTCCAATCCTAGAGCCAAAGTACATTCTTTTCCCCAAATGGAGCCATCTAAAGGGCCATAAAAACCTGCAACTTTTGATCACTTTCCTCCAGCATTTTAACAATGTCATCTGTCTAGCATAAGCCTCCCTGGTTGTCAGGAACCAGCCCCATTCAAAGTGGCCTCGAGTTGCCGCAGAACACAGGACATTCCAAACTAGCTGGCACATAATAGTTCTTCACAGAATTAACTTTGCCTTCATCCTAGCTACTCTGGCTGAGAAATTCATGCTGATAAACAAGTAAGTTCCTTGCTATATCAGTGTTGTAGTCATTTACTGGATTAAGCGTGTATCTCTACCACATCTCTGAGTAATGAATGACCTGAGCAACAACAGTTTAAACAGCCTCTCCACTAAGGTCTTGTTAAGAATGGGTAATGGCTGCACTAGCACTGAACTGGCACCAACTTACTCAAGCCTTTCATCAACAGAATTAAGTCATCCCTCAAAAACTCCACATATTCCCCTAAATCCTGCTGGGTTAGGGGGATAGTTCCATGACTTCTCAGAAGAACGCCTCCATTGTCACAGAAGATGCCAGTTCGTAGTGAGTGCTCAATGTTTGTTCCACTAGGCCAAAGACACAATCTCATTTCACCACTCTCCCAGTCAATCTCAATCTCATTGCTGTAGATTCAAAGACTCACAGGAACCCTTCAATAGGTTTTCAGGAGGCTGTGATTTCTATGGGCAGAGTTTGCTCATCTTTCTTCCTCAGAGTGGTTGGGGGATTCGAATCATCAGAGAAGTGCCACTTTTGGTTTAGCAGCACAACTGCCTAGATGAATTTTGAATTGGATGAGATCTGAAAAGCAAAGACTGCCCCAAAAAGCTTTATTGTGTTATTATAGACTATAAAAAGGAACATGGCTGTGTGTATTATAGTAAATTACGGAGAACACTGAGAAAAATGAGAATCCTACAACACTTCATTGTGCTTGGGAAGAACCTGGACACAGACCGAGAAACAAACTTTCTAATAAGACAAGGGGACTTCATAGTTTACAATAAAAAAGAGGTTCCTTAGTGTTATATATTTTCACAACACACACCAAAGAGAAATATAACTATGAAGAGCCACAAATTTCTGTCCTCACAGAGGTGAATGTCAAGTGGAGGGTGTTATTTTTAAGCTGCAGTGCAAAAACACACTTTTAGTATAAGAAGTTCAGCCAGAAAAGTTATGCTTGTATGTATATATAGGTATATACATATATGAAAATGTTTATGTATTAACATACACCTATACATATATGTATATAAATGTAGGCACACATATACATTTAAGTGTGTGTGCATTTAAAATTTCTGACAGTGTGCAATCACTGTAAATTTAGTGGTTTGATTTCTTGCAGTAGTGCCTAGAAAAAAAGGCCTGGGAATCTCCAACTGAAAAAAATCAGCCACTGACAATCATATAGAGCATAGTTCTACTCTGAAATATATGGATCATCATGAATTTGGGGTTTATTCCTGACAATCCTTGTCACTTGAAACCATAAAGGTTGACGTGAATTCCCAATAGTGCAGTTAGCCTTTTTATGGCCAAGTTATGTTATACTTGGCATTTTCCCCCCTCTAATGTGTTTTCAGTCAGGGAAGACATATTAAACCAATGGGAAAGATAGGGTTGGATTTTCTTTTTAGGTACTATAGATATTATAGCCAGGATCTTCTCTCCATATCTATTCAATCTAAACAAATTATTCACTAATCTGGGCTCCAAGAAGAATAATGTAACATCAGGATTGGAGGAAGAGTCACCAATAGCCTGCATTATGCAGTTCACATAACTGAAACCTGTAAATGAGGAGTGATTGAGGTGCTTGCTGCAGAAGGACTACAGCCTTTAATATGAATTACATCTCAACGTCAAAAAAACAAAAATCCTCAACACTGGGCCAAGAGACACCATAATGGCAAATGGAAAAAAGATTGAAATTGCCAACGATTCCATATTACTTGGATCCACAATGAACACCCTTAGTTACAGCAGTCAGAAGAACAGTACATATATAGCATAGGGAAACTCTGCAATCAGAGACTTCTACAAACACCTGAAGAGAATGATTTAAATATTCAGCTTAAACACCAAAGTGCACCTGATTCAAGCTATGAAATACCCAGTGATCTGCTATGCATCTAAGAGCATGACAAAAACTAAGGATGTTGTTATATGCCTTTGAGTCTACTACGACTCATAGTGACCCTATGCATAATCGCTCTAAATCCTGCTCTATTATCCTGAGCCAATCTTACTGTCCCTGATACCCCTATCCTTATTAGCCCAATTGCTGTGTCAATCTACTTCATCCAGAGTCTTCCTCTACTGCACTGACCCTCCATCCTTCCAAGCATGATGTCCTTCTCCAAGCACTGGTCCCTCCTTGCAACATGCCCAAAGTATGTAAGACAGAGCATCAAAATCCTTGCCTCTAAGGAGTAGCTTGGTTTCACCTTCTTCAGGACAAACCTGTTAGTTCTCTTGGCAGTCCATGGTATGTTCAATACTCTTCTCTAGCACCACAATTCAAAGGCATCAATTCTTCTACTCTCATCTTTGGTCATTGTCCAGTTCTCTGAATAGTTGTCCTTGAGTTGTGGCGTTGGAAAACACTACTATACTGAACTGTTAAAAGAACAAACAGATATGTCTTGGAGAAAGTGCAACAAGAGTGCTCCTTAGAGGCACAAATGGTGAAACTTAGTCTCACATAATTAAGGCATGTTGTTAGGAGAGGCTAATATTTGGGAAGAAACATCATACTTGGAAAGGTAGAGTGTCAGTGAAAGTAAGGAAGAACATCAATGAGATGGATGGATAAAGTGTCTGGCAACTGGTTCAAGTGTGTTGGGGATGAAGATGTCACATGATAGGGCAGGATTCAGGTCCATTGTTCTTAGGGTCACCATAAGTTCTACTTATGTCAATGACAACAACAACATATGGTGGCTTAATAATAAGGAATTCCCATCCAAAGGTACGCAGTCCATATTCTCCAGCTCTTCTATGGGAGAAGTATGGGCAATCTCCTGCTGTGTAATTAACTGTCTCTGAAAACTCACTGGAGGGTCTGCTACAAGTTAGTTCCAAAATGATGGTACACAACAATCCAGCAACCAGGAAATCAAAAGGCGAATTAAATTGAGAAAATCTGTCAGGGAACTCTCTAGAGTTCTGAAGAGAAATGATGTCAATCTAAAAAGACTAAGTTGTGCCTGATCCAAGCCATGGATCACAATTATGTGATATGTATCAGAGAGCTGGACAATGACTAAGGAAGAAGAAGAATTGGTGCTTTTAGAGTTGTGGGGCTAGAGTAGAGTATTGAATATGTATCTCAAGGAGAAAAAGCAGGTTCATCCTAGAGAGGGTGAAACCAGGCTGCTCCTTAGAGGCAAGAATTTTGAACTTCATCTGACATACTTTGAGAAGCTGAATGAAAGAACCAGTCCTTGCATAGGGACATCATGCTAGAAAGCACTGGTGGATGGACAATGCAAGAGAGGAGGACCCTGGATGAGAAGGACTGACTCAGTGACAGGGGTAATAGGGTTTTGTGTGTCAGAGACAATGAGGGTGACCTCAAGATACAGTAGGGTTCAGAGCTGTTGTACATAAGGTCTCTATGAGTCAGAAGCACACAGCAACAAGCACAACAGCACACGACAACAACATTAGTCCAAACCCAATGAATTAATATCTGCATTCAATGTGGTCCTGGTTAAAATTCAGCCTTTTTTTGGTAGGAGTAATTGAAAAGAACAATTCAAAGAGCTACATGAAAATGTCATGCACTACAGCGTCCCTTTTCACCAGGAAGTAGCTATGAGAATACGCAGTCCCCTTTTCCTTATGAATCAGGGTGAAGTCTCTCTCAGGGAGGAGTGATAGGGAATGGCAAAGGATACACTGACAAAGGAGATTAATCAGAACTGGCTTTAACAAGCACTGTGGCAATGGGACAATTAAAACAGACTTACAAGAGGGGAAAAAAAGAGGAATGAACTGGGGGGAGGGTAAAGAAAATAGTGCAACAATGAATGAATGGAAATCCAAAATCTCTGTAAATGTTCATTAAAATTAATAAAATTTAATAAAAATTTTTTTAAAAAGTAAATGTCATGCACGTAGAATTGCAGTGACTATTTTTGAACAGAAAGAATGAATAAAGGCAGAAAATACACATTACCAGATATTAGTAATTACTATAAAGTTATATCCACCAATAACATATATTACTGCTTAGAACTGAAACATACATGTACATCTGCACACCTATGTTCATAGTAGCATTATCACAATAGCAAGAAAATGGAAGGATCCCAAAGCTCATCAAGAAAAGACTGTATCCCCAGTACCCCCAGCAGCACCCCAGGGCCACTAGAGAGTCCTTCATGCTGCACAGAGACCAACAAACAGCCTTGGAGAGTAGGATTTTGAATCAGAACTTTTGATGGAGCAATTTGTTTTGGACCTACAGGAACACAAAGCAACACAGTGGATCCACCCATCACCCGAAGTCACCAGCCATGCGGCTGTAGCAGTGATCTGGCAGGAGAAAGGCCAATAGGATCCTGACTGGGTCTTCTTGGGCACTGATGATTGCCTGGGAGAGTACCTAAGGGTGATCCCACTGGTGGGAATTTGGCTGAGCTCTCTTGGGCCATACAAACTGCTCAGGAATGAGCAGGCCAGTGGTAATTTGTTTGAACTTTTGTGGACACTGCAGACCAGCCAGAGGCAAGTAGGTTGGTGGGAATTTGACTTTGACTTCTTGGGTCCCATTGCAGGGGCCACTGCATGAGGACACCTGCATAAGTGCCACTGGGCAGAGACCACTGCGTGAAAACCACTGGGTGGGAGAGGGACAGCTGGAATTTGAATAGGGACCCCAATTGTGAGCACACCCATACAGCTGATGTCTGAGTGAGGTCACCCAAGAGTTTAACCTGCCCTTGTGATCACCCCACACCCATGCTTGCCCCCCATGCCTACCCCACCCCATTTGGTTCCACACCTGTGCCTACATGTCTGGTCAATCAACTTGCCTTTAATATGGAGCACCTTGACCTGTCTTACCTACAAGAGGCTGCTCTCACAGTTTCTGAACTGACATTTCTCTGGAGTCAGAAGTTCAGAGAAAAGCACAAGTGGGGTAGCTTCCCAAATGATTTCTAGAGCATTGTCTTCAGATCAAGAGCATATCAATGTCTTGAAGAAAGCAAGCTATCTCACACAATACATAAGCCCAAAGCAAGATGTCACCCCCCCAAAGGGTGACACAGTATCAATGGATTTTCTGAAGCCAGAAAGTCTGATGGAACTCTCTGACACAGAATTTAAAAGAACAATGATTTAATATTTTAATGAATGAAAGAATTAAAGGATACTACAAGCAAAAACCAGGAGGAGCTAACAAACAAACAAACCAATACACAACAATGTAGAAAAAAAAAAAGGCATTACCTGCACTGGAAAAAACAAGAAACCACTATTCAAAATATAAGGTCCAATGTTTCAGATGCTGTTAACATGATGGAGGGACACATGAGCAGAGCTGAAGAGATGGAAGACAGAAACAATAAAATAGAAGACAGAATTGTCACTTATTATCTGCTAGAGCAAAAAGCAGACTCAAAAGAGAAGGAAAAAGAAGAAAACCTAAGAATAATGTGGGACACATTATTATTTCAAAAGAAATAACATGCTCATCATGAGAATCCCAGAACAGGGAAAAGCAAGTAAAGGCACTGAAAAAGTTGTGGAAGAATTACTAGGGGAAAACTTCCCAGGTATAAGAAGAATGAGAGAATATATATTCAAGAAGCTCAGCAATAACCATATAGAATAGACCCCAAAAGAAAAACATCAAGGCATATCATAGTTAAACTTGTCAGAACCAAAGATAAGGAGAGAATCCTGAAAGCAGCAAGGGAGAAACAAACAAAAAGTAACCTATAAGGGAGAGCAGATAAGATTAAGGGCTGATTTCTCTGCAGAAACCATACAAGCAAGAAGAGAGTGGAAGGACACATATCAAACACTCAAAGAACACAATTGTCAACCAAGAATACTGTACCCAGCAAAATTATCCATCAACTATGGAGATATCAAGATATTTCCAGAAAAACAGAACCTAAGAGAGTTTGTAAAAACAACACGAGTGTTGCAGGAAAGACTCAGAGATGTACTTCTTATAGAGGTACCACAGAAAACATTATGGACCAAAGTAACTAGCAAAAACACCAAAAAGAACTCAACACAATGATAGCAATAAAACCTTGCCTCTTGATAATCACACTGAATATGAATGGTTTAAATGCACCACAGAAGAGAAAAAGAGTAGAAGATTGAATAAAAACCGAAAATCCTTTAATATGTTGTCTACAAGAAACACACCTGAAAAATGAAGATAAAGACAGACTAAAAATAAAAGGGTGGGGGAAAATACACCAAGTAAACAGATAACAGAAAAAAAAAACACAACAGGAGTAGGGATATTAATTTCTGATAAATTAAATGTTAATGTAAAAAAACCATCACAAAGGACAAGGAAAGTCACTACATAATGCTGAAAGGGTCAATAGAACAAGAGAACAAAACAATAATAAATATCCATGCACCAAATGAAAGACCTGCAAAATACATAAAACAAACATTAGCAAAACTGAAAAAGGAAATAGACAACACTACTATAGTACTTTGAGACTTCAATGCACCCCTTTCAGGAAAAGATAGAATTACCAAAAAAAACTCAACAAAGATACTAAAGAATTAAACCTCATAGATATTTATAGGCTAATGCACCCCCAAAAAGCACAGTATACCTTCTTCTCCAATGTGCATGGAATGTTCTCGAGAACAGATGACATTCTAGGTCCCAAGGTAAGTATCAATAAATTCAAAATCATACAAATAATACAAATTGTCTTATCAGATCATAATGCTACAAGATTAGAAATTAATAACAAGAAAATAAAGGAGAAAAAACCATACATTTGAAAGCTTAACAACACCTTGCTTGAACATGACTGGGTACTAGAAGAAACAAAAATGTTTCTTGAACCAAATGACAATGAAAACACCACTTGCCAAAACCTCTGGGAAACAGCCAAAGCAGTAGTCAGAGGTCAATTTATAGCAATAAGCAAACACATCAAAGGCAGGAAAAAATGGACCATTGACTCTCTAACCCAACATCTCCAGCAAATTGAAAAAGAACAGGAAATCCAACACCCTCTAAAAAAAAACTGAAATTATAAAAATTAGAGCAGAAATAAATGAAATGGAAAACAGAAAAAATTGAAACTATCAACAAAGCTAGGAGTTGGTTCTTTGAAAAGGTCAATAAAATCGACACGCCATTAGCAAAACTCACAAAAAAAAAGAGAAGACACAAATAATCTGAATAAGAGATGAATCAGGCAACATCACAACAGAAACAACTAAAATAAAAAAGTAAATATTAGAGTATTATAAAAAATTATACTCAAACAAATATGAAAACCTAGAGGAAAAGGACAAATACTTAGAAATGCACAACCTATCTAAAATGACACAAACTGAAACTGAACATCTGAACAGACCCATTACAAAAAAGAAAGTGAAAAGGTAATAAAATAACTTCCAACCAAAAAAAGCCCTGGACCAGATGGTTTTACAAGTGAATTTTATAAAATATTCAGAGAAGAACTGTCACCAATTCTACAAAAACTATTTCAGAAAATAGAGAAAGATGGAATTCTCCCAGACTCATCCTACGAAGCAAACATATCCTTGATATCAAAGCCAGGAAAGGACACCACTGAAATAGAAAATTATTGGCCAATATATCTCATGAATATAGATGCAAAAATCCTGAATAAAATACTGGCCAATAGAATCCCAATAGAATCCAATGATACATCAAAGAAATAACTCACCATGAGCAAGTAGGATTCATAACAGGCATGCAAGGATGGTTCAACATAAGGAAAACAATTAATGTAATTCATCACAGTAACAAAGCAAAGAACAAGAACCACATGATCCTATCAACTGATGCAGAAAAGGCCTTTAACAAAATCCAACACCCTTTCCTAATTAAAACACTCAAAAAATAGGATTAGAGGGGAATTTCTTCAACAAAGTAAAAAGTATTTATGCAAACCTGAGAGCCAACATTGTACTCAATGGAGAGAGGTTAAAGGCATTCCCTTCAAGAACTGAACTAGGCAAGGATGCCCACTATCACCTCTCTTAGTCAATATTGTATTGGAAGTCTTAGCGATAGCAATAAGACAAGAGAAGGAAATAAGAGGTATCCAAATTGGAAAAGAGGAGGTAAAAATTATCTCTATATGCAGATGATATAATATTATACCTAGAAAATTCTAAAGACTCTGGAAGAAAACCACTGGACATGGTTGACCAATTCAGCAAAGTAGAAGAATACAAGGTCAACAGACAAAAATCAGTTGGATTTCTCTACAGGGACAAAGAGAATACCGAGCCATAGCTAAGAAAAACAATACTCTTCATAACGGCTAATCACAAGATTAAATACTTGGGAGTAAATCTAACCTGAAACACAAAGGATCTATTCAAAGAAAATTGCAAAACATTACTACAAGAAACAAAAAGAGACCTGGAAAAGTGGAAGAATATCCCTTGCTCATGGATAGGAGGACTCAATATTGTGAAAATGGCAATAATATCAAAGGCAATTTACACGTTCAGTACAATCCCAATACAAATACCAATCCCATTCTTCAACGAGATGGAAAAGGCAATCTCCAGTTTCATTTGGAATGGAAAGAAGCCCCGAATAAGCAAAGCACTCCTTTAAAATAGTAACAAAGCAGGAGGCATCTCACTCCCTGATTTCAAATCCTACTACACTGCCGTGGTGCTTAAGACAGCATGGTACTAGTACAATGACAGACACATAGATCAATGGAATAAAATTGAGAACCCAGAAATCAGCCCATATACCTATGGTCAACTGATTTTTGACAAAGAGATGATATCAGTTTAAGTGTGAAAACCACAGCCTTTTTACACAAATGGTGTTGGCAAAATCGGAAAACTATCTGCAAAAGACTCAAGCAAGATCCACTTCTCACTCCATATAAAAAAAACCAACTCAAGGTGGATCATGGACCTAGGACTAAAACCAAGGATTATAAACTTCATTAAAGAAAATCTTGGAAGAACTCTATAAGTCCTAATTCACAACATAAACAGTCTTCTACGTATCCTGAAAAATCTACAACCAGGAGAAAATAAAATAGATGAATGAGACCGTCTAAGAATCAAATCCCTATGCTCATGCAAAAACTTCTCCAACAGGGCAAAAATGGAAGCCACAACTGGGAAAATGTATTTGGTATGACATGTCTGATAAGGGACTTACATCTAGAATTTATAAAATATTTGAGTACCATAACAAGATAAAGGTAAACAATCCAATCGAAAAATGGGCACAGGATATAAACAGACACTTCACCAAAGAAGACATTCAGATGGCCAACAAGCACATGAAGAAATATTCAAAATCCCTAGCTCTAAGAGAGGTGCAAATTAAAACAACTATGAGATATCATCTCACCCCAGCAAGAAGAGCAAAATTTAACAAAACAGTAAGCAACAAATGCTAGTGAGGTTGTGGAGAAATTGGAACCCTTATTTACTGTTGGTGAAAGTGTAAAATGGTGCAACCACTGTGGAAGGCAGTGTGGCGCTTTCTCAAAAAGGTGCAAATATATTTGACCCAGCCATTCCATTTTGGGGAATATACCCCAAAGAGACCATAACTGACATCCAAGCAGATATATGCACACCCATTTTTATCGTGGCTTTGTCCACAATAGCAAGGCATTGGAAACAACCTAAGTGCCCATCAACAAACAAATGGATAGAGAAGCTGTGGTATTTTCACACAATGGAATACTATGCTGCATTGAAAAACAAGGAACTCACACAATGTTATTCAAAATGGGTGACCCTGGAAGACATGAAGCTGTGTGAAATAT
>NW_006400036.1:927880-928793 GCF_000299155.1 Elephantulus edwardii
TTTAAAGCAAGATAAGAATGGATTGAGAAACTGTGAAACATTTACACAATGGGATACTATGCAGCACTAAGGAGCAACAATTTTGTAATATACTAGCTTATTTTGGAGAGACTAGAGAGCATTATGCTGAGTAAAATTTGTTCCATAAGAACAAATATTGTGTAAGTCAACTATTGTGACAATAAGAGGATAACTGAGGAAGACATGTATAAATGTTCAACAGGGAAAGGACAGAAGAGTGACAGAAAAAGGGAAAAGGAGAAAAATTACTCACTTTTCAGCCCCTGATATCTTCTATACTTCTCTCCAAGATAAATGGGAATGGTGATTATTTTAATAAAAATTAAATCTTAAAAATACATAATTAGTAATAAAGAAACAATGTATCAAGACAGTGGATAAATCTTTGAAGTCATCTAACAGATCTCTAGGTCGTTCTGATGGCTTAGTGGTAAGGAGTTGTTCTGCCCATGCCAAGGCACATGGTTTGAATTCACCAGCTGTTCTCTGGCAGAAATATGGGCAATATGCAATAGTGTGGTTTACTGCCTTAGACAAAATGCTGAAGGGGAAGCTCTGAGTTGGTTTTGACCAGACAGTACATAACAATAACAGTGCAGCTCTATTCATTTTTGAAGTAAATGTAAATTACAAGTACATCAGGAGGGGTACAGCAATGAAGGAATGAAAACCCAAAATCCCTGTAAATGTTCATTAAAACTAATAAAATTTAATAATAATAAAAAAACAACAAAAAAAACCCCAAGTACATTAGGAGGGCTAGTCGAAGGGAGATAGATGTGAAGGGAGGGGGTAGAAGTGAATGGGTATCCTGGTGGATGATGGAGCAGGGAAATAAGGGGCTAAAGACGCGTGTGAGAAAGGCAGGGACAACACTGACACTAAAGTTAAC
>NW_006400036.1:932672-937420 GCF_000299155.1 Elephantulus edwardii
GGATTGATTCGGTGACTGGGATAATTGGGATGGGAGTGTCAGAGACAGTGCGATTGTCACAGGACAGAGCAGAGTTTAGGGCTGTTGTACATAGGGTCGCTATGAGTCACAAGCGACTCGACGGCACCTAACAACAACAACAAGTCATATTGAAAGACATTCTGGTTTTTTTCAGTGGGATATTTTTCAATTAGAAATATTGAAATATTATGCAACAAAGATGTCCCTGAAAGACATTACGTTGAGTGAAATGCCTCAGTCTCAAAAGGACAAATACTGCATACCACCACTCTTATGAAGCAGGACTGATATGGGGGGGGCGGGATAAGAATAGGAAAACATTGGATAGATAATGAACAGTGTACTGGAACAGAAGGAGGAAAGAACTGTTTAAAAGGAATATATGATTAGGGTTAATAAAATATGTAAGAATATGTAAGTCTAGAATAAAAGGTACATTGCAAAGAGGTCTGGGAGTGGAGGAGGGGAAGTGGGAAAGGAAGAAACTGTGCAACAATGAATGAATATTTATAATAAAAGAAAGTGAAAGGGTAGGGACAAGGATGGGAGAGGAAAATGTGCAAGAATGAATGGATGAATGAAAATCCAACTTGTTAGGTAGAAAAAGAGTTGAGGGCAAGAGAGAGAGGAAAAAAGAAGCTGGTCCCAAGAAACAAACAGGTCTTTATGGCGTGGTCTAAGAGAGATACCAAGTGATTAACTGCACACAGAGAAGGTCACAAAAGAACAAATACTGCATAGTGCCACTGTTGTAAAACAGACTAACATGGGGTTAGGGGGAACTTAAGAAAAGAGGGGATAAATAATGTATTCTGCATTGAAACAGATGAGGGAGAGAACTGTTTAAAGGAATATATTATTAGGTATTATTTTCATGACAAGAGTCCAGAGTAAGAACTGCATAATAAAGTGGACTTGGGGGTTGGGGACTGTATAATAATGAAAGATTTTTTTTTTTTCGCTCTTCAAGGAGAAGAGCAAACTGAGAGGAGACCTGGGTAGGGAGGAAAGTGTGCAACAATGTATGAATGAAAATCCAAAGTCTCTGTAAACATTCATTAAAATTTTTTTCGAAAGAAAAATCATGAAAGTCAAAAGACAACTTTAAACCTATCTCAATTGAATTTAAAAACCATCTCAAGATTATATCTGATGCACTGAACACAAATAATTGAAGATCAGATAGTTGTGGGATGCCATCAAGGACATCATCTGTGAAGAAAACAAGAAGTCATTTTAAAAAAAAAAATGCTGCAAGGTCAGTCAAGGGTAGTTTCTGTTTATAGGGGTTTTAAGGAGGACTGTGAAAGAGAGTATTTTTCTTGGCATTTGGGGTGGGAGTCCTGTTAATTAACTTGTGTGGGCTTTTGTGATCAGGCCCAGAGCCTTATCAGGATCCATTCTCTAGTCTGGTCTCTGCTCTGGTCGCCTTGGACATCATCAGGGCTCCTCAGAGTAATCAGGCCTGGGGCACCTGCAACATTGTTCTCCACAACTTTTCTGTAAACTTTTGTTAAAATATTTTTTAAAAGGAAATATTTAAATAGCCTTATTAATTTAAATAAATTATTATATGTTAGTTTTCTTTTTATCAGACAAATTCCTAAAAGTGAGACTGTTGAGTCAAAGGGAATTCAAATTTCAAATATATATCTCTGAATTTCTGGTGAAAATGTAAATTGGAGCAAAACTTTTAAGATTGCATGATTTTTTTTGTCTGCCTCACCAAGTTAAATTGATAAAACACAGATGTAGTTATATTATTCATATGACTTTCTGAATTTGTTTTTGTCTTTTCCAAACTTTTTAACATAATCTTTTCCCCCATTTTTAAATTATTATTAATTTTAATGAATGTTTACAGAGATTCTGGATTTCCATTTATTCATTGTTGCATTTTTCTCCCTGCCCACTCTTCCCCCCCAGTTCGCTCTTCTCTTTGAAAAGTAAAGAAAAATTCTTTCATTGGTATACAATACCCTCCTCCCTGAGTACACTCCACTATGCAACCATCATTCTGGACTCTTGTCATGACCATAATAACCAATAATATATAGCTTTTAAACATTTCTCTCCCTCATCTGTTTCAATGCAGTATACATAATTTATCCAATATTTCTCAGTCTCATCCCAACCCTGATGTCAGTCCCGTTTTACAGCAGTGGCACTATGCAGTATTTGTCCTTTTGTGATTGAGATATTTCACTCAGCATAATGTCCTCCAGGGTCACGTATTTTGAATAATATTGCATGAGTTCCTTGTTTTTCAATGCAGCATAATATTCCATTTTGTGAATATACCAGAACTTCTCTATCTATTTGTTTGTTGATGGGCACTTAGGTTGTTTCCAATTCTTTGCTATTAGATTACATGATTTTCAAATCACACTAACAAAAGTCGCTTAATTTATGCAACTCAGTAAAGTGAAGGCAACATCTCAGTGCTATTTTAATTTGTATTGCTCTGACAATTATTTAGGTTGAAAATTGTTTCATATGTGAATGATGATGTAGTGTTAGTCTGATAGGAACACCTGTTTTAACCGAAATGGATTGAAATACCAATGTAAAAAAACCCAACCTTTTAAACATCCTAGACAAGAGACTATATATGCTTTGGAGAAGACTAAAAATATAACATAGACTGTCAGAAGAACAAGTAAATCAGTCCAGGAGGAAATATAATCAGAATGCTTCTAAAAAGCAAGGGTGATGTGATACTCACACTTACTCTCTTCGAAACATCATCAGCAAAATCTAATCATTAGAAAATAACACCAAAAACAACTATGAGATATCATCTCACCCCAGTAAGAAGAGCAAAATTTAATAGAAGAGCAAACATCAAATGCTAGCGAGGTTGGGGAGAAACAGGAACACTTATTCACTGTTCGTGGGAGTACAAAATGGTGCAAGCACTGTGGAAGGCTGTATGGCACTTTCTCAAAAAGTTGCAAATAGAAATATCATTAGACCCAGCAATTCCACTACTGGGAAGATACCCTAAAGAAACCATAACAGCCACCCAAGCAGCTATATGCACACCCATGTTTATCACGTCTTTGGTCACAATAATAAAGAGTTGGAACTAACCTAAGTGCCCATCAACAAACGAATGGATAGAGAATCTGTGGTATATTCACACAATGGAATACTATGCTGCATTGAAAAACAAGGAACATACGAAATATTATACAAAATGGGTGACCCTGGAGGACAGTATGCTGAGTGAAATATCACAATCACAAAAGGACAAATACTGCATAGTGCCACTGTTGTAAAATGGGACTACATTGCGGTGGGGGAGACTGAGAAAGAGGATAATTTATGTATACAGCATTGAAACAGATGAGGGAGAGAAATGTTTAAAAGGGATATATGATTAGGTATTATTGTCATGACAGGAGTCCAGAATGAAGGCTATACAGTGGAGTGGACTTGGGGGAGGGATTGTATAACAATAAAAGAATTTTTCTTTTACTTTTCAAAGAGAAGAGTGAATTGGAGGGGAGGGGCGCAGGGAGAAAAGTGCAGCAAAGAATGAACGGAAATCCAAAGTCTCTGTAAACTTTGATTAAAATTAATTTTAAACAATATAAATTAAAAAAGAACACCAGCATGGAATTCCAGAAAGAATAGCGACATAGGCCAACTAATGGACTCACCACCTGCCAGGAAGGACACAGAGTTATTCTAATAAAATTCAAGCCACAGGCAACCTGAAAATCTGGAGGCCTGGCAGAAGCTGTTGTTAGGTGCTCTCAAGTTGAGTAAGACTCATAGTAACCCTAGGAACTAGAGATCTAAATCCTGTCCTGTCCTGTCCTGTCCTATGCCATCCTAATCATCTCTGATACACTTGAGCTCACTGGTGGAGTCATCAATTCAGTTCATCCGGTTGAGGAGCTTCCTCTCTTGTGTTGACTTTGTACCTTTCCTAACATGATATCCCTTTCCAAGGAATAGCCTCTCCTAGCACCAAGTCCCAAATATGAGAGATGAAGCTTTGTCATCTTTGCCTCCAAGAAGCACTCTGGCTGCACATTTCCCAAGACTGTCTGGGTTTTGCACTTCATTGGGATACCCTGTATGCTTCTCCAACACTATAATTTAAAGGCATCAAATCTTTGGCTGTCATTCATATTCACTGTCCAGCTCTCAGATGCATTGTAAGTGCTTGGAAAAGATCATTGCCTGAATAAGTTGCACCTTAGTCATCAAACTGACATAGCCTCTTGTCAATATTTTGAAGATGTTCCTGACAGCAGCCTTGCCCAAAACAATGTGTCTCCTGATCTTCTGACTTCTGGAACCAGGGCTGTTGATTGTGGATGTAAGGAAGACAAAATCACTGACAGTTTGAATCTTTCCCTAGCTATCATGAGGTTGTCCATGGCCCAGTGATAAGGACCTTTGTTTTCTTTTTTCCCCCTCAATTCAGAAAAATTTACTGCAGTTAGCACAGTTTTAAAATTCTCCAATACACCAATAGTACAAAACTAAACAGCACTGTAGGTTATTCCTCTCTCAGGAAAATAAAACATACTATGATCGGATAACAGCAAAGAGGCATCTTTCAGGTAAAACCCAGGAAAAGCCTGCCAGAGAGGGAGGACAGGAAGCGGCACTGGGCAAGGTCACCTCGGATAACAGCAAAGAGTCGTCTTTCAGGTAAAACCCAGGAAAAGCCTGCCAGAGAGGGAGGACAGGAAGCGGCACTGGGCAAG
>NW_006400036.1:941102-942530 GCF_000299155.1 Elephantulus edwardii
AGAGCAGGGTTTAGGGCTGTTGTGCATAGGGTCGCTATGAGTTGAAACGACTCGACGGCACATAACAGCATCAACAACATGATTGTCAAGGCTAGATAGATGTCAGTCTAAGTTTTTAGAGAAAAGGAAGAATGTGAAACTAATAAAGAGGAAAAAGCACTCACTCACAATGACACAAAAAGAAAAATCCCCAAAAGAAACTTCATTTTCTCATCAACATTGATTGTCTTGTCTAAATGAACAAAAATGATCATAATATAAACTGTATTTTTTTATTAAAAAAAAGCCCTAGAAACTCTTCAAGTAACTAAAGATAATAATATTCTAGCCCCATTTTCATAGCTGTGTGTTTATGTTTATTTGTTTGTTTGTTTGTTTTAGATGCCATTATAACCAAATTTACACACATTTCAAACAAAGATAAAAATACATTGAAACTCATGCATTTCTGTAGCATTAATACTTACTTTTCAAGACTCAACTAAGAACCTCAACACCACTTGTCAAGTTCTTTGAAAACCCACCCCACATAATCAGTTACACTATACAATAACAGTAATTCACATTTCTTCTAATTTTTAATTTTTATTTTCTTTTTAATTTTTTTATTAATTATAATGAAAGTTTACAGAGACTTTGGATTTCCATTCATTCATTGTACTTTTTTCCCTGCCCACCCCTCCACCTGAATTCATTCTTCTTTTTGAAAAGTAAAAGAAAAAGTCTTTCATTGTTATGCAATCCCTCCCGCCAAGTGCACTCCACTATGCAGCCTTCCTTCTGGACTCTTGTCATGACAATAATACTTAATCATATATCCCTTTTAAACAGTACTCTCTCTTATCTGTTTCAATGCACTACACATTATTTATCCCCTCTTTAACATTTTGAAACATGTAGTTCAACACTGCTGCTGAAGCTGCAACCTCCTTTTCATCCCAAGGAAACCTTCACAAACACAGGGACCCCAGTGACCCTACTGTACTTTTCAGAATTTTACTCACTGGGACCCATGAGAAAATCAGAAGTTATCATGGAAATTTTTCAAGTCAACAGCTTGTTTAAAAATAGATAATCTAGCATTTCAGAAATTTTCCATTTGGGTCTAAAAGCATTCAGGTTGTCAACAGCCAGAAAAGATTCATGCAATTTGAGACATAGAAAGAAGCTAATAAAATTAGTGGAACTTCTACTTTAAAAAAAAAAATTTAAAAAAGGAAATCAAGCAAAAGTTATAAATGGGAGAAAAAAATAACAAGAATACCACTATCAAAAGACAATGAAGTGGTGACAATATGTTGTTGCTGTTGTTATGTGCCATCAAGTCATTTGCAACTCATAGCAACCCTATGTACAACAGCCCTAAACCCTGCTCTATCCTGTGCCAATCACATGGCCTCTGACACACCCATCCCGATTACCCCAGTC
>NW_006400036.1:943450-950809 GCF_000299155.1 Elephantulus edwardii
ACAGTCAAATGCCTTTGCATAATCAATGAAACACAGATAGACATTCTTCTGGTATTCCCTGCTTTCAGCCAAGATCCATCTAACATCAGCTACATATCCCTAGTACCATGACCCCTTCTAAACCCAGCCTGGACTCCCGGCAGTTCTCTGCTGATGTGCTGTTCCAGTCGTTTTTGGACACTAACGAGCGAAGACCAGATGAGTTGTGGGAGGATGTCAAATATATCATCCAGAAGGACTAGACGGCGGGCAGGTCTCGAGTTGCGTTCCTCGGACCTGAGAGCAGGACCAGCGGTGAGGTGTGGGGAGTCCAGGAGGTGAACACCCAGAGCAAAGAGCAGAGCAACAGGGCCAGGGCAGCGCCAGGCGGCAAGCATGGATCACAGAAGCAAGAGTCTTCTTGACAACATTGAAGAACTCCATTGGAACCAAAGTAAGAGAATGAGCCTGACTCCAACACTTCTTGTGATTAAGGAAGAAGAAATCTCTGAAGAAGACATGGATGATGCTGGGGCATCAAGTACAGCTGAAAACACCTCATTAGTGGCCGCTGGAGAAGCCTCTTGGTTGAGCGAACCAGGTGAGGGGACCAGCAGGCAAGAAAATGTCCCAAGCACCCCCAACAAAGCACCAGAATTCAAAGGCTTGCTCAACGAGGTACTCAACAAGAAGGTGGTTGATTTGGTGCAGTTCCTCAGTGTCAAGTATGTGACAAAGGAGCCTGTCACAAAGGCAGAGATATTGCAGATGGCTGTCAAAGAGTACAAGGACTACTTCCCTCTGATCTTCAAGAAAGCCCGTGAGTGCTTGGAAGTGGTCTTTGGCGTCCATGTGAAGAGAGTGGACTCCACAAGTCGTTCCTATGGCCTTGTCAAAATGCTCGACCTCACTTACGATGGCATGCTGAGTGGTGAAGAGGGCATGCCCAAGCCTGGCGTCCTGATACTCATTCTCAGTGTAATCTTCATGGAGGGCAACCGTGTCCCTGAAGATAAGATTTGGGAAATGCTAAACATGATTGGTGTGTTTTCTTGAAGCATGGATTTCATCTATGGGAACTCTAAGAAGCTCCTCACCAGAGATTTAGTGCAGGAAAGGTACTTGGATTACCACCAGGTGCCCAACAGTGACCCGGCCCGCTATGAATTCAAGTGGGGTCCGAGAGCCTATGCAGAAACCAGCAAGATGAATGTCCTTAAGGTTTTTGCCAGAGTTAGTGGAAAGGATGCCAGCTCCTGCCCATCCTTGTATGAGGAAGCCTTGAGAGATGAAGAAGAGAGAGCCAGGGCAAAAAAATGCCTCTGCAGCCAGTCCAAGTACCAGCAGCAGCAGCAGCAGCAGCCCCAGAAGCTGCAGCAGCCGCAGCAACCGCAGCAGCCCCAGCAGCTCCAGCAGCCCCAGCAGCCAGAGCCCAAGCCTCAGCCGCAACCCCAGCCCCAGCCCCAGTAAAGTCTAAAGTTTTTTTAAAGAGGATAGTCAGTTTGAAATGCCAAAGTGGGGCTGGAAGAGCACAGTAGATCTTAGTGTTCCTGTTCAACAGTCTTCTAATATTGTAACTTCTAAATATACAGTTTCTTTGCATTTAGAATCTAAGTTTATATCTTGGTCATTTATAGCTATCATTTCTAAAAAGTACTTTCTCTTGCAAAACAAATTAGGAAGGCTTCCATCTATATTTGTCATAAGGAAGATAACATGACATTGAAATAGGAGTTTCCTTGGAAATTTGAAGGAAAAGTTCAAGAAATAAAGAAATAAAACATGGTTAATTCTTTAAAAAAAATGTATCATCCAGGAAGAGTGCAAATGGTCATTACAAAGACAGAAGAGGAAGAAAAGACCAAAATGGATGTCAGAAGAAACTCTGACATTGCACTGGAGCGTAGAGAAGCCAAAGCACAAGGAAGAATTCAAGATACTAAAGAGCTGAACGGAAGATTCCAAAAGACAGCACGGAATGACAAAGCAAAATATTACAATGAAATGTGCAAGGAGCTAGAGTCGGAAAATCAAAAGGGCCGAACTTGTTCAGCATTTCTTAAGCTCAAGGAACTGAAGAACAAATTCAAACCTCGAGTTGCTATAATCAAGGATGCTTTAGGCAGAATATTAAATGATCCAGGAGGTATCAAAAGAAGATGGAAGGAATATACTGAGTCATTGTATAGAAAGGAATTGGCAGATACAGAAGAATTTAATGAAATAACATTTGAGCAAGAGCCTATGGTGATGAAGGAAGAAGTTCAAGCTGCTTTGAAGGAAATAGCAAAAAATAAGGCCCCAGGAATAGATGGTATACCAATTGACATATTTCAGCTAACAGATGCTGCCCTGGATGTGCTCACCAAGTTGTGCCAAGAAATCTGGAGAACAACCACTTGGCCAACTGACTGGAAGAGATCTATATTTGTTCCCATTCTAAAGAAAGGTGACCCAACTGAGTATGGAAACTACAGAACGATATCATTGATTTCACATGTAAGCAAGATTCTACTGAAGATTATCCAAAAACAACTGGTGACAATATACTGTCATCAATTTTACTGGAATGATTTAAAAATTCAATAAAAGATCTAATGTCCCCAGACTCATTCTATGAAGCAAGCACAACCCTGATACCAAAAATTGGGCAAAAATAGCACCAAAAAAGAAAACTATACACCAATATTTCTCAAAACATAGATGTAAAAATCCTCATCAAATAATTAACACAATCCAATGTTGTTGCTTTTGTTGTTGTGTACCGTTGTGTCACATGCGACTCATAGCGACCCTATATACAACAGTTCTGAACCCTGCTGGTAATCCTGAGCCAACATTTTTGTCTCTGACACACCTATCCCCCTTACCCCAGTCACTGAGTTAATCCATCTCATCAAGGGCCTTCCTCTCTTATGCTTTCCCTCCACTCTCACAAGCATGATGTCCTTCTCCAAGGACTGGTCCCTCCTTGCAACATACCCAAAGTATATCAGACGAAGCTTCAGAATTCTTGCCTCCAAAAAGCAGCCTGGTTTCACACTCTCCAAGACAAACCTGTTTGTTCTCCTCGCAGTCCAGGGTATATTTAATATTCTTCTTCTGCACCACAGCTCAAAGGCATCAGTTCTCCTTCTATCATGTCTTGTCTAGCTTTTGGATGCATAGCAAGTAATTGCAAAGACCATGGCCTGGATCAGGCTCACCTTACAGCATTGCTTTTCAGTACTCTGGAGAGGTCTCTGACAGCAGATTTTTCCCATTGCAATTCATCTTTTGATTTCCTGGCTGCTGGTACCAAGAGTGTTGAATGTGGGGCCAAGCAAACTGAACTTGTTAACAATCTCAATCTCTTCACTGTCTGTCATGATGCTGCCAATTGGCCCAGTGGTGAGAATCTTTGTTGCCTTGATGTTGAGCTTCAATACATATTGAAGGTTGCAGTCCTTGACCCTCTGCAGCAAATGCTTCAGAGCCTCCTCAATTTTAGCAAACAAGGTTATATACAATCTGCATAATGCAGGTTGTTGATGAGTCTTCCTCCAATCCTGATGCCACATTCCTCTTCAGAGAGCCCAGCTTCTCAGATGATCTGTCCTGCATATAGATTAAAAAGGTATAGAGATAGGATACATCCCTGGCATATAACCTTCCCAATTTTGAACCATGCCGTTTTTTGTGTGTTTTTTTTTTGCTGATGACTGCCTCCTGGTCCAAGTATATAAGCATGATCAAGTGTTCTGGGATTCCCATTCTTCTCATAGTTAGCCACAGTTTGTTGTGATCCACACAGTCAAATGCTTTTGCATAGTCAATGAAACGTGTAAGGCATTCCTCTGGTGCTCTCTGCTTTCAGCCAAGATTCCTCTAACTTTAGCTATAATGTCCCTAGTACCACGACCTCTTCTAAACCCAGCCTACACATCTGACATTTCTCTGTTGATAGGATGTGCCGATTGTTTTTGGACCATTTTCAGCAGAATCTTGATTGCATGTGTTATCATTTCAGGAACAGATCTGAGGCCTTGAACAAAGGCCTAAAATAAAGACCATATGAGCTGTGGGAGGATATCAAGAATATCACCCATGAAGAATGCAAAAGGTCATTACAAAGACAGAGGAGGAAGAAAAGACCAAGTTGGATGTCAGACAAAACTCTAAATATTGCACTAGAGCACCAAGAAGCCAAAGCCAAGGGAAGAAATCAAGAAATTAAGAAGCTGATCACAAGATTTCAAAGGGCAGTGTGGGAAGAAAAAGCAAAGTATTATAAAGAAATTTGCAAAGAGCTAGAGTCAGAAAACCAAAGGGGCCAAACTCTCTAGACATTACTTAAGCGAAGGGACTGAAGAACAAATTCAAGCCTCGAGTTGCAATACTTAAGATATTTCAGGCAAAATATTAAAGGATCCAAGAAGGATCAAAAGAAGATGAAAGGAATATAGAGAGTTACTGTACCAAAATGAATTGGTGGACACAGAAAAATTTAATGAAACCATGTATGAGCAAGAGCCTGTGGTGATGAAAGAAGTTCAAGCTGCTCTGAAAGAATTGGCTAAAAACAAGGACCCAGGAATTGAAGCATACTAATTGACATAACAAACAGCTGTTGCCCTGAATGAGCTCACTCAGTTGTGCCAAGAAATCTATAGAACAACCACTTAGCCAACTGACTGGAAGAAATCCATATTTGTTCACATTCCAAAGAAAGGTGACTTGATAGAGTGTGGAAATTATTGAACAATACCATTAATATCACAATCCAATATAATATTTTTTTAAAAAAAACAATTCATATGATCAAGTAGGACTCCTAATGGGCACATGGGGATGGTTCAACATAAGAAAAGCAATCAATGGAATCTATCACATCAATAAAAGGAAAAAACCACATGATCATATAAATTGATCAGAAAAGGCTTTAATTTAATTTTTAATCTTTTTTTAATTTTCCAATTGGGTGAAAAGAAAGTCCACAAACTGGGTAAAATATGTGGCAAAGACATTTGTGACAGGGACTCAAAACAAGGCTGCATAGTGGAGTGGACGGGGGGAAGGGATTGCATAACAATGAGTTTTTCATATTTTTAAGGAGAAGAGTGAATGGTGGAGGGAGGAAAGTGTAACAATGAATGACTGCAAACCTTGCTCTGTAAACTTTCATTAAAATTAGTAAAAAAATGTATACAATACTGCAATGCCTCCACAAGAAAAAGATTGATAACCCAATTAAAAAATGGGCAAAAGACATGTAAAGACTATTGACGAAGGAGAATATAAGGATGGCCAAAAAACATAAGAAAATGCTCAAAATAACTAAAATTATAGTGATGCAAATCAAAACAACAATGAGATATCATCTTACCCAACAGTAATAACAAAGTTCAACAGAACAGAAAGCAAGAAATGTTGGCAAAAATATGGACAGATTGGAAATCTCTCTTATGCTTGTAGGGATGCAAAATGGTATAACCACTATGGAAGGTAGTCTATTGATTGTGCAATAAGGTGAACACAGGAATCTCATCTGATCCAGTTATGCATGACTAGAAATATACTGAAGGAATTCAGATCTGAGACATGAACAGATATATGCACATCATTGTTGATGTTATTGTTAAGGTGCTACTGAGTTGATTATTACTCATAGCAAACACACGAACAATAGACCTAAACCCTGTTCTATCTTGTGCCATCCTCACCATCTGTGATACACGTGAGACAACTGATGCAGTTACTCTGCTAATCCATCTCAGTGGGGATTTTTCTCTTTCACCGATGCTACACTTTTCTAGTATGATATCCTTTTCCAAGGGAGAGCCTCTCCTTGCAGCATGTTCAAGCATGAGAGACAAAGCTTCACTATCATTGCTTCCAAAGAGCACTCTGGATGCACCTTTTCTGGGCCACAGTCTTTTGGAACTCCATGGGATATTTAGTACTCCAATATATTTATTATGGGATATTTGTTGTTGTTTTTATGTGCCGTCGAGTCGTTTGCAATTCATAGCGACCCTATGCACAACAGCCCTAAACCCTGCTCTACCCTGCACCAACCGCACTGCCTCTGACACACCCATCCAGATTACCCCAGTCACTGAATCAATCCACCTCATAGAGGGTCTTCCCCTCCTGCGCTGTCCCTCCACCCTCCCAAGCATGATGTCCCTCTCCAAGGACCCGTCCCTCCTGGCAATGTGTCCAAAGTATGTACTCCTATATATTTAGTTCTCTAATACAACTCAAAGGCACCGATTATTCTGTTATCCTTATTCATTATCAAGCTCTCAGAAGTATAGTAAGAAATTGAAAAGACCATGGCCTGAATCAGGGGCACTTTAGTCTTGAAATATACATAATTATTCTTCAGTATTCTGGAGAGGTCCCTGACAGCAACCTTGCCCAAAACAATATCTTTCTTGATCGCCTGACTTCAAGTACCAAAGTTGTTCATGGTGGATCAAGTAAGGACAAGATCATGAACAGTTTCAATCCTTTCTCCAGCTATCATGATGTTGCCTATTAGCCCAGTGAAGATATTTGTTTTCTTGACTTTGAGGTCTAATGCATATTGAAGACTATTCTTTGATCCTCTGTAACAAGTGTTTCAGGTCCTACTCACTTTCAGAAAGCAAGGGTGTGTCATCTGCATAAAGTAGGTTGTTGATGAGTCTTCCTCTGATCTTTATGCCACAGTCTTCTCCAGCTTCATGAACTATTTCTTCAGCATACACACTGAAGAGGTGTGGAGAAAGGATACATGCCTGACACACATGCACACCAACAACCAGGGCCAAAGAGGAGGAAATGCATGACTTCTATCAACTTTTATAGTCAGAAATGAATCAAACTTGCAACCATGATACTTTGATAATAATGGGTGACTGGAATGCAAAAGTTGGGTCTTGTAAAGAAGGATCAGCAGACAGAAAGCATGCACTTGATGACAGAAATGAGGTTGAATAGAATGATAGAATTATGTACAATCAATGATCTATTCATTGCAAACACCTTTTATAAGAAACATAAATGGCTACTATACACATGGACTTCACCTAATGAAATTGAACACACACACACACACACACACACACACACACACACACACACATCTTATGTGTCAAGTGTGATAATGGTTACCAATGATGGACAGTGTTTGGTGGCGCTCCCTGATTAAAACAAATTTAGAAGCAGGAGTGGCATTCACTTCTAAAACAGATTGCCTCCAGAAACTCTATGAACTTGGAGAAATGATGAAAGTTATTCAAGTGTTCAGGTCTTTTGTTCATAGGGTTGCTATGAGTCATCAACGACTCGATGGTATTTAATAACAACTATATATATGTATATAAATATAAATTGTGGAATATTATATAGCCA
>NW_006400036.1:950969-952128 GCF_000299155.1 Elephantulus edwardii
TGAGCAATAGATAACTTTTGAGTTTCCAAAGTTGTAAATTGCACAGAAAGAGATTGCCCATCTTTGAGCAGAGGAGGCGGTGGAGAATTAAACTGCCACAGAGGTACCACCCTTGGATTATTAGGGTAACCCCTTGAGGATTATGCCACCAGATTTCCCTCAAGATGGAACTAAGTGTTATAAAATGTTTAATGGACTGATGAGACAGCATCAAGTGGCAAACAGCACATAAAGAAAGGCTCCAAATCACTGGCAAAAGAGAGATGCAAATAAAAACTACAATGAGGTACCATCTCACTTCAGTAACAGTGGCAAAGTTTAATGGGGCAGCACGTAATAAATGTTGGAGAGGATGTGGTGAGATAGGAACTCTTACACATTGTTGGTGGGATTGTAAAGTGGTGCAACCATTCTGGAAGGCAGTTTGGCACTTCCTCAAAAAGCTGAACTAGAAATTCTGTATGACCCAGCTAGTCCACTACTTGGAATATGTGTTGTTGTTATGTGCCATCTAGTCGCTTGCGACTCATAGCGACCCTATGTACAACAGCCCTAAACCTTACTCTGTCCTGTGCCAATAGCACTGTCTCTGATACACTCATCCCAATTACCCCAGTCACTGAATCAATCCGCCTCATAGAGGGCCTTCCCCTCCTGCTCTGTCCCTCCACCCTACCAAGCATGATGTCCCTCTCCAAGGACCAGCCCCTCCTTACAACATGTCCAAAGTATGTTAGACGGAGCCTCAGAATCCTTGTCTCCAAGGAGCCGACTGGTTTAACCCTCTCTAGGATGAATCTGTTTGTTTTCCTAGTAGTCCATGGTACCCTCAATACTCTTCTCCAGAACCACAGCTCAAAGGCATCAATTTTCCTTCTATCCTCCGTAGTCATTGTCCAACTCTCTGATGCATAACAAGTGATTGCAAAGACCATGGCCTGTGTCAGACACACCTTAGTCTCCAGAGAAACACCATTGCTCTTCAGAACTTTGGGAAGGTTCCTAACAGCAGACTTTCCCATGGCAATACGTCTTTTAATTTCCTGGCTACTGGTGTCAAGCGTGTTGACTGTGGAGCCAAGCAGACTAAAGCTGTGAACAATCTCAATCTCTTCACCATCCATCCGGATGCTACCAATTGGTCCGGTGGTGAGAATCT
>NW_006400036.1:953083-961956 GCF_000299155.1 Elephantulus edwardii
TTTTTTTTTTTTAATTTTTTAATTTTTTTTTTTTTGGTCTGCACATTCTAACAAGGAACCAGCCCGGGGCTGCCAAAGGTTCCTGGGGCACCCGATGAACCCCAGCAGCCAGAGCAGCACAGCGGTGGAAGAACTGGGGAGGGAAAAGACATGATTTCCAAAAAGTAAATTTCTGTGTATTCACGCCTAATCTTGAAAAGTTGTGTAAACAATTTTGTTCTATCTTCCCCCATCATATGCACAATTTTTTTTGGTCAAGTCCAAACGTAATTTGAAGTGAGATAGGTAGTTTCTCTTCCACACCGCCTTGCGGTGGCCATGAGCTCGGACCCTAGAAGCACCGTCCCCCGAGCCAGGAGAGTACCAAGGATGAGCACCGCTCCCGCCCAGCCTCTCAGTTGGCGATTTTCTCAATCTCATCCAAGTCATCTGTGTCCAGTCTTTCTATCTTCTTATTAAAGTGCTCCTGGATCCTGCTGAGGATGTTCATGCTGTGCTTGCTGTCCACCATGTTCACGGTCAGGCCCCTCTTGCCAAAGCGGCCGGTGCGCCCGATCCAGTGCAGGTAGGTCTCGTCTGGGTTCCTGTCCTTGTCCATGGGCAGGTCAAAGTTGATGACGACAGATACTTGTTCCACATCGATACCACGGGCACACATGTTGGTGGTGACCAGAACCTTCTCCTTGCCCTCCCGGAAGCGCTCGATCACCGCTGCTCTCTGCTCCACCACCATCTCACCACTCAGCAGAGCCACCTGGTGGCCTTCTCTCGAGAGCTCAGCTGCCAACCAACTAGCGGTCTTGCGGGTGTGGCAAAAAATGATGGCCTGGGCGATGGTGATGGCCCCGTACAGGTTACACAGGGCCTGGAACTTCTCCTCTCTGTTGTTGCACAGGACGTAATACTGCTTGATGGTGACCAGCATCTCCTCCTCACGCTTCAGTTTGATGATGTTCGGCTCCGGGACCACTTTCTGGGCAAAATTCCACACGGAATCTTCAAAGGTGGCAGAGAAAAGCAGCATCTGGCAGTTTCTGGGCAGCATCCTCTGGATGCGGATGCTCTGGTCTTGGTAACCCTGGGTTGCTATCATCACGTCAGCCTCGTCCAGGACAAACACCTTGATCTTATTGGGGTTGATGAACCTGAGCTTGGCGCACCAGTCCAGGACGGTCCCCGGGGTGCCAATGACAATCTGCTCACTGATCTTCTGACCTCGTTCCAATTTATTGCCTCGAACAGCATAAGCCAGCTTCAGTTCAGGGTAAAACTTGCCCATCTGTTCAATCACTTTTCCTGTTTGAAGGGAGAGCTCGTAGGTGGGGGAGAGGCATAGACACTGAGGGTACCTGTTTGTGGGTTCCACGTGGCTGAGCATGGCCAACACAAAGGCAGCAGTTTTGCCAGTACCCGACTGAGACTGTGCGATCAGGTTCTGCGGGGGTTCAGCCAGCATCAAAGGCAGTGCGTTCTCCTGTAACTCGGAGGGATGGTTTAGCCCATGGCATAGCCTCCCTGCAGAAGCTGTGGTTTCAGCCGGAGCTCTTCGAAAGACTTCACCGAGTAGAGGGGGGAGTTGGGATCCCGCTGCAGGACTTCCACTTGGTTTGTGTTATCCACGAGGTTGCTCCTGATCAGCTTGTTGAGTAAAGACTGGGCGGCTCTGTCTTCTTTCTCTTCTTCATCTGTCTTCTCCGCATTAGCATTTGTCTTGACAACAGCACCGTTGGCATCTGGTTTGACTGTCTCTTCTTTAAGATGTAAATTGCTCAAGTCCTTCACGGGCAGGGTGAGCGCAAAGCGCCCTAGGGAGGGGCCTTGGATGCGGCCAGCAGGGCTGGCCATCGCGGCTCAGCCGAGGTTTGAATTTCTTCTTCAGTTCCTTGAACTTAAGAAATGCTGAGTGAGTTCTGCCCTTTTGATTTTCTGATTCCAATTCCTTGCACATTTCATTGTAATATTTTACTCTGTCATCCCATGCTGCCTTTGAACTCTTCTATTCAACTCTTTAGTATCTTGAGTTCTTCCTTGTGCTTTGGCTTCTCTGCGCTTCAGTGCAATATTCAGGTTGAGGAGAGGGGGTAGAAAGAAATCTTCACAGGCGGAAAAGCCAGACAGCTCAAGGGGCCTTAAAACCCCCCTTCCACTTCACAGGTAACCCTGAAGTCCACAAGACCATGCGGGATCCGTTCTCAGGTTGTGTAGAAGGGGCAGAAGGACTTGGGATATACCCTGAGAAAATGAGAACTGAGGCACAAACTGAGATTTGTACATCATTGTTCATAGCAGCATTATTCACCATTGCAAGAACATGGAAACAGCCCAAAAGTCCAACCACAAACTAATGGATTGAGAAATTATGGTACATTCACACAATGGAATACTATGCAGTACACAGGAACAATGATTTTGTAAATATCACCTAACTTGGGAGGAACTGGATAGCATTATGCTGAGTGAACTAACTCAGTTTCACAAGGATAAATATTGTATAAAATCATTATTGTAGAATGAGTATAAGGATCCAAGAAGGTGAAAGAGATTGGAAGCAGAGGGATGTGGATGTGCAGGTGGAGGGGGAGATTAATCATGGGGTTGTACAATTTGATGGGTGGGTGAAGGAAATTTAACGAATTTGTTCTTGAAAATAGTGTATTCAAATTTTGTAAATGAACTAGTAGAAATATTTTTTAAAAGGCACATGGAAAGTAAAGATAAAACAATCATCATAAAACAAACAGCAACAACAACAAAAAGAAACAGTAGGTAGAAGTGAGAATTTTCCAGGTTAGGAATATAACACAAATGGGAAGGCACATGGCATATGTTGTTGTTGTTGTTATGTGCCATCAAGTCGCTTGCAACTCATAGCGACCCTATGTACAAGAGCCCTAAATGCCTTTCTATCCTCTGCCAATCTCGCCATCTCAAACACACTCATTCCCACCACTCCACTCACAGAATCGATCCATCTCATCGAGGGTCTTCCTTTCCTGCGCCATGCCTCCACTCTGCCAAATATGATGTTCCTCTCCAAGGACCAGTCCCTCCTTGCAACATGCCCAAAATATGTCAGACGAAGCTTCAGAATACTTGACTCCAAGGAGAATTCTGGCTTCACCCTCTCCAGGACAAACCTGTTTGTTCTCCTAGCAGTCCATGGTATATTCAACACTCTTCTCTAGCACCACAGCTCAAAGGCATCAATTCTCTTTCTATCATCCCTAGTCACTGTCCAACTTTCCAATGCATAGCATGTAATTGCGAAGACTATAGTCCGGATCAGGCACACCTTAGTCTCCAGCCTGATGCCATTGCTCTTCAGTACTCTTGAGAGGTCTCTCACAGCTGACTTCCCAATGCAATTCGTCTCTGGATTTCCTGGCTGCTGGTACCAAGAGTGTTGACTGTGGAACCAAGTAAACTAAAACCGTTAACTATCTCTCAATCTCTTCACCATCCATACTGATGCTGCCAATTGGCCCAGTGGTGAGAATCTTTGTTTTCTTGATGTTGAACTTCAATCCGTACTGAAAGCTGTGGTCCTTGACCTTCTGCAGCAAGTGCTTCACGTCCTCCTCAGTTTCAGCAAGCAGGGTTGTGTCATCCGCATAACACAGGTTGTTGATGTTTCTTCCACTGATCCTAATGCCACATTTCTCTTCATACAGCCCAGCGTCTCGGATGATTTGTTCTGCATAACGTATACCTAATTCACACAAGACAGGATCTGAGACCGCCCTATAATCTTCTTAATTAGGTAATGCTCATTCTCCCAGAAGTCCAATCGTCTTCCTTACCATCATTCTTTCAGGCCAGGACATTCAGTCCCAACCCTGCCTAGGGACCTCAGCTTCAGGAGCTCAGCATTGGGAAGCACACAGATTCCCACAAGACAGGATCTGAGACCACTCTATAATCTTCTTAATCAGGTAATGCACCTTCTAGCAGAAGTTCATCAGCTTCCTTAGCATTAGCCTTCTGGGCTAGGATAATCATTACCAACTCTGTGTTGGAAACTCAGTGTAGGGAACAGTATAGATTCACACAAGACAGGATCTCAGACCACCCTATAATCATCTTAATCAGGTAACACCCATTCTCCCAGAAGTCTGCTGGGTTCCTTAACTTCAGGCTTTCAGGCCAGGACATTCAGTTCCAAGCCTACATCAGGAACTGTGTCCGGAAACAACATAGATTCACACAAGATAGGGAACTCAGCACCACCATATCAGACCTAGAAGAGCCCTATCCAGATCTTAGAAAATGCAGAAATCTTTCCTGAACCTGGTACGTGGGATGTGGAGAGACAAGTAGCAGTGTGTGGTGCAAGATATCAGAGAAATGTCTTGTGAACTAAGCTATCATATCAAGAGGTGGCTGGGAAAGGGAGGGCTTAACCAGAGAGGCAGGAGTGCAAGGAGTGGTGCTGTAGCTGAGAAAGGGAACAGACAAGACACACATGCTTGGGGAGGGGGCACGAATAGTGAATATTTTGGTAATTTCTGTAAAAGAAGTGTCTTTCATCTGCTCAGTAAAATGCTTGGTCTGTCAGATATTGTTCTAAAACTAAGCGTCCAAATTAAGACAAACTAGGAAGAATGATTGGCCATTCACTTCTGAAATGTAACAGGCCTTCAAAAGTCCTGTGAACACTTAGACTAGGAGAGCACACTTAGACTAGACTAACAGATTTGGCAACTGAGCCTAAGCCCTCAAATTTGGAAACACAAAGGAGGAACAGATGTAAGACAAACTAAGGATGACAAAAGAAGAATCTATGCCTGAGTTATGGTGCTGGAGAAGAGTACTGAATAAACCATGGACACCCAGGAAAACAAATAGGTGTGTCTCGGAGAGACTAAAACCAAGTTTTTCCTTGGAGGCAAGGATTTTAAAGCTCCATCTCATATACCTTGGACAGGAGGGACCAGTCCTTGGAGAAGGACCCTATGAATCATCAGTCTAGAAAATGAAGGGAAAAAAAAATCCAGAATGAGTTCTTAATCTTTGTACCTCTGGCTCAAAGTTGTGTTTTCAGATCAACAGATAACTCCATTTTTATGACTAGATTTTTCACATTATATGAATGATGCTAAAATAAAGAGACATATTGCACTGGAAAAATCTGCAGTTAGGGTCCTTTCCAAATTATTGAGTAGTAGTGATGTTGGTTTGAAGACTAAGGTGTGTTTGTTTAAGGCCATGGTTTTCCAATTACTTGCTCTGCATCTGAGAGCTAGACAATGAATAATGATGACAAAAACCAACTGATGCCTTTCAGCTGTGGTGTTGGAGAAGAGAACTGAACATCCCATGGATGGCCAAAAGAACAAACAGCTATGTCTTAGAGAGAGTGCAGCCGGAATGTTCTTTGGAGGCAAGAATGATGAGGCTTCGCCTCACATACTTTGGGCATGTTGCTAGGAGGTGCTATTCCTTAGGAAAGGACATGATGCTGGGAAGGGTGTAAGGCCGGCAAAGGAGAGGAAGACCCTCAACCAGGTGGATTAACACAGTGACTACTGCAATGGGCCCTTGTGTGTCAGGTAGTGTGAGGATGGCGCAGGATAGAACAGGGTTCAGATCTTTTGTTCATAGGGTCACTATGAGTCTTACTCGACTCGTTGGCACCTAACAACAACAGACCTGGTGAAACTCCTGTATGGTGATAGAAATCAAGTCAGTGGTTGCTTATGCCAATGGGTAGTTGGGTCTTGATTTGAAAAGGAACAGGAAGTTAATGTTTGTAGTTTATGGACACAATTCACATCCTATGAGGATGGTTGGTGATGGTAACAGAGTGTAAAATTTCAATTCTTTCAGTTTAGTGTCTCAATTTCACATCAATTAGAAATATAAAACCAGTAAGGAAGCTAGAAAGGATGAGCACTGCAAATTCATGGGGACATGTATATTTGAGTATTTACATTCCCCCACCCCAGCACTCCTGCCACCCCTCTGATGGTTCAGGCTGGCAGGTGCAGGTGGATTCCGGTGGAATGGTAGGGGTTCTGTGGGATGTACTGTGGTTGGAGTTGCACAGTGACTAGGCGACTGTGCAGTGACAATCGTGGATATGTTGCATCACTCTGTGGATAAAGGCTTTTGACTGTCCATTTGTTGCCATCACTCAGTGATTATGACTCTGCTGCCTGATAACCTAGGAACACACTTCATGCCTTATGAATTCTAATGGGAGAAGGGGGTGTGTCCTCTTGTTTTCAGCTTCCTTGTAAGCGTCTTGTTTCTCCTCAGACTAGTGCTTTTCATTCAGACTTGAACTTACAAAAGAAGAGAAAAGGAGCTTGCAGACACCTTAACTGGACTGATTCAGGAGAAGTGTCAGCTTCTTGATAAGCTGATAAGTGATGTTCAGGAGGATGCAGAGATGGAGTTAACTGTGAAGAACATACAATTGAAGATAAAGTCTTTGAAGATGAATAGATTTGAGGACCTCCAACAACAGGAGATAAGAATGAGAGCAGTGCTGACAGAACTCCATCAGGACCTGAAGGACGAGCGTGTCAATCTCAGCAAGAAATTTGCAGAGACAAAGACCCTCGAGTTCCTAGAGGAGGTGCAGACCCTGAAGTCTTGGGAGGAGGTGCAGAGAGTCCTCAGAGCCCTGGGAAGGTCGGTTAAGCTGGAGCGTGTCCCTGACTCAATCCCTGAAGGCCCTTCCCCAGCACTATGCCCAAGTCCTTAGGGAACTGCTCCTTCCCTTACACTTGGCCTCCTGAGCTGCAGGGTGTCTCATCCTCAAGTCTGACCACTACAGAGGACATGGGGAAGCTCCAAAGTCTGGAACACTCCACCTTCACTCCTAAACTTAAGGCTCCTCGATGGTCAACAGATGAGTCAAGAGTGTGGACCCTTTTCTCCTCACAGAAGAAAAGTCATCTCTGTCAAGTGTCAGGAGCTATACTTTACCCACATGGAAAGAACCCACCCCATTTTTAAAATAAAACTTAGTTATCTGTTAAATAGAAAGTATTGCATAGATAGTGACTTTTGCTTCCTGCTTTATTATTCTGTATGTATGTTGTAGAGAGAAAATTAGGCAAGCTTCTCCCATTAGGATTTACACCCTTAGAAACCCTCTGGAGAATTTGTTAGTCAGAATTTACTTGATGGCATTTAGCCTGATTTGTTTTGGAAGACTTTAAAATTTGAAAAACACGCTTTTGTTATCGTTAGGTGCCATCCAGTCAAATGCAACTCACAGAGTCCCTGTGAACTAATGATCTGAACCTATCCTGCGCCATCCTCACCTTTCCTGACAAGAACCCAATGCAGCAGTCACCATTTCAATCCACCTGGTTGAGGGTCTTCCTCTCCTTTGCTGACCCTCCACCGTTCCCAGCATCATGTCCTTTTTCAAGGAATAGCACCTCCTAGCAACATGTCCAAAGGATGTGAGGTGAAGCCTCATCATTCTCGCCTCCAAAGAACACTCTGGTTGCATCCTCTCCAAGACATTTGTTCAATCTCTTGGCCACCAATGGGATGCTCAGTACTCTTCTCCAGCACCACAGCTCAAAGGTATCAATTCTTATCCTATCATCTTTATTCCTGATCCAGCTCTCAGATGCATAGCAAGAATTCAGAAAGACTATGGCCTGAATCAGATGCACTTTAGTCCTCAAACTGACATAATTATTCCTTAATAATTTGGAGAGGTCCCTAACTGCAGACTTTCCCAGTGCAATGTGTCTCCTTATTTTCTGCTGGTACCATGGGCATTAATTGTGGACCCAAGCAAGATGAAGCTGTTGACAGTTTCAATATCTTCTCCATCCATCATGATGTGATGTCTATTAGTCCAGTGGTAAGAATCTTTGTTTACCTGAATTGAGATGTAATCTGTACCAAAGAATGCATTCCTTTTTCTTCTTCAACAAGTGCTTTGAGTCCTCTTGACTTTCAGCAAGCAAGGTTGAGTCATCTCCTTAACACAGGTTATTGATGATTCTCTCTTCAATCCTGATGCCACAATGCTCCTCATAGAGTTCAGCTTCTCAAATAATTTGCTCAGCATACAGACTGAATAGGCATGGAAAGAATACAACCCTGGCACAATCCCTCCCCAGTCCCAAGCCATGCAATGCTCCCCTGCTTCATTTGCACAACAGTCAAGGTACAGGTTCCACATGACCATAATCAAGTACTCTGGGATTCCCATTATTCTCAATGTCAGCCACAACTTGTTATGATCCACACAGTCAAATGCCTTTCCATAGCCAATAAAGCACAAATAGACATTCTTCTGGTTTTCCTTCCTTTCAGTCAGAATCCATCTGACATCAGCAATGGTATCTCTAGTGCCACGGCCTCTCCTAAATCCTCCTTAAACTTCTGGTATTTCCCTATGTATTGTTCCAGCCGTTTGCTATCAATTATATTATTCAATAGTTTCCACACTCAGTTGGATCACCTTTCTTGGGAAGGGGAACAAATATGGATCTCTTCCAATCTGTTGGCCAGACAGCTGTCCTCCAAACTTTCTGGCATAGATGAGTGAGTGCATCCAAGGCGCATCGGTTAATTGAAACAAGTCAATTGGTATCCTGTTGATTACTAGGACTTAATTTTTTTGTCAGTGTCTTCAATGCTTCCTCCTTCATTACCATTGGCTCCTATTCATATGGTACTTTCTGAAATTTTTCAGTGTCAATCAATTCTTGCTGGCACAATGATTCTGTGTATTCTCTCCATCTTCTTTTGATGTTTTCTGAGTCATTCAATATATTGTTCATAGCATCTTTCAATATTGTGATACAAGGCTTTTTTGTGTTTTTCAGTTCTTTCACCTTGATAAATGCAGAGTGAGGTCTTCCCTTTTATACAAGGCTTTTTTGTGTTTTTCAGTT
>NW_006400036.1:962541-1021450 GCF_000299155.1 Elephantulus edwardii
TCTCTCCCCAACCCCAAGGTCAGTCCTGTTTTACAACAGTGGCACCATGCAGTATTTGTCCTTTTGTGACTGAGATACTTCACTCAGCCTAATGTCCTCCACAGTCACCCATTTTGAATAATATTGTATGAGTTCCTTGTTTTTCAATGCAGCATAGTATTCCATTGTGTGAATATACCACAGCTTCTCTAGCCATTAGTTTGTTGATGGGCATTTAGGTTATTTCCAACTTCTTGCTATTGTGGACAAAGCCACAATAAACACAGGTGTGCATATATCTGCTTGGATGTCAGTTATGGTCTCTTGGGGTATATTCCCAGTAGTGGAATTGCTGGGTCGAATGGTATCTCTATTTGCAACTTTTTGAGAAAGTGCCATACCACCTTCTATAGTGGCTGCACCATTTTACACTCCCACCAACAGTGAATAAGGGTTCCAGTTTCTCCACAACCTCACCAGCATTTGTTGCTTGCTGTTCTGTTCAATTTTGCTCTTCTTACTGGGGTTAGATGATATCTCACAGTTGTTTTAATTTGCATCTCTCTTAGAGCTAGGGATTTTAAACATTTATTCATATGCTTGTTAGCCATCTGAATGCCTTCTTTGGTGAATTGTCTGTTCATATCCTGTGCCCATTTTTCAATTGGATTATTTACCTTTATCTTGTTGTGGTGGGATGATATTCTTTATATCATCCCACAACTCATCTGGTCTTCGATCATTGGTGTTCAATGCTTCAAACCTATTTGCAAGATGATCAAGAAATTCAGATGGAATTTTTAAAAAATAATATCTAGGTTCCTGCAGGCTTATTTTAATTTCCTTCAGCCTCAATTTGAACCTGCATGAGTAATTGATGATCTGACCCACAGTCCACTCTGGCCTAGTTTTGACTGCTGATATTGAACTTCTCCAATGATTTCTTCCACAAAATGTGAGATTCAAGTGTAAAGTTGTCATTTGTGTCTTTTAAAAAGGTATTTTCAAATTAAAGAATTTTTCTTTTACTTTTCAAAGATAGGAGTGAACTGGGGGGAGGGGTGGGCAGGGAGAAAAATGCAACAATGAATGAATAAATGGAAATCCAAAGTCTCTGTAAACGTTCATTAAAGTTAATAAAAAAGGTATTTTCAATTAATAAATACTTTTAATTACAAAATTCAGTCATTCTATTTCCAGTCTCATTTCTAGCCCATATTTTCTAACTACTATTCCTTCTTGACTGTTTCCTACTTTGGCATTCCAGTCACCAGTTATCATTAACGCATCTTGATTGCATGTGTGGTCAGTTTTGGAGAGTAAGATTTGGTAAAGCTCTCAATCTCTTCCTCTTTGGCTCTAGATATAGAAGAATATATTTGAATAATACTCATGTTAACAGGTCTTCCTTGTATGTTCAGAGATATTATCCTATCACTCACAACACTGTATTTCAAGATAAAACTTGAAATTGACTTTTTGACTATGAATGCAACACCATTCTCCTGTTTGTCATTCCATAATCCTAAATTTCTAAATTGTATTTCCAACTCATAGGTCATAGTGAAAGTAACTTCTTACCTAAGTATTAGTTGAAAAGCAAAAAGACCTGAATAAAATATTAGATGTCTTTTTTTTCCCTTTCTTTCTTTTGAGGATAAAATAGAGCAGTATCATTTGACATGAAGCAATCCAAATCCACTGACATGGTTTCTCACAGACACCCAATGACAGAGAATGGCCTTGTAAATTTCCTGGGACTGTAAATTTTATGGACACATCCATATCTTGACCCTCATAACAGCTGGTGTGTTCCACCCAGTGACCTTTAATAGCTGAGCACTTATGCTCTGTGCCAAAAGCCTGCTGATTTAGTTATAGTGTTAGAAAAGAGTTGTAGTGTTGTTGTATACAATAGTCAAAACCAACCCATAGCTGATCCTCTGGTGGGTTTCCAGTTGCACAAGAGGAGATTGCTCATCCTTCTCCAGTGGAGTGGCTGGTGGCTTCAAACCATGTGACTTCAAGATTACATTGCAGCTTCTTGCCACTAGGCCACCAGCACTCCTTTAGAGAAGAGTACTGAATACATTTCCAAAAGAACAAACAGAAGTGTCTTGGAGAAAGTGCAACCAGAAAGTTCCTTGGAGGCAAAGACGACAGATCTTGGGATGACATATTCTGAGCATGTTTCTTGTTGTTATGTGCCATCAAGTCGCTTGCAACTCATAGCAACCCTTTGTACAATAGCCCTAAACTCTGCTCTATCTCTTGCTAACCTTATGTTCTCTGACACACCTATCCCCATAACCCAGGTGACAGAATCAATCCATCTCATCGAGGGTCTTCCTCTCCTGTGCTGTCCCTCCAGCATCCCAAGCATGACGTACCTCTTCAAGGACTGATTCTGCCCTGCAACATGCCCAAAGTATGCATGTTGCTAGCAGAGGTTATGCCCAAAGTATGCATGTTGCTAGCAGAGGTTATTTCTTTTCTTTTCTTTTTGAATGCAACAATTTTATTGAAAGAAAGTGCAATGAAATTTCTTGATAGCGTAAGAGAGGGAAACTTAGACACCACCCCTCAAGAGCAGGACCAAGTGCAGAGTGGACTCCTTCTGGATGTTGTAGTCAGACAGGGTGTGCCCATCTTCCAGCTGCTTCCCAGCAAAGATCAGCCTCTGCTGGTCAGGGGGGATGCCTTCCTTGTCTTGGATCTTTGCCTTGACATTCTCAATGGTGTCGCTGGGCTCGACCTCAAGGGTGATGGTCTTACCAGTCAGGGTCTTGACAAAGATCTGCATGCCCCCTCTCAGGTGAAGCACCAGGTGCAGGGTGGACTCTTTCTGGATGTTGTAGTCAGACAGGGTGCGCCCATCTTCCAGCTGCTTCCCAGCAAAGATCAGCCTCTGCTGGTCAGGGGGGATGCCTTCCTTGTCTTGGATCTTCGCCTTGGCATTTTCAATGGTGTTACTGGGCTCGACCTTGAGGGCGATGGTCTTGCCAGTCAAAGTCTTCACAAAGATCTGCATTGTCCAAGCTCCTTGACAAAATGCTTTTTGGTTACAATTGAGGCTTTCGGGCTGGGCTGGGCTGGCACCGGGTGGTTGTTCTGAGGGGGCCTGGCGGAGGGATCAGCGCAGACGTGGACGCATCACTGCTGGGGGAGGGGAGGGCGGCAAGCAGGCGCCGATTGGGGGCATCCACGGGCGCAGCCCAGAGGTTATTTCTTGAGATAAGAGTATCAAGCTTGGAAAGATGGAGGATTACATGCTTTCAAAAGTGAATCAATAGGGACTGAACATTTTAGACAAAAATAAGATGAGGAGTCTACTGAGTTTACTTGAAGAAAGGGCACATCAAGTTCACATTGTACTAAGATATCAAAGAACACACTGAGCTCTCCAGTCCTCTATATTTGCTTACACTGCATCAGAAAGACATGCTCTGGAATCCTAGTAATAAAGGGCTGAGCTGATGTCATTCCTGTTAATAATTATAGCTGCTGTTAGAAGACATGAAACTCATTCCAAGGACCCAATCTCCAATCTAACTTCCAAGTTCGAAAACAATTGTAGGTTCTCCCTTTTCAATCTATTAAAATACACAGATAAAGAACAGATTTTAACAGATTAAAATACACGGATAAAGAATCCTTCTGCATAGGATTTCAAAAGTTCAACATTTGTCACTGGACTGACACACAGACAAGGGTTAAAAGATGGGATCTTTCCTGTCCATCAAAATTTGAGCTCTTGCTGAAATATTTCTCACAGCAGCAACATACTAACTTTCCTAATAATCCCCATAATGGTGAATGTGGTTCTGTGGGTAGCTTTTGCAATGGATTCACACCCTAGAGAACAGGAAGCCTGGTGTTGGAATTAGAAGCAGGTATAGGAGAATGGGGGAATATGTTGAGTCTCTTGGGAAATGTTTTTATGATCCAGAACACTTGATCGTTCTAATGTGAAACTTATACTTGGACCAGGAGGCAGGCATCAGAACAGAGCAAGGGAACACAGCATGGTTCAAAATTGGGAAGGGCGTATGCCAGAGATGCATCCTATCTCCATACCTTTTCAACCTATATGCAGAACAGATTATCCAGGAGGCTGGGCTCTATGAGGAGAAATGTGGGGTCAAGATTGGTTGACGATTTATCAACAAACCTGCGTTATGCGGATAACACAACCCTGCTTGCTGAAACTGAAGAGGACCTGAAGTGCCTGCTGCAGAGTGTCAAGGACTGCAGCCTACAATATGGATTGAGGCTCAATGTCAAGAAGACAAAGATTCTCACCACTGGACCAATTGGCAGCATCAGGATGGATGATGAAGAGATTGAGATTGTACACAGCTTTAGTTTACTTGGCTCTGTAGTCAAGAGTCTTGACACCAGCAGCCAGGAAATTAAAAGGCGCATTGCCATGGGAAAGTCTGCTGTTAGGGACCTCTCCAAAATACTGAAGAGCAATGGTGTCTCCCTGGAGACTAAGGTGTGTCTGATAGTCCTTGGAGAGGGACATCATGCTTGGGAGGGTGGAGGGACAGCACAGGAGAGGAAGGCCCTCTATGAGGTGGATTGATTGAGTGACTGGGATAATTGGGATGGGAGTGTCAGAGACAGTGCGATTGTCACAGGACAGAGCGGAGTTTAGGGCTTTTGTACATAGGGTTGCTATGAGTCGCAAGCGACTCGACAGCACATAACAACAACAACAGATACTGTTGATGGGGACACTTACCCATTATGGAGTTAATCGAAGTCAGAAATGGCTGTCTACCACACTTAAGGTTTCTTAGTGACCACATTTAGGCAGGAATCTGACTACAAGCTCACCAAGGAGCTCAACTCTCATTTGGAGTCTTCTGTGAGAAAACACATTTTCAATGTGAATTAACACTTCAGACACAAGTGAGATGAAGAGTGAATCTACTGAATTTATTTGAAGGGCACATCAAATTCACATTCTACCCACATCAGAAGAATGTCTATCTGTGTTTCATTGATTATGCAAAGGCATTTGACTGTGTGGATCATAACAAACTGTGGCTGACTCTGAGAAGAATGGGAATCCCAGAACATTTAATTGTGCTAATACGAAACCTATACTTGGACCAAGAGGCAGTAGTCAGAACAGAGCAGGGTAACACTGCATGGTTCAAAATTGGGAAGGATGTACGCCAGGGATGCATCCTGTCTCCATACCTTTTCAACATGTATGCAGAGCAGATTATCTGAGAGGCTGGGCTCTATGAGGAGAATTGTGGCATCAGGATTGGTGGAAGGTCTATTAACAATCTCCGTTATGCAGATGACACAACCCTGCTTGCTGAAACTGAGGAGGACCTCATGCACTTGCTGCGAAGGGTCAAGGACTGCAGCCTTCAGTATGGACTGAGGCTCAATGTCAAGAAGACAAAGATTCTCACCACTGGACCAATTGGCAGCGTCAGGATGGATGACGAAGAGATTGAGATTGTTCACAGCTTCAGTTTGCTCGGCTCCACAGTCAACACTCTTGGTACCAGCAGTCAGGAAATCAAAAAGCGTATCGCGATGGGAAAGTCTGCTGTTAGGGACCTCTCTAGAGTGCTCAGGAGCAACAGTGTCTCCCTGGAGACTAAGGTGTGTCTGATAGTCCTTGGAGAGGGACATCATGCTTGGGAGGGTTGAGGGACAACGCAGGAGGGGAAGACCCTCTATGAGATGGATTGATTCAGTGACTGGGGTAATCGGGATGGGTGTGTCAGAGGCGGTGCGGTTGGCGCAGGATAGAGCAGGGTTTAGGGCTGTTGTGCATAGGGTCGCTATGAGTCGGAAACGACTCGATGGCACATAACAACAACCCACATGTCAAAGAGGACACATGAACACCCTAGTCCTCTATATCTGCTTGTGCTCTATGTCAGCAAGACATGCTCAGGAATCCTAGAGATAAAGGGCTAATCTGATGTTATTCCTGTGAACGGTAATTACAGTTGCTCTGTCAGAAGACATAAATCACAAAGTTCACATCAAGAGCCCAATCTAAATTCCAAGCTCAAAAATAACTATAGATTCTCCCTTTTCAATTCATGAAAATAGAAATAGATACAACATGAAATTATGGAGGTTATTCCAAACATTCAATATTTGTCACTGCAGACACACAGATGAGGGCTAAGAGAGTCTGGCTATGGAGAAGACTTCCTCCTCAAATGAGATTCCTAATATCTGTCAAAACCTCAGCTCCTGTTGAAAATTTTCCCATAGCAGGAAGATTCCTAGAGTTTATCTATTATACAGGCTTTTGATGTCTAATAAAGATGTACTTATGAGATTTTTTTTTTTTGGTATATGTACTGTCAAATTGGATCTGACTGGTACAGGAGGAGATTGTTCCTCCTCCAGCAGAGCATCTGGTAGATTCAAACTGCACACCTCTGGGATTGCAGTGCAACTTCTTGTCACTAGGCCACCAGAGCTCCCTTGAAATTCTTTTTTTTTTTTACAGATGGGACATATATAGCTTTTCTGTCCTGTGTGGATCTAGTGGTGTCTAAAAAAGCCTGATTTCATTGATATGAAATGTTTCTCAGAGAGGACATTTGTAGGGTTTCTCTCCTGTGTGTGTCTGCTGGTGTCTATTAAAATCATACCTCTGAATGAAACTCTTTTTTTAAAAAAATACTTTTATTATTAATGATATTTTAATACAACATATATATTTTTACAGCATATTCTTTCCAATTTAATTTCCCCCCATTCATTCATTGTTGCACATTTTCCTCCCTGCTTAGCCTTCCCCCTCCTCAGTTCGTTTTTCTCTTTGAAGAAAAAAATATTCTTTCATTGTTATATAATCCCCCAGTCCACTTTAATAGGCAATTTTTTTCTGTAATTTTGTCATGAAAATAATACCTAACCCTATATTTCTTTTAAACAGTTCTCTCCCTTATCTGTTTCAATGCAGCATATATTATTTATCCCCTCTTTTCTTAGGTTACCCCCATCCCCGATGTCAGTCGCATTTTACAATAGTGGCACTATGCAATATTTGTCCTTTTGTGACTGAGATATTTCACTCAGTAGAATGTCCTCCAGGGTCACTCATTTTGTATGATATTTCATGAGTTCCTTGTTTTTCAATGCAGCATAGTATTCCATTATGTGAATATACCAGAGCTCCTCTATGCATTCATTTGTTGATGGGCACTTGGGTTGTTTCCAACTCTTTGCTATTGTGAACAAAACTGCAATAAACATGGGTGTGCATATATCTGCTTGGGTGGCAGTTCTGATTTCTTTAAGGTATATTCCCAGTAGTAGAATTGCTGGGTCAAATGTTAATTCTATTTCCAACTTTTTGAGAAAGCGCCATACCGCCTTTCACAGTGGTTGCACCATTTTACACTCCCACCAACAATAAGTAAAAGTTCCAGTTTCTTCACAACCTCTCCAGCATTTGTTATTTGCTGCTCTGTTGAATTTTGCTATTCTTACTGAGGTAAGATGATATCTTATAGTTGTTTCTATTTGCATCTCTCTTGGAGCTAGGGATTTTGAACATTTCTTCATGGGCTTGTTGGCCATCTGAATGTCTTCTTTGGTGAAGTGTCTGTTCATATCCTGTGCCCATTTTACAACTGGGTTGTTTACCTTTATCTTGTTGTAGTTGAAGCTCTTCACAGAGGGAACATTTACATGTTTTCTCCTTTGTGGACTTGCAGATGTCTATAAAATTTGGATCTCTCAATGAATCTCTTTTCACAGATGGGACATTTATAGGGTTTCTCTTCTGTGTGGACCCACTGGTGTCTATTAAAGTGGCCCATATGAGTAAAGCTCTTTTCACAGAGAGGACATTTATAGGGTTTCTCTCCTGTATGTACCCGCTGATGAATATTTAAGGTAGACATGTAGCTGAAACTTTCTTCACAAAGAGAACATTTATAGGGTTTCTTTCCTGTGTGTACACTGTGGTGTCTGTTTAAGGCACACTTGTTGCTAAACATCTTTTCACAGATGGGACATTTATACGATTTCTCTTCCATGTGGATCTTCTCATGGTGGTGTAATCCAGAAAAGTCACTGAAGCCTGTCCCACAATGATCAGATATGCAAGGTTTCTCTCTGGTGTGTATTCTCTGATGCTTCACAAAATCTGAACTCCATAGAAAGGCTTTCTTGCAGGTGGGGCACTGAAAATATTTCTTTCCAGTATGAGTTCTCTGGTGAACCACAAGCTGATAATTTCTACTGAAGGTTTTCCCACACTCTCTGCAGGTGAGAAGCTTCTGGGTCATCGGAGGTCTCAATTGGTCCTTCTGGGGGGTCTGTTGCTTCTGCTTGAACAACAGTGCAGTTAGGTATCTTGGGTGAGAATCAGGCAAATCCTGGTTGACCTGTTTAGCAGGAACCTTTTCCTGAGAAGACAGCTGTTTCCTTCTTTCCTCACTTTGGATGTGTCCCTGTACCTTAGTGAGATAATCTTCTGTAAAACATCTTTGTTCATTTTCACCAAAGAAGCCATTCAAAGAATCCTGAGAAGAGGCCTCTCCTGAGATGTAACAAAGAGCAGCTGGAGGCTTCTGATCCCAATAGGTTTCCAAGTTTACATTCTCTTTGCCATTCTCCTGTTTGTCTCCTAAAAGAAGAAAGAAGATCTGAAATACTGTAGTAAATTTTGTAAATTTTGTTTTCTTCTTCATATGCCAAGTAAAGAGTATCAGAATATCAGAATAGAACTCTTTTTACCAAGAAGACATTAATGAGCAAGGTGGTAAAAACCATCATGCATACTAAAGGCCTGGCACTAAATTCATATGTCTGCATTCTAGATTAAGGTTTCCACTCTTGAGAGGAAGGAAATTTCTGAGAAACACATCAGGGCCCATAGGAATTTACTTATCTCCTCCACAATTAAACAGCATGGACCTAATTATGAGGCAGAGAATGAAAATTGTATTATTAAACACATTGATACTGTTCTTATTAAATGGCTGGTATTACATGGTTAGACATTACAGAGAAATACCATTTAACAATTTTTGAAGAGTTATAAAACTATGCAGAAGATTCCAAAATCACCCACAATCACATTCTAAGGAAAAATGATTAGTAACATTTGCTTCCTGTCTCTTGTCAAAAGTCCACATCTGTTCTTTTTTCCAATGGTACTGGGATTGTAAATACAGTTCTTTTTAAAAAACAGATCAACAGAAAGTAAATATGTCATTCATAAGTTTTATAGACATTCTCCCATTCACATATAAACAAATAACTAAGCAAATGTAGCAATTTGTCATTTTACCAATAGGAAGCTTTATTATGGTGAAGTTATTGCATAAAAGTGAATACATTGCACTGTGGTTTAATCCAGCATTCATATCTATTATTAACTCTCAGAAAACATGAAATATATTTCTATCCTAACTCTGGTTTTGGTTAGTATCACTAGACAGTGATGTATACTCTAGATTTCTGTTTTTGTGGCACAAAGACTTTTGTCCATTCTATTACTCTTGGATATCTAAAGAAGCTGTTTACCTTTTTCTTCCATGTATCAGTGTCTTTCATGGCTAACATTAAGAACTAGGCCTGAATTTGTTAACCTAAACATTTCTTTTAAAAGGCAAAGGTATTTTCATTTTCATGTTTATAAATATCCTTTTGTAAAGATTGAATAAAGATCCATCATGGAAATGTACTATACATAATTGCTTATGAATTTTCTAACTGTAAAAAGTTAATTTCTTACATTTTTACTAGTATTAATAATGGTATTTTTCTTCATAAGTCTTTCTTTGCATTTCTAATTAACACCTTAAGGAAGGTTCCTATCACTGGTGTGACTATGTCCTCACACATGCATGGTAAGGCTCCGGATACCAACTACCAATTGATGTGCAGTTTACTCCCATCCACATTGTTCTACATGTGTTAGAGCAAACTACACTCCTCATGATTTTCAGTGGCTTAATTCTTCACAAGGAGATATCTAGGCATTTTTCAGAGGTACTGCTTAGTGGACTCCTATTTGACCTATCAGTTGCAGCTGAGTGTTCTCATAGTTCCCATCACTCAAGGCTTCAAGATCCACATACTTAGGGTCAGCCAGTTTCTGGAACAATTGGGCCATCTTTTGGTATAATGCTCACTATATAAGTATATAGGCGGCCTAGTGGCAAAAACTGTGCTGCAACCGTGAAGGTAGGCGGTTCGAGGCCATCAGCAGCTCCATGAGAGAAGGAAGAGCAATCTCCTCCCACGTGATTAACTAACTGCCTCTGAAAACCTACCAAAGGGTCAATTATGGGTTGGTTCTGACTCTATGGTAAACAACAACAACAAATAAAAGTACTGATTGTTTTAAATTCAAATATTTGTGATTCAGTTAGGTTAAAGCTTGTTTTGCATTGTTTTTAATATTAACTCCTTAAGTATTCAAGGATGAAACTACTGTTCATTTTTCATGCTTCAATGCTTCTATTTTTCTTCAAGTAATTTTTTAATCAACCTTACCTCTTTGCATATTAAATACAAATAAGCGATGACTGGTAGGATTCATGCAAAGCTTTCTACCAATTTCTGTAATTTTTAGGTTATATTTTATATGCAGAGAAGTTTGGGGTTTTTTTACAGTATTATTTTTGTTACGCACCATCTAGTCATATGTGCTTTGTAATGACCATCGTATAATAACTGTGCCCTATCATGAAACAATCTCATTGTCTCTGACACACCTACCCACATTAGCTCAGTTACTGAGTCAATCCATCTCAACCAGGGTCTTCATGTTCTGTACTGTCCTGTCCTTCCATGCTTCCAAGCATGATATCCTTCTCCAAGGACTGGTCCCTCCCAGCAACACACCCCAAGTATGTGAGACATGAAGAAAGAAATGAAGTCCATATACATTATAGAACATGGATCAACCCTAAAATCACTGCAGTGAGTGAAATAATTCAATCACAAAAGGATAAATACTGTATCTCAACTCAATGCTATCAAGATGAAACTGACACAGAGCTGATCTTCCAGGAAGTTTCCAAGGGTGTAAATCATATGAGAGGATATTGACTACCTTTCTCCTGAGGAGGCACTGGCAGATTCAAATCATCACAACTCCCTAGAGACAACACCACAAAAGCTCTAATATTACATAATCTCACTAATATGAACAATCTGTGGTGTTGTTCAATGCTGTTGAGTTGCATACGACTCATAGAACCCTGTAAACAACAGACTTGAATCCTGACCTATCATGTGTCATCCTCATCTCTGATACACTTGAGAACATTACAGCAGCCATGATGTAAAACCACATTGTTAGGATTCTTCCTCTCTTTTGCTGACTATCCACCTACCTTTCCAACATGATATTTCTTTCCAAAGAATGGCCTCTTCTAGCAACATGTCCAAACCACAAAGAGAAAGCTACGTCACCCTAGCTTTTAAGGAGCATTCTAGTTGCACTTTTTCTAAGACATAGCTGTTTGGTTTTTGGTAGTCTGCAGCTTTCAATATGGATTGAAGCTCAATATCAAGCAAACAAAGGTTCTCACCACTGGGCCAACTGGCAGCATCATGATGGATGGTGAACAAATTGAGACTATAAACAACTTTAGTTTGCTTGCTTCCACAATCATCATTCTTGGCACCAGCAGCCAGGAAATCAAGAGACGAATTGCTTTGGGAAAGTCTGCCATCAGAGAACTCTCCAAAGTACTGAAGAGCAATGATGTCAGTCTGGAGACTAAGGTGCACCTGATACAGGCCATTTGCTATGCACCAGAAAGGTGGATAATGACTAGGGATGACAGAAGGAGAATTGATGCCTTTGAGCTGTGGTGCTGAAGAAGAGTATTGAATATACCATGGACTTCTAAGAGAACAAACAGGTACATCCTGGAGAGGGTGAAACCAGGTTGCTGACATACTTTGGACATGTGGCAAGAAGGGACTAGTCTTTGGAGAGGGACATTGTGCTTGGGAAGGTGAGGGACAGCACAGGAGAGGAAGACCCTCGATGAGATGGATTGATTCAGTGACTGGGGTAATGGAGATAGGTGTAACAGAGACAGTGAGATTGGCACAGGATAGAGCAGGGTTTGGCACAGGATAGAGCAGGGTTTAGGGCTGTTGTGCATAGGGTTGCTATGAGTCACAGGTGATTCAATGGCACATAACAACAACAACATGGACTATTCAGTGGTAAGGAGTTGCACTGGACACTTAAAAGCACTTGAATTAATGAACTATTATTGTTGTTGTGTACCAACAGAAACAACCTGCAGTTGACCCTCCAGTGGGTTTTCAAACGCAGTAAATTACATGGCAGGAGAATGCTCATCTTTCTCCCATGAAGCATATATGGATTCAAACCCTGTACCTTTGGAACTATGGGAAAGTTTCTTATCACTATGCCAGTAGGGACAGAGAATTACATAGAGACCAAACTTTATGAGTGGTTTCCAAAGATAAGGAGAAGGCAGAGTAGTCATTTTTGCAAGCACACAATGCGATTGGCACAGGATAGAGCAGGGTTTAGGGCTGTTGTACATAGGGTCGCTATGAGTCGCAAATGACTCGACAGCACATAACAACAACAACAAGTTTCTCTTGATGGTGATGGGAAACATGGCAACAGATTTTGGTGACAATTGTGCAACAGCATTCATATAATGATGCTGCAAAATGTACAAATGAAAACTTTAAACTGGGAAAAGTTATATATTTTTTTACAAAAATAACAAAATACATTAACATTCAAATATTTATACACACATATATATGAAACTGAAATTTCCTAAAATATCCATAATATCTACCCTTACTGCTTTTTGTGGCATTTCCTTTTGCTATGCATCTGAGAGGTGGACAATGAATAAAGATGACAGAAGAAAAATTCATGCCTTTGAGCTGTGATGTTGGAGAAAATTACTGACAACCCCATGAACTGCCAAAAGAACAAACAAATATGTTTCAGAGAAAGTGCAGCCAGAGTGCTTCTTGGAAGCAAAGATGATAAAGTTTCATTCTCATGTACTTGAGGCATGTTGCTAGGACAGGCTATTCCTTGGGAAAGGACATGATGCTTGTCAAGGAAGAGGGTGAGTGAAAGAAAAGATACTCAACCAGATGGGTTGACATAGTAACTGCCACAATGGGCCCTAGTAAGTCAGGATGTGGGAGGATGGCACAAGATATGACAGGGCTCAGATCTGTTGTTTCTAGGGTTGTGATGAATCTTACTCAATTTGACAGCAACTAATAAAAACAACCACTGCTTTTGAGTTATTCTGGTATCTTCTTATGCATTTATTGTCTTATAAGATAAATCTGCCTCCACTAAATCTATTCCTTAGCCTCAATGGGAAGCTGAAATATACTCAAACGGAAGTTAGAAAAATACTCCTTTAAAGCTCTCAAAAAACCCCTCCTAATTGCTGTCAAGTTATCAATGGACAAAAAGTACAGTTTGTCATACAATTTCTAGCCATTGTTCTTTTTGTCATGGTATTAGGGTTTATGGTATATAACAAAAGGAATATTGCACGCATATGTTGTTTATGCTATATGACTACCAGTTCCAGTAGCAACAGAGTTGATTCTGATTCAGAGACACTCTAGGAGCATCAGGATAGCACTGTATTCTTTAGGATCTTAAACTGCTGATTTTTCTGAGGTAGACCACCAAGTTTTACCCTCAAGTATCTCTGGATAATCATATATTTTGGGCATGTTGCTAGGAAAGGCTATATGTTAGAGAGGGACATCATGCTTTAAAAGATCAATGAAAAGGTCAATGAAAGAAAGGAAGACCCTTAATGAGATATAATGACACAGTGACTACAGCAGGTGTATCAGGGATAATAAGGATGAACAGGAAAGGACAGGGCACAGATCTGTTATTTATAGGATGGTTATGAGTTGTACTTGACTCAAAGGCCCTAACAACAAGCTCCACCTCTGGAGAGACCCGAAGAAGTACCTGCTTGTTAGTAGCCAATAAACAGGTTGGACAGCTGTATGGTTCAGAACTGTAATGTTGTACAAAGTGTGCAGAAGGCAAAAGGTGTGATACTTTACAAAAGAACAAGTTCAAGTTTCTTATCCAGCATTAAAATGTTTGATTTATATGAAGAATTTCTTGTTGGTATTGCTTATTAGAAATAAAGTGATATTAGAGGGTCATATCACAATTGGAGAATAACCAGTCAACACCATGCATTATGTAGATTGCAAAGCCCTATTTGCAGAAAATGAAGAATACTTCAAGCACTTGTAGAAAATGTTGTTGTTATGTTGTTACGGCTATTGAATCATTTGCAACTCATAGGGACCATACGTACAACAGCCCTACACGCTGCTCTATCCTGTGCCAACCTTTTTTATCTCTGACATACCTACTCCAATTACCCCAGTCACTGAATCAATCCATCCCTCCTTGCACCATGCCCAAAGTATGTCAGATGATACTTCAGAATCCTTGCCTCCAAGGAGCAGACTGGTTGTAGAAGATACATATGGATTTAATATGGATTGGATCACAACATCACAATTTACAACTTTAATATGGATTGGATCACAACATCAAGAAAATAAAAATCTGGACAACCACAAAAGGATAACATTGATGATAACCTTCTAAAGATGTAGTCCTTGTGTACATCAAAAATTTATTCCAACTGAGAAAGATCAGATAATATATACTGCATTGAAACATGAGGGAGAGACTGTTTAAAAGGGATATGTGATTAGATATTATGTCATAACAGCAGTCCAGAATGAAGGCTGCACAGTGGAATGGACTTGGGAAGATGAATTGTATAATAATGAAAGGATTTTTCTTTTACTTTTCAAAGAGAAGAGCGAACTGGAGGGGGAGGGGGTAGGCAGGGAGAAAAGTGCAACAATTAATAAATGGAAATCCAAAGTCTCTGTAAATTTTCATTAAAATTAATAATACTTTTTTTAAGAAGTTAAAAAAAATTTATTCCAAAAGGGTGAAAAGAAAACCTACTGATTGGGAAAAAACATTTGGCAATGACATCTCAGACAAGAATCTCATCACAAAAATTTACAGAATACAACAGGGCTTCCACAAGAAAGAGACTGATAAACCAATTACAAAATGGGCAAAAGGTACAAAAAGACATTCCATAGAGGATGACACTTGGATGGCAAACAGACACTTAAAGAAATATTCAAAATCACTAACAATAAGAGATGCAAAGCTTAACCACAATGAGAGATCATCTCACCCCCAACTGCAGTAGCAAAGTTTAAATGACAGTAAGCAATAAATGTTGGAGATGATAAGGAGAGGTTGGAATTCTCATAGACTGTGGTGGGATTGTAAAATGGTAGAACCACTCTGGAAGGCAGGTTGACATTTTCTCAAAAAACTGAATGCAGAGATTCCATATGACCCAGCTATTCTACTTCTAGGCATGTACCTCAAGGAAAAAAAGAACTGAGACAGAAATGGAGATTTTTTTAAATATGCAAATGTACATAACAACATTATTTACAATAGCAAGAACATGGCATATCCTCCAAAGAGCAACATGACTTCACTCTTTCCAGGACAAACCTGAATAGAAGACTACTTTGAGCAATCTTGCCAGTAAGGAAAATGCCAGCTATTATATAACTTTTAATGGAAGTTTACTTTTTATAGAAAAGACTGAAGAGAAAAGATGCACATGAATGTACTGTTAAAACATGTGTCAACCGCTCTAGAAACAGTGATGAAGAGATCCACCATCAATATTAGAACTGAGCTGACCCATCCACGGCTAGTTATTACAAAGGAATAGAAACCAAAGGGTAACCATGTCAACCACCACATCAGCCTTAACAAGGGAAAGTCAGAAATGTCTCAGGACCAATAGAAGCTGACTCACCACTGTAGGTGGATGGTAGAATTTTCTCAGTGGCATCAAGGGGGAGTTCTGCCAGCTCTTCTCCATACTCTGCTGAATTAGCTGAGTCAGGTTTTGGACTGGAAGTACCTGGTACAAAAAGAGATCAGCTTGTGACACTGTAACCAGGGAGAGCATGCTGTGTCTTTCAAAGGATTCTCCTAACATGAAAGGAACCATGTAGGCCCTGGATAGGACACTCATCTGAAGGACATGGGCCTAGCAGACTAGTACTCACAAGATACCAGGAAATATGCTGAAAAGGAGGAAAAACAGAGTCTGAGATGGTAAGCAGAAGAGTCTGCAGACCACCTGTGAGGCTTGGCTAGGGTCATGACTGAAGCCCATGCTTATTTTCGAGAGGCAGTGTGGTCCAGATGAAAAGAATATGGACTGCAAGCCAGAAACTCTGAGTTCCAATCTGACTCAGCACTTAGGGGACACAAAGCTAGTAACTTGTCTTTACACTTTCATCATATTCAATATGGGACATATACACTTCATAGTCCTAATGAGGAGATACAGTGCACACACTAGAGCTCCAAGAATTGAATGCAAAGATGTTCTTGTTATATACTTCTGCTAGCTTCCCCTGACCTTAGCTCCCAATTGTGTTCCTAATGATTTCCCATCCTGAGTACTTCAAGGTGAACATGTGTCTATAAAAGAGTATAAACATCGCCTAAGAACTCTTGGCCCTTCCATCTCCTACCACTGGGTAATCTATGCCCTCACCTCCTGAGATCATTTTCCCATAGTTCTCCAGCATGAGGTTCCAAAAGTGCTCCTTCTGAATAGAATCCAGGTATCTCCATTGTTCCTGGAAAAAATACAGTTATGACCTTAAACATGGTTCCAAAGGAAGATACTTGACACTTTTCCAAGAGGAAAAGTGAGAAGGAATGAATGCGCCAAAAGAGGCTAAGTATCAGAAGATTTGAGAAACCCTGGAAGAGAGATGAACAGAGGAAGAGGCTGAGAGTAAAACTACAATCCCTGCTGCATTATTTCTTGTCCTGAGTAGAAAACATTGAGCTTTTGACTTCTGTATGTATGTTTTTAAATTGTATGACTTTAAGGATAAAAACTCTTTCTGCTGAATGTAAAACATACCAGAGGTATGTTTTTCAATCTCCTCACATCATTTTTTTTTTACTCTTTAAATCACTTAGTTTTAAAAGACTGACATTCCCAATATTGAAGTTAAATCTAGAAAGTCCAAAGTATAAAGAAATAAAAAAAGAAATTGTTGGCAGTGCAAATTTGCAAAACAGAGAGAATCATCAACACTGAAGTTGACTGTGTTTAATCCCCATCCAGAGAAAAGACTGGTATATTCAGAAAAAGGGCAATACACCTCTGTAATCTCTTAAGAATTCTGAGTTTAGGGTATAACACTCATTCAATGGATGAGTTGTCATGAATAAGGTAGCCTCACATGTCATCTAAAGGAAAGTTTCCTAATGGCTTAGTGGTAATGAATTGTACTGTCAAACCAAAGGCAAGCAGTTAAAATCTAATAGATGAGCAAGCCCTTCCCATTTGATTTACTGATGTTAAAACCCCATTGAAGGGTCAACTATGAGTTGGTTCCAACTAGACAGTTCATAACAACAATAAATGGAAGTAGAAGAAATTCTGGTGGCCTACTCTATACAGAACTGTGCTGCCAAGCCAGAGGTGGTGCCTCTTCGGTGGTTGAAATCCACAATCAGTTCCCTAAGACAAACATGGAGTCTCCTCTCATGCAATTTACATTTTCCAAAAACTTGCAGAGAGTTAACTATGAGTCAGTTCAGATTCAAGAACAATGACTTTGAGTTTGGAGCTGTGCAGAACTAAAGACTCAAAAGAGGAAGTCCTACTACCTTCTGGTTCTATGACCTTCGGCAAGTTGTTAAGATTTTCTGAGTCTTGGTCCTCACCTAAATTCTCATCAACTACAGGGAAAAATAAAAATCAAGTTTAAAGATCCTTCATGATACATCATCTGCTTTATGAAATACTGTATGTTTAATTCAAAGTAGTCATCAAGTTGTTGTTATCTGTAGAGCTCATCTCATAGCAATTCTATGAATCAGGAAGGAGTGGGGGAAATATAGGGAGTTAACAAATAAAGGCCAAAAATTTCTCCAAATCTCCTGAGAACTAAAATCTCACAACCAAGCTGAATGAATCCCAATCACAAAATGCTGCTCCAAGGTACACTGCAATCAATCTTTTAAAATCAGAGAGAAAGTGAGAAAATAAGTTAAAGACAGAAGGAAAACATTACATGCAGAAAAAAGAGAAAATATGGTCTGATTCCATTTTATATAAAATCCTAGAAAATGGAAACAAATCTATGACGACAGAAATCAGACCAGTAGCTGCCAGAATGGGAAGGAGAAGGGCAGAGAAAGGAAAGAAGGCATATAAATGCCTAAGAGGACAAGGTAGAGACGATGATTATGCTTATCATTGTTGTTGTTTGGCTTGGAGTCCAGCATGACTCTTAGCGACCCTATGTACAAAAGGCCTGAAGCCCCTCTACAACTGTCAACATCTATCAAAGTTCATTGAATTTATGGAGGAATGCTGTTTAGGAAGTGGATGCCACTATCATAGTTACAGTACAGACCAATGGATGACATTAAGAAAAAAGCCAGACGTCCGAATTCAGGACACAAGTGCCACAAGAAAGTTTCCCCATCAGCTCTGGGGAAAATTCCTTGTCTCTTCAATATGTGGGCCAGGCATTCCTGGGTGATGTGCCTGTGTCTGGGCCACTCTTTACCCTAGGTCTATGAGGTTCTCAGCACAGGATCCAGATCTAAGGTATGGTCTCCACTCCTGGCTCTTTGTTCTTGGTGTTAGTGAAGTTTCCATCTCTAACTTGCTTCCTTTTCCTTTTATCTCTCAAATGAGTATTGTGAATTCAAGATAAGACATGGGTTGTTGTTTTTTAATTTCATTTTACTAGTGTGTGTGTGTGTGTACTGTCAAATTGAATCTGACTGGTACGGGAGGAGATTGCTCCTCCTCTTCCAGCAGAGCATCTGGTGGATTTGAACCACACACCTCTGGGATTGCAGTGCAACTTCTTGTCACTAGGCTACCAGAGCTCCTGAGATAAGATGTGTTTTATCACAAATCTTTTCCATCCTTGTTCAGGATCTGGATTCCCTAATTCTAAATGGCAATTAGAATAACATTTTATCTGAGACAAATATTGAAATTCAAGTTTCTCTTCCTGTGTATGGTTCCTGTTATCATAGCGAGGCCCTCTCCTCCATTGCACATCGGAGAAGGCACTCATTTTAGTCCTTTTAACCAGCAGTCAGGAAATGAAAAGACAAACTGCAATGAAGAAACCTGTTGTCAGGGACCTCTCCAAAGTGCTAAAGAGTACTGATGTCAGTTTAAAGACTAAGGTGTGCCTGATCCAGGTCATGGTCTTTGCAATCACGTACTATGCATCACAGAGCTGGACAATGACAAAGGATGGCAGAAGAAGAATTGGTATCTTTGAGTTCTAGTGCTGGAGAAGAGTAACATGTTCATGGGCTGCCAGGAGAACAGATAGGTCTGTCTAAAAGAGGGAAAAACCAAGTTTCTCTTTGGAGGCAAGGATTTTGAAGCTCCAGCTCATACACTTTGGCATGTGTGCCAAAGGAACCAGGCCTTGGAGGACATCATGCTTAGAAGGGTGAAGGGACAGAGCAGGAGAGGAAGACTCCAGATTAGATAGATTGACAAGGTAACTGGGAGAATGGGATTAGGCGTGTTGGACTCAGTGAGAATGGCTTAGGATGGTCGGTGTGAGTCACAGGTGACTCAGGGCACATAACAACAATTACTGGTGAATGCTTAAAACTGGTTTGAGAGGCAAGAAAAGAGGAGAAACCAGGCTAACCTGAGATGATGCTTGGAGAAGGGAGCCTCTTGAGTCCTGGTTGCTGAAGAGCCTTTCCTCAGATTGGGCAAGAAGCTGGGGAGCAGTTATTACTGAAGTGAGAAACAGGAAGTTTTATGAATCTAAATGCCCTCCTCAGTCATTCCCCATAGGATATTAATTTTAAAACAAAACAAAACAAAACAAAAACTCACCTCAAACAAACAGAAAAGCATTGGCAAGTTAGAACTGATACTTCCATTCACAATTTCAAGATTTGTACTTGCATCACCAACAAAGTCCAAATCTGAAAGACCCTCACCCACCTATTCTCTCCTTTCCTTGTTCAAGTCCAAAATCCAAATGCTCTAATGCAGCTATAAAGTGGTTGAAAATGCAAACATGGAATCTCCTAAACAGAGTGACTTGTGCACATCAACCTTGTTCCCAAACATGGACACTGCTATCTGAACACACTTTTAACTCAGATAGCCAAGAGCCTAATTTTCTCCAAGAGGCCCCCAACACCACCATGAATAATAACTGGCTCTCACCGAATTCAGGCTCAGTGTCAGCTTCCTCTTTGATGATGTGGCTCAGTTGCTCTCCAGGCCCTGAGGTTGAATTCTCAAGTCCCAGCTCCTGAGGCACCACTTCAAGACTGGACTCTTCCTCCCTTACTTGGCAACTTGCAGATTCCACCTTCTCTGGTGAGCTTTCCTGTCCCAGTACCTGGCTGCTGATCTAAAGACAATTTATTACAAATTACTGTGGGATGCTGAGTTGGGATTCCTGAAATCAATGAACTGAATCTTTTACAACAGATTGTAAGACAGTCCTTAGGAACAGGTAACAAGGAAAAGATAGTCACCTTCATTTTCTCAGCCAGCCAGTATTTCCAGCCATTTATGGAAATATCACAAGAGAGGCCAACTGTTGGCACTGTCCCAGACCTCCAAGACCTTCAAGACAGGCCTCTAACATGGGGTTTCAACTGGACAGTCTGTCCCAATTAAAAATTTAACCAAATGGAAACGCTGGAGCATTAAGTTAGAATGGAACCACAGATTGGTTAGTAGTCAAGTACAAACCATTTATATCAATTATGGACCTGACAGGCACACAGAGCCATAGATGAGGCAAGAGGACACTCCAACAGGACCCTAGATCCCAACACCCTCTGCTTACCCACTGCCACAGTCTCTGTGGGTCACCCTTCAAGCTCTCCACTAGCGTCACAGCCTCCTCTCCACTGCTGGGACGCTGTGTGCGCACCCACATCTGGATCTCCCCAGGCAGGATGGTCAGGAACTGCTCCAACATGAGGAGCTCCAGGATCTGCTCTTTGCTGTGAACCTCTGGCTGCAGCCACTGGAAACAGAGCTTCCGAAGTTGCATTAAGGTCTCGTGAGGCCCAGACACCACCTGGTACTGAAAGTGTCTGAAAAGCTGCCGGGCAGCTTCAGGGCTGGACAGTTTCCCTGAAGGGACATCAGCTGCTCCAGTGAATAGAGCGTCCTTTGCCTTTCCCAGTGGTAGCACATGGACCAGTGCCTGTTCCAGCTCCAATGGCATTTTTGGGCTTTTCTAGCTCTTTTAAGTCAGCAAAGTCCTTCTGGATGGAACAGTTCTCTGAGGAAAACCAAGTCGTCACAAAGCCTCTTGCAGGTACACTGGGGAAGAAAGGAATTCCAGTGATGCAGAGAACAGCATGATTTTAGAAACAAACACATGCCATGCTAAGAAGCCTTGGACTCAACCATGATCTCTGAAACTTCCCAATGGATTTATAAAAAGAAAAAGAGTCAGTACTGAGACGGTTCCAACTCCTATGGATGCCATGTCTCTCAGAGTGGAGTTGTGCTCCACAGTGCTGTCCACAGCTGGCTGTTTACTCAGTGTTAATCACTGAATCTTTCTCTCAAGACATTTCTGGGTACTTCAACTTCTTCTTGTTCTTTTTGTTGTTGTTAAGTGCCATGGAGTCACAGGCGACTCATAGTGACCTCAATGCTTGGGTGTCTTTCATCCTCTCTCCAGGTTCATAGGGTTTCCGGAGGCAAGCTATTACGGAAGTGGATGCCACTCCTCCTTCCAAGCTTGTTTTAATCGGGGAGCTCCACCCCACACTGTCTACATTGGGTAACGAACCATTAATGAGTTTGACACACCAGTGTCACAGTGTTCAGCCTCACAGCAACCACAAGTTACCTCTGTATAGCAAGTGGCCTCACCAGGGATATACGATTTTTGGCTTACATTCAACTACCCACCTGTAATTCAACAGCAAAGGACTTAAAATATTTACACAACCCAGGGGTCCAAAGATGTATTCTTTATTTTGAAACAATGTAAGTTTGTAGCCACAGATCAAACCACCAACATCCTATCTAAACTGTCACCATCATCATATATACTTTATAACACTGTTGGTTGGTTGTTCTTCAAATGTCCACACCATCTAGAAAAGTGTCCTCCGTCTCAGGAAGCATTTTCACTATAACTCTTGCCCTTTGATACTGAAAATTAAAGCTGGACACATATACCAGTGCCCTATAAGTAAATCCCCATGATGCTTCTAGATAAACAAAGTTGAAGAGATAAAAACACTCTTTTCCAAAAGGTGCAATGAAATTCCTAGTGGCCTCCTTTCAGTGCCATGTTGGAAAGTGGGCTCTTTGGGAAGTGAAGTCACACAATTTTAACCTTGGGCTCAAAGGATATTTGGAACAAATACTGGCTCCCTAAAATCACATCTATTGTCTTGAACTAACTAACCACTACTTCATGGACAACATTAGCAAAATTCCCAAGGTTTCAGCCAAGGTATAGAAAATAAATATAAAATATTAAATTAAAATGATAGACCTTTTGATGATGTTTTAAGGAGTATTATCTCAAAATTTTAAAACCCTTCTCTCAGAACATGTAGATCTGAAAAGGAAAAAAAAATCAATTATGATATGGAAAACTTAAATAGCACAATTAACTGTCTTAATCTTAGTGAAATTTTCTAATTACTAAACACATTCAACCACACATAACACATTCAATAAGACAGATCAAATGCATATTAAATATAAAATCCTAGGGTAGTATAGCATATTTTCTTTGACTATAATGTAATTACATTTTAATTCAATAACACATTCCAATATATAAAAATTATTAACACTAATAATGCAGGCTCAAAAAGGAATCATAAAATAAAATGAATGCTTAAAAAGGAGTTGTAAAGTAAAACCAAAACTGAAAAAAAATATTATTGTGAAAAATAGCCGAAGCTTTGTTTAGAGGGATTGCTGTTGTGTGCCCAGCAGTTGGAACACACCCATGGCTGACCCTTCAGCAGGTTTTCAGAGGCTGTAAATCACAGTTCAAATCCCTCTTTCCTGGAGCAGCTGGTGGATTTAAACCTCATGTCCTTCTGATTGCAGAGCAGCTAGGCCACAAAATCTGTTAGCCTAGAGAGATATACAACTAGGCTACAAAAGCTGTTAGCTTAGAGAGATATACAGCTATTAATAAATGTGGCTGTTGCAACAATGAAGGATTGGAAACCCAAGTTCTTTATAAACTTTCATTAAAATTACAATTAAAAAAAGAAATACAGTAACAAACAAAACACGAAAATTTTTGACCAAGAAAAACCACTAGAAACAATGAACACTAAAAAAAAAAAAAGTGGTTGTTAGGTGCCAACAAGTCCAGTAGGACTCATAGTGACTATGAGCACAACAGATCTGGCCCTTGTCCTATCCAGTGTCTGAGCACCCAGACCCACCAGCATCCTGCAGACCCAGTGGGCTGAGAGGAGAGGCGGCACCGGGCACCCAGATCCCAAGCACCCTGACTCACCTATAACACGCAAACCCAACGGGCTCAGAGAAGCGACTGGCAGGAGCTTGGATCCCAGAACCATAGCAGACCACGGGTACTTACATCAACCTCCCCCACAAGCAGCCACTCCTACAAAATAAAGGCCCCTGGGAAGGCGAGGCGGAGCGAGGCCACTAGGATGAGGACAAGGCCCGGATTGGCTGACAGAGCCACCCGTCCCACCCTACGTCAGCACACTATGCATCCATTTCTGGAAAGGCAGTTGGGTTTTTTGAGTGGGTTTTTTTTTTCAAAGTTTATACATTTTATTTATTAGTAAGGTCAAGATAAGAAAGGAGTTTGGGTTCTAATTATAAAATGCAGCATCTTTCTCTGATTCTTTTGGCTAAACTTTTTCCCCCCATTCTTTTCTTTCCATCTTCATGACTCTTAATTTCCCTCAGTAAGTCAAAAAATACCTTGTCAACATTAGCTCTCGTCTTAGCAGACGTTTCCACATAGTTTACATTTCACAGAAACCTGCCTTTTATCCTCTAAATCTGATTTGTTACCAACCTGCAGAAGTGACTCCTCCTCCTCCTCCTCTTCCTCCCGCCCAGGCTCCGCTCACGCCCAGCATACTCTTCCATTTCTGCTTACTGGTGCAGGACCTTGCTGAGGAGGAGGGCTGAGCGCTCTAGTCGGGGGCAGTGCAGCTGTGGCTTCTGGAGACCTCGGAACAGAGGACAAGCTCGCAGTTCAGATTTCTTCATCCTTTGGTGAAAACTCTTTAACCGAAGACCGTGGCAAATAAGCCCAAGGGTCAGAATTCTCTGGCCTTGCACAAAGTTATCATGACGGGCAGTGGTAGTGTGGAGAAGAAGTCAGTCGGCTCCGACCCTGCCGTTCATGTATGATGACTTTGTGGAGGACTGTGAGCCTACCAAAGAAGACAGCTATAAGAAGAAAGTAGCGCTGGATGGGGAAGAGGTCCAGATTAATGTCTTAGATACTGCTGGGCAGGAGGACTATACTGCAATTAGAGACAATTACTTCTGACGCAGAGATTTCCTCTGTGTCTTCTCTATTACAGAAATGGAATCCTTTGCAGCTACAGCTGACTTCAGGTAGCAGATTTTAAGAGTTGAGTGTTTTTTTTTATTCATTCTTTTTTTTTAAAAAAAAAAATGACATTTTAATGAAATTTTACAGAGCAGAGACTTTGGGTTTCCATTCAAACATTGTTGCACAATTTCCTCCCTACCTACTCCTACCCCCAGTTCGATTTTCTCTTTGAAAAGAAAAATAAAAATATTGTTATACAATCCCCCTCCACCAGTCCACTTTACAACGCAGCTCTAATTCTGGACTCTTATCATGAAAATAATACCTAATCATATATTCCTTTTAAATAGTTCTCTCCCTCATCTGTATCAATACAGTATACATTATTTATCCTCTCTTTTCTTAGGTTCCCCTCAACCCCAATGTTAGTCCATTTTACATTATGCAGTATTTGACCTCTTGTGACTGAGATATTTCATTCAGCATAATGTCCTCCTGGGTCACTTATTTTTTATAATATTTCATGAGTAACGTGGTTTTTCTTAATGATTTTTAGTAATGTGTGTGTGTGTATTTTTTCTTACTATTTAATCTTTTTCTCATTAATTCATTGTTGAACATTTTGGTCCCTGCCCACCTGGCCCCCCAGTTCATTTTTCTCTTTGAAAAGAAAAAAAAAAAATCATTATTATACAATCTCCCCTCCCCAGTCAACAGTCCAGTTTAACATGCATTTCTTTTTCTGTAATCATGTCATGAAAATAATACCTATAATCCTTTTAAATAGTCCTCTCCCTCATCTGTTTCAATGCAGTATACATTATTTATTCCCTCTTAGGTTCCCCCAACCCCAATATCAGTCCAATTTTACAACAGTGACACTGTGCAGTATTTGTCCTTTTTGTGACTGAGCTATTTCACACAGCATACTATCCTCCAGGGTCACCCATTTTGTGTAATATTTCATGAGTTTCTTGTTTTTCAATGCAGCATAGTATTCCATTGTGTGAATAAACCACAGTTGTCTATCCATTCATTTGTTGATGGGCACTTAGGTTGTTTCTAATTCTTAGCTATTGTGAACAAAGCCACAATAAACATGAGTGTGCATATGTCTGCTTGGGTGGCAGTTCTGGTTTCTTTAGGGTATATTCCCAGTAGTGGAAATGCTGGTCAAATGGTATTTCTATTTGAAACTTTTGGAGAAAGCACCATACTACCTTCCACCATTTTACACATGCACCAACAGTAAATAAGGGTTCCAGTTTCTCCACAATGTCATCAGTATTTGCTGTTTGTTGCTCTGTTGAATTTTGCTATTTTTTTTAAATTTTGCTATTCTTATTGGGGTAAGATGATATCTCCAGTTGTTTTGATTTGCATCTCTCAGAGCTTGGGATTTTGAACATTTCTTCATGTGTTTGTTCGCCATCTGAATGTCTTCTTTGGTGAAGTGTCTGTTCATATCCTGTGCCCATTTTACAACCGGGTTGTTTACCTTTATCCTGTTGTAGTCCTCAAGTATTTTATAAATTATAGATGTAAGTCCCTTATCTGACATGTCATTACCAAATATTTTTCCCAGTCTGTGGCTTCCCTTTTTACCCTGTTGGAGAAATTTTTGGATGTGCATAGGGATTTTATTCTTGGAAGATCCCATTCATCTATTTTATCCTCTCCTGGTTGCAGATTTTTCAGGATACTTGGAAGACTTTATGTTGTGGATTAGAACTTCTAGAATTTTTCCAAGATTTTCTTTAATGAAGCTTATAGTCCTTGGTTTTAGTCCTAGGTCCATGATCCAATTTGAGTTGGTTTTTGTGTATGGAGTGATGTGTGGATCTTGCTTGAGTTTTCTGCAGATAGTTTTCCAATTTTGCCACCTCTATTTGTAGAAAAAGGCTGTCATTTCCTCACTTGACTGATTTCATCTCCTTGTCAAAAATCACCTAATTATAGGTAGATGGGCTAATTTTGGGACTCTCAATTCTATTTCACTGATCTATGTGTCTGTCACTGTACCAGCACCATGCTATCTTGACCACCACCATGACAATGTACTAGGATTTGAAATCAGGGAATGAGATGCCTCCTACCTTGTTTCTATTTTTAAGGAGTGCTTTGCTTAGTCAGGGTCCCTTTCCACTCCAAATGAAATTGGAGATTGCCTTTGCCATCTTGTTGAAGAATGGTATTGGTATTTGTATTGGGATTGCACTGAACACGTAAATTGCCTTTGGTAGTATTGTCATTTTCACAATATTGAGTCTTCCTGTCCATGAGCAAGGGATATTCTTCCACTTCTCCAGGTCTCTTTTTGTTTCTTGTAGTAATGTTTTGTAGTTTTCCTTGAGAAGCTCCTTTGTGCTTCTGGTTAGATTTACTCCCAAGTATTTAATCTTGTGATTACCTATTGTGAAGGGTATTGATTTTCTTAGCTCTGTATTCTTTGTCACTGTAGAGAAATCCAACTGATTTTTGTATGTTGATATTGTATCCTGCCACTTTTCTGAATTGGTCAACTATGTTCTGTAGTTTTCTTGCTGAGTCTTCAGGGTTTTCTAAGTATTCTATCATATCATCTGCATAGAGAGATAATTTAACCTCCTATTTGCCAATTTGGATACCTCTTATTTCCTTCTCTTGTCTTATTGCTATCGCTAAGACTTCCAATACAATATTAAATGAGAGGTGACAGTGGGCATCCTTGTCTAGTTCCTGTTCTCAAAGGGAATGCCTTTAATCTCTCTTGATTGAAAACAATGTTGGCTCTTGGATTTGCATATATACTTTTTACTATGTTGGAGAAATTCCCCTGTAATCCTAGTTTTTTGAGTGTTTAATCAGGAAAGGGTGTTGAATTTTGTCAAAGGCCTTTTCTGCATCTATTGATAGGATCATGTGGTTCTTGTTCTTTGCTTTGTTGATATGATGAATTACATTAATTGTTTTTCTTATGTTGAATCATCCTTGCATACCTGTTATGAATCCCACTTGGTCATGGTGAATTATTTTTTTTATGTATTGTTGGATTCTATTGGCCAGTATTTTATTAAGGATTTTTGCATCTAGTTCATGAGAGATATTGGCATACAGTTTTCTATTTTGGGGGTGTCCTTTCCTTGCTTGGGTATCAAGGATATATTTGCTTCATAGAATGAGTCTGGGAGAAATTCCATCTTTTTCTATTTTCTGAAATAGTTTATGTAGAATTGATGACAGTCCTTCTCTGAATCTTTGATAAAATTCACTTGAAAACAATCTAGTCAAAGGGATTTTTTTTGTTTGGAAGTTGTTTTATTACCTGTAGGAAGCCATCCTGAGTAGATCTTAACTCTGCCACTGATAACACTTTTTGACATGCAGCTGCCACCCCTGTCCATCTCTGGGACTATGCCTACCTCTTAAATCAGCACCTGTAAATCAACACCTTGGGGTATGCCCCTCCCTCTCTTTTGTAAACTGATAACCTAGGGCTGGGTTCCCTGGCAGCCCGGCCTACTCCGCTGCCTATTTATAGCAGAATTAATCAAATAAATTTGGGCTTGATCAGGAATCTTTGTCTTGCCCCAATCTCTCGTGTCCCTGTTCCTCTTTTAATCCACACAGACTCCACTCTAGAACACATATGAACCCACAGGTTGGTTTCAGCCGGCGGTTACAATTACCTTTTCAATTTTTTCTTTTGTAATGGGTTTGTTCAGGTGTTCATTTTCGGTTGGTGTCAGTTTAGGTAGGTTGTGCATTTCTAAGTATTTGTCCATTTCCTCTAGGTTTTCATATTTGAGTATAGTTTTTCATAATACTCTAATGTTAGCCTTTTTATTTTAGTTGGTTCTGTTGTGATGCTGCCCATTTCATCTCTTATTTGGATTATTTGTGTCTTTCCCTTCTTTTCTTTTGTTAGTTTTGCAAATGGTTTGTCGATTTTATTGACCTTTTCAAAGAACAAATTCCTAGTTTTGTTTATGGTTTCAATTGTTTTTCAGTTTTCTATTTCATTTATTTCTGCTCTAATTTTTAATTTAAGGGTTTTTTTAGAGAGTGTTGGATCTTCTTGCTGTTCTTTTTCAATTTGTTGGAGATGTTGGGTTAGAGAGTCAGTGGTCATTTTTTACTGTCTTTTGATGTGTTCATGTATTGCTATAAGGTGACCTCTGATTACTGCTTTGGCTATTTCCAAGAGGTTTTGGTAAGTTGTGTTTCCATTGTTATTTGTTTCAAGAAACTTTTTAATGTCATTTTTAATTTCTTTAATACCCACTCATGTTCAAGCAAGGTATTGTTCAGTTTCCAAATGTATGGTTATCTCTTTTATCCTCTTGATATTAATTTCTAATTTTGTAGCATTGTGGTCTGAGAAGATGATTTGTATTATTTCTATGCTTTTGAATTTACTGATGCTTGCCTTGTGACCTCAAATGTGATTTAATCTGGAGAATGTTCTATGCACATTCGAGAAGGTATACTGTACCTTTTTTGGGTGCATTAGCCTGTAAATAACTGTGAGATCGAGTTGGTTTATTGTGTGGTTTAAGTCTTCAGTATCTTTGTTGAGTTTCTTTCTGGTAGCTTTATCTTTTCTTGTGAGTGGTGTATTTAAGTCTCCAAGTACCATAGTAGTGTTGTCTATTTCCTTTTTCAGTTTTGTTAATGTTTGCTTTATATATTTTGCAGGTCTTTCATTGGGTGCATAGATATTTATTATGTCCTCCCGCTCTATTGACAGTTTAAGCATTATGTAGTGACCTTTGTTGTCCTTCGTGATGGTTTTTGCATTGAAATGTATTTTTTCAGAGATTAATATCACTACTCCTGCCTTTTTCTGGTTCTGATTTTCCTGGTATATTTTTTCCACCCTTTTATATTTAGTCTTTATCTTCATTTTACAGGTGTGTCTCTTGTAGACAACATATTGATGGATTTTGGTTTTTAATCCAATATGCTACTCTCTTTTCTCTTCAGTGGTTCATTTAAAGCATTGGTTTTCGGTCTGATTATTAAGAGGAAAGGTTTTATTGCTATAATTTTGTTGAGTTCTTCTTGGTGTTGTTACTGGTTACTTTGGTCCATGCTGCTTTCTGTGGCACTTCTGTAAGAAGGATGTGTCTCAGTGTTTCAAGCAACACTGGCCTTGTTTTTACAAACTCCCTTACATTCTGTTTTTCTGGGAATATCTTGATCTTCCCTCTGTATTTGATGGAAAGTTTTGCTGGGTACAGTATTCTTGGTTGACAGTTATGTTCTTTGAGAGTTCAATGTATGTCATACCACTGTTGTCTTGCTTGCATGGTTTCTGCTAAGAAATTGGCACTTAATCTTATTTACTCTCCCTTATAGGTTACTCTTTGATTCTCCCTCACTGCTCAGAATTCCCTCCTTGTCTTTAGTTATGACAAATATGACTATGATATGCCTTTGTGGTTTCCTTTTGGGGCCTATTCTGTAGGGTGTTTGCTCAGCTTCTTGAATATATATTCTCTCATTCTTCATTTAGGAAGCAGGAGTGGCATCCACTTCTGTAATAGCTTGCCTCCAGAAACCCTATGAACCTGGAGAGGATGAAAGACACATAAGCACTGAGGACTCTCCTTCACAGGATCACCATGAGTCATGTGCGACTCAACGGCACTTAACAACAACAACATTCTTCATTATGCCTTGGAGATCGTCTTCTAGTAATTCTTCCACAACTTTTTCAGTGCTCCTTTCTTGCTCCTCCTGTTCTGAGATTCTGATGATACACATGTTATTTCTCTTGGTTGTGTCCCACATTATTCTTAGGTTTTCTTTATCCTTCTTTTTTGATTCTGCTTTTTGCTGTAGCAGATCAGTGGTGAAAATTTTATCTTCTATTTCACTGGTTCTGTGTTCCATCTATCTCTTCAACTCTGTTCATGTGTCCCTCCATCATGTTGACAGCATCTGAAATCTTGGAACTCATATTTTGGATCATGGTTTCTTGTTTTTCCAGTGCCTCTAATGCCTCATTAGTTTTACCTGCATTGTTTTGGATTTTTTTTTTTAGCTTCTCCTGATTTTTGCTTGCCGTGTCCTGTAATTCTTTGAGTTTGTCTTTCATCCACTGAAAATATTCAATCATTGTTCTTTTGAATTCTGTGTCAGAAATTTCCATCAGACTTTTTGGCTTCAGGAAATCCATTGCTACTGAGTCACTTTCAGGGGGTTATATCTTGTGTGGGGAGTGAGGTAGTCTGCTTCTTTTGGGACATTGCTGTGGTAGAGTGTTTCATGACTGAGACAATCGCTGGCTCTTGATCTGACGTCTCTGCTCCAGAGGAAAGTTGGGCAGGCACACAAACAGATGCACAGATGTAGGCTGGGTGTATGTGCAGACGCACACTTGGGGAGGGGGAGATGCGCACACAGATAGACATGGGAGGGGTGTACGAGGGAGACCTCACTCAATTTCCCACTGTCTTGCTTCCTCCTGGTGGGTGGGGCCTGCTGTGGCTGACTGCTCCCTACTGTTGCTTGCTGCAACCCACAGAGGCTCACTGTACCTGCTTGATCCTGGCAGGTGGGTCTCACAGCAGCTTGGTAGGTGGATTCTGGATGAGACTTAGCTTGCACCTTCTGTTGGGGCCCACAACTCGCTGCTAGCTAGCAGTTACCCCACCCCCAAACAACTGTGGAAGCAATGCAGGAAATGCCGTCCTGTGGTCCCATGTTTCCTGCATTCCAACACTTCCTCAGAATAAATATTTCTAAATATTTCTAAGATTATTCAGATTAAATTTTTTTGTGTGGGGAGTGTTGATAATACATTTTCTTTTTTAAAAGTTCCTGATCTGATCTATTCCATCTGGCTTTTTTTTAAAAGAAAAGACATTTTATTTTATATTGGTTTGCTTAAGCTTGTATACATTGTGTTTAACACAATCTTTAATTTACATTTTTTTCATACAATCATTCCCATTCATTATATTTTATAAAATTAATAACAATGCTCACCATTACCCTGTTTTTCCAGATCCCCACTGGATCTTTCCCATTTTCTTTACTCATCTCTCCCTCCACACATCAAATTGTGCAAGCCCATGATTTCCCCTATCAGTCCAGTGGCAAGAATCTTTGTTTTCTCAACATGAAGAAGCAATCCATACCGAAGTTTGCATTCTTTGATCTTTTTCAACATGTGCTTCAAGTCCTCCTCACTTTCAGCAAGCTAGGTTGTGTTATCTGCATAACACACGTTATTGATGAGTCTCCCTTCTATCCTGATGCCACACTCCTCTTCATAGGAGGACTATGAACAACCAAGGAAAAAACTGAAAAAGTGGGAAAAAGATTTGAAATTATAGATAAAGAGGTACTAGACCTTAGAAAATTATCACAAGACAGAGAAAGTACAGCCAAATAGTACTGGAAACAACAGAAACACATGAAAGAAAACAATCCAGACTATCAAAACCGAAATAACAGATGCTTCCAATATGATGGAAGGACAAAAAGCAGAACAGAAGAGATGAGCTGGAAGACAGGAACCACAAAGGGAACATACTAAGAGAGAGGAGATGGAAAGAAAATGAACATTAGAATCATGTGAAATAACATCAAAAGAAACAACATACATATGATTGGAATTCCAGAACACGAGGGGGAAAACATTAAGAAAATTATGAGAGAGATACTGGAAGAAAACTTGCCAGGTATTAGGAAGCATGAGGAAATTCACATTCAAGAAGCTCAGAGAACCCCAAACAGACCAGACCCCAAAAGAAAAATTCAATAATATCACACAGTCAAATTCTCCAAAAATCAAAGAAAAGGATACGATACTAAAAGCAACATAAGACAAATAAAGAGTGACCTACAAAGAAAATTAAGTTCTGATTTCTCAGCAGAAACCATGCCAGCAAGAAGACAATGGGATGGTATATATAGAAGGCTGAAAGAAACTGGGAGTCAAGGATCCTGTATACAGTTAAACTGTCCATCAAATATGAAGGGAAATTATAATTTGCAGAACAGTAGTTACTTAAGAAATCTGTAAAAAGAAGATCAACTCTACAAGAAATTCTATGGGAAGTCTTTCACACAGAGACTCCAAAGAAAAGATGGATGGACCATAGTAACCAGAAACAGAGACAAAACTAAATGGCAGTGATAAAATCTGGCCTATCAACAATCACACTAAAATGATTGGCTTGAATGCACCAATTAAGAGGGGGGAAAGTAGCAGACTGGATTTAAAAAAACAAAGTCGATCAACATGTTGCCTGAAAGAAATGTATCTAAGAAATGAGGGAAAAGACAGCTAAATATTAAAGACTGGGGGAATATACCAAGTATACACAAAAAAGTATGCATGGCAATAAAAATCTCTGATAAAATGATCTTCAAGATGAAAGACACCATAAAAGATATAGAAGGACACTACAGAGTGATGAAAGGCACAATTGATCAAGAAGATAATTATCTTGGTCAGCACCAACACATATATAAAACAATGGTTAACAGATTTTAAAAACTAAACAGACAATAATACAAGAATGGAAGGAGACTTTAATACACCACTTTCAACAAAGGATAGATCAACTAGAAAGAAATTTAAGAAAAATGCAGAAGATCTAAACTGTACAACTGACCAAGTCAACTTTGTGGATATAGACAGGGTACTGTACTCAATTAAAAGTTAATTTATTTTCTTCTCAAGTTGCATTCTCCAGAAATTATCACATATTGGAAAACAAAGCAAGCCTCAAAAAATTAAAAAACATTGAAATAATACAAAGTCTTTTTGCAGACCACATGGCATAAAACTAGAAATTAATGACAGAGGATAAAGACTAGAAAACATGAAAGCTAAATAACATCCTGCTAGAACATGATTGGGTTATGTTGTTGCTGTGTACACTAGAGTCAGAACTGACCCATAGCTGACCCTCTTGTAGGTTTTCAGGGGCAGTTAATCATACGGGAGGAGACTGCCCATCTTTTTCCCACAGAGTAGCTGGTGGATTTGAACCTCCTGCCTTTGGGACTACAGAGCAGCTTCTTGCCACTAGGCTATCAGAGCTCCCTATAAATGAAGTAAAACATTTTCTTGAAACAAATGACAATGAAAATACAACATATCAGTCTTCAGAGGGCAGTTCACAGTAATAGGCAAACACATTAAAAAGGAAGAAAAAAGCAAAGTTAAAGACCTAAATCAACACCTCCATCAAGCAGAAACACAACAATCTAACTCCATCTCCTCTAGAAAAAAAGAAATTATAATGGCAAGAGCTGAAATGACAGAAAACAAACAACTGAAATGATCAACAAAACCAGGAGCTAGTTTTTTTTAGAGAGTCAAGAAAATAGACAAACCACTGGCAAACTTAACAAAAGAAAAGACAGACACTAATAATTTTAATAAATAAAAGACGTCAGAACAGAACCAATTAAAATTAAATCGATAATAACAGACTACTATGAAAACCTATACTATGGCAAATTAAAAAAGCTAGAGGAAATGGACAAATTCCTAGAAATTCACTGTATTCAGACTGACAGACAAAAAACACTTGAACAGATCCACCACAAAAGAAATTCAGCAGGTCACAAAAAGACTCCCCCATGAAAAAGGTCCTGCCCAAGACGACTTTATAGCTGAATGCTACTGAATATTCAGAGACAATTCTACTCAAATTATTTCAAATAAACAGAAAAAGAAGGAATATTCCCAGAGTCATTCTATGAAGCAAGCATAACCCTAATACCAAAGCCAGACATTACCAAAAAAGAAAACTATAAACCAGTATCTCTCATAAATATAGATGTAAAAATTTTCAACAAAATCCTGGCCAATACAATCTACCAGTATATTAGAAAAATAATTCATCATGACCAAGTAGTATTCATAACAAGTATGTAAGGATGGTTCAACATAAGTAAAACAATCAAAGTAATAAATCACATTAACAAAGCAGGGCACAAGAACCACGTGATCCTATCAACTGATGCAGAAAAGGCTTTTGACAAAATCCTATGCCCCTTCCTGATTAAAACACTCAATAAGATAGGAATTTATAAAAGAATTTCCTCAGCATAGTAAAAAGTATAAACATAAAGCCAAGAGCCAATGTCATTCTCAATGTAGGAAGATTAAAGGTGATCCCCCTAAGAAAAGGGACCAGACAAGGATTCCTACTTTCAGCACTTATATTCAATACTGTATTAGAACTACTTGATAGGGCAAGATGATAAGAGAAGGAAATATGAAGCATCTAGATGGGAAGTGTGGAAACCATAGAACAATATCATTGATTTCACATGCAAGCAGGATTCTGCTGAAGATTATCCAAAAACAACTGGAACAGCACATCGGCAGAAAACTGCCAGAAATCCAGGCTGGGTTTAGAAGACGTTGTGGTACTATAGATATTGTAGCTACTGTTAGATGGATCTTAGCTGAAAGCAGAGAATACCAGAAGACTGTCTATCTGTGTTTCATTGATTATGCAAAGGTGTTTGACTGTGTGGACCATAACAAACTGTGGCTGACTCTGAGAAGAATGGGAATCCCAGAACACTTGATCGTTCTAATGCTTGGAAACCTATACTTGGATCAAGAAGCAGTCGTCAGAACAGAGCAAGGAAACACTGCATGTTCAAAACTGGGAAGGGTGTACGCCAGGAATGTGTCCTATCTCCATACCTTTTCAACCTGTATGCAGAACAGATTATCCAAGAGGCTGGTCTCTATGAGAAGTGTGGTGTCAGGACTGGTGGAAGATCTATTAACAATCTGCGTTATGCAGATGACACAACCCTGCTTGCTGAAACTGAGGATCTGAAATGCTTGCTGCAGAGGGTCAAGGACTGCAGCTTTCAGTATGGGTTGAGGCTCAATGTCAAGAAGACAAAGATTATCACCACTGGACCAATTAATTGGCAGCATCAGGATGGATGGTGAAGAGATTGAGATTGTTAACAACTTTAGTCTGCTTGGCATCATGGTCAACACTCTTGGCACCAGTAGCCAGGAAATTAAAAAAAACATATTTTGATGGGAAAGTCTGCTGTTAGGGACCTCTCCAGGGTACTGAAGAACAATGGTGTCATTCTGGAGACTAAGGTGGATCTGATACAGGCTATGGTCTTTGCATCACTTGTTATGCATCAGAGAGTTGGGCAATGACTAGGAAGGATAGAAGGAGAATTCATGCCTTTGAGCTGTGGTGCTGGAGAAGAGTATTGAATGTACCATGGACTGCCAAGAAAACAAACAGACTTATCCTTGTTGTTTAATGAGTAGACAACTCATTAACAAACAGATTTATCCTTGTTGTTGTTGTTGTTGTTTAATGAGTAGACGACTCATAGTGACCCTGTCAATGAACAGCCTGAGCACTGTTCATACATAGAGTTTCCAGAGGCAAGCCATTTTGGAAGTGGATGCCACTCCTGCTTCCAGGCTTGATTTAGTCGGGAAGCTCCAGCCAACACTGTCCACCATGGGTGCCCATTACCACGATTGGCACATCACTGTCACAGGCTTCAGCAAACAGATTTATCCTAGAGAGGGTTAAATCAGGCTACTCCTTGGAGGCAAGGATTCTGGGACTTCGTCTGACATACTTTGGACATGTTTAAGGAGAGACAGGTCTTGGAGAGGGACATCATGCTTGGGAAGGTAGAGGGGTGGCGCAGGAGGAAAAGACCCTCTATGAGGTGGACTGATTCAGTGACTGGGGTAATCAGGATGGGTGTGTCAGGGGCAATGCGACTGGCACAGGATAGAGCAGGGTTTAGGGCTGTTGTACATAGGGTCGCTATGAGTTGCAAGCGACTCGACGGCACATAACAAGATAGGAAAAGAAGAGGTAAAACTTTCCCTGTACACAGACAATATGGTAGTGTGTACAGAAAGCCCCAAGGTCTTAAAAAATTGTTAGACCTAGTAGACCAATTCAGTAGAGTGGCACATCAATATACAAAAAAACCACTGGGATTCCTCCACAGTAACAAAGACAACCCAGAGAAGGAAACTGAGAAAGCAATACCATTTATAATAACCAACCACAAAGTGAGGTACTTGGGAATAAACCTAAGAAACACAAAAGACCTTTATAAAGAAAACTACACAACACTATTGAGAAACAGTAAGAAACCTAACTAAATGGGAAAATGTTCCTTGTTCATAGACACAATAGAGTGAAAATGGCAGTCCTACCAAAAGCACTCTATATGTTCAACACAATCAGAATAAAGATACCAAATTCATTTTTCAAAGATATAGAAAAGGCGTTGTTGCTATGTGCCATCAAGTCACCTGCTACCCCTAGTGACCCTAGCATCTCTGAACCCTGCCTTGTTCTGAGACTAAGCGTGCTCTGCTGTACAGAGGATTTTCAAAGCCTGTTAGAAAAGGTAATAGGCAATTTTATTTGGAAAGGAAAGAGACTAAATAAGCAAAGCACTACTGAAAAACAAAAATGAAGAGGGAGCATAACACTCCTGATCTTAAAACTACAGTCTCCAAGTCTTATAACCCAATTATAAAATGGGTAAAAGATATGAAAAGCCTTTTCACAGAGGACACATTAGGATGTCCAACAGACACATGAAGAAATGCTCAAAATCATTAAATAAGAGATGTAAATAAAAACCACAATGAGGTATCATCTCATCCCAGTAGCAGTAGCAAAGTTTAATAGGACAACAAGCAAGAAATGTTGGAAAGGATGTGGAGACACTGGAACTCTTGTACACTGTTGGTGAACTGTAAAATGCTACACTCTGGAAGGCAGTTTGGCATTTCCTCAAAAAGATGAACACAGAGATTCAATAAGACCCAGCTTTACCACTGTTAGGAATATATTCCAGTAGGAGGAAGAAAAAAAAAAAAGAACTGAGATACAAATGGAAATTTGTATACTTGATATTCATAGCAGCATTATTCACAATAGCAAGAACATGGAAACAGCCCAAATGTCCTTTAACAACTGACTGGATTGAGAAACTGGTACAATCACATGATGTAATACGATGCAGCATTCAGGAGCAATGATTTTGAAAAATACTATAGAACATTGGAAAGGCTAGAGAGCATTAGCTTAGTGAACTAACTCAGGCACCTAAGAATAAATAGTGTATAAGACCATTATTGTAAAAACAGAAGGATAACCAGTAAGATGCATATGACTATCCAAAGAGGGAAGAAGGAACAGGGACGTTGTGGGTACGAAGTGGGGGAAATCTTGGGGTCGCTGTTTGGTGGATAGAGGGAGAAAGTGAAAACAAAACAACCAAAACCACAAAAAAAAAATCAATGTGCATGAAACACAATTTTAAAAAAGAAAATGACTTATGGGAACAAAGTCCTTCAAGCACTTTTAGGGAGAAAACAACTTCTATATAGCCAGCTCAAGTCCTGAAAAGGTGGAAATGAGTCCCTAAATTATTACGTGACAGAGACTGGATCTTTCAGGACTATTTTTGAATTTCCATGGCCAGTGATTTATTTAAAAGAATCCCTTGTTGCTTTTTTTTTTTTTTTTTTACTCAGAGTTGTAGGCTACCATTAATTTATCACTCCATGTCTGCCTCTGTGAAGTAGCTTTCCCTAATAATCACCTTTTTGGGCTCGCACAGTAAAGTCTGGACTCTAGTTTTTCTTATTTAACAGGAAAAACTTTGTGGTGCAGCACGTGTTGTTCAAAATGGCTATCCTAGCCCACTGCCTTCCTCTTTGTCACATGACTGTATGGGAACATAAAACAAGGTGTACTAGTCTGCGATGGGATTGATCAGTTTCACCATTATGCCAGATTGAAATGAAGTAGGTTCAGAAGCAGAAATTTTGGGAATCTCACTACTAGTAAGAAGCAGTAGCAGAGACTGTAGTGCATAGCCTTCGAGATTTCTACACCAGCCACATTTACAGAAGAGCAGCAGGTGCAGCAGAGAAACAGCGACCCAACCAATGTTGACACAGCTGACCTGAAACTGCTACATGCAGCCAGCATCAAGGGCCTACATCCAAGATTGCTGGAAATTTGGATGGGGGTATTTATCCTAATTAGCAGTACTAAGACAGTTTTTAAAAACTGGCCTAAAGCTGCAAAGCTGGAGGGCCTGCAAGGACACTTCACAAGTTTTCCTGGTAATAGTATATCCTATTGCCAAACCATCCTATGCATACCATCAGGTGAAATCCATGTGTATAGCCTGCGCTTATGTTTCTTATAAAACGTATCTGCAATGAATAGGTCATTGACTGTGCAAAATTCATTCTATCTCCAGCTTCATTTCCCTCATCAAGTCCATGTTTTCCAACTACTGATTCTTCTTCTCTGTTCCCGACTTTTACATTCCAGTCACCCATTATTATCAAAACATCTTGATTGCATGCTTGATCGATCTCCGACTGTAAAAGTTGATAGGAATCATCTCTCTTCTTTGGCTCTGGTTGTTGGTGCATATATCTGAATGATAGTGGTATTCACTGGACTTCCTTGTACACGTATGGATATCATCCTGTCACTCACAATGTTGTACTTCAAGAAGGATCTAGAAATTACTTTTTTAACTATGAAAGCAACTCCATTTTTCCACGCCTTTTCATCTCCGGAGTAATCTATCATATGACTGTCTGACTCAAAATGCCCCATGCCGGTCCATCTCATCTCTCCAGTGCCTAGTATGTCAATATTTATGTGTTCCATTTCTTTCTTAACAATATCTAATTTTCCTCCATTCATGGTTCTCACATTCCATTTTCCAATCACTAGTGTCTGCTTACAACTGTTCCTCTTCCTTTGTATTTCCATACCTGAAAGGTCAGCCTCAATTGTCCTTTCTGTTATCTACATGTGTTCTGTTGTACATAGGGTTTTTGGAGGCCTGCTATTTCAGAAGTGGATGGCCAATCCTTCTTCCTAGTCTGTCTTAATCTGAATGTTCAGATTTAGGAGTATCTGACAGACAAGCACTTTATAGAACAGTGAATGATAAAATCCCTCATTGTGGAGATAACCATTAGTTACAGTGTTGTCCCTGCCCTTGGCCCAGTGTGTTGACCCACTTATTTTCCACATCCACCCTCCACCAGGATACCCCTTCACTTCTACCGAATCCCTTCAGCATTTATCTTCCATTGTCCAACCCTTAATCTTGACAGTTTGTATCTGAAGTTTTCTTGGCTTCTGTGATTCCAAATATGTGAGCTGCTGACAATTTCTTATGCTGTGAACAGTGTCTCTTAAGTTTAGTGGTAATGTTTCTGAGGGAGGTTGATGTGTTCTGTAGAACTGGTGTATAGATTGTATTTTTTTCCTTCTTGGCCTGAGGGCTACAGGCCTGAATGATCTTGGCGCAGCCTGTGGGTGTGGTAAGGCTTTCCCCACAAGTCACTTCTCTATTGTTTGGCCCTGCTTCTGCCTGTGCACTGATTCCTGTCTCCCCCGCTCGGCCCACTGATCCCTCTGTCTCCCATCTACGCAGCCCTGGAATGATCTTGCCAAACATGAGTTGCATCCTGATAACTTTCCTAATAAACCCCATAATCTTGAGCATGTTTCTGTGAAGTGCATGTAGCTATTGCAATGGACTTCAGACTCTGGAGAGCAGCAGGATTGGTGTCAGAATTTAAAGTAGGTGCTGGAGCATGGAGGGAGTGGAGCAACTCATGGGTACTGGTTTTGTGCTGTAGATACTCTTGATGGGCACACTTACCTACTGTGGAGTTGAGGTTAGAAATGGCTGTCTGTCCCCATGCTAACCTCATTCTTTGCACTAACCGCATTTAAGGAGTGCATTGGAGACATTTACTCTGCAACCACATTCAGGGAGTAGTCTGACTCACAAAATGACAGGCTCACCAAGAACTCAACTCTCATTTGGGATCTTCTGTGAGAAAATATTTTCAATGTGAATCACAACATAGTAAGTAACATTTCAGACACAACAAGGAGTGGCTCTACTATGTTTATTTCAAGAAAGAGCACCTCAAGTTCCCATTGCATTCACACATCAAAGAGCAATCATGTGCTCCCTAGTCTCCATATCTGCTTGAGTTTTAGACCAGAACTACATGCTCTGGAATTCCATTTATTAAAGGCTGAGGTGAGGCCATTCCAGTGAATAGTAATTATACCTACTCCATTAAAAGACATTAAGCAAACATGAAGTTCACTCCAAGAGACCAATCTAACTTCGAAGTTCAAAAACAATTGTAGGTTCTCTCGTGTTAAACCATGAAAATAGACAGGGATAGAACAGATGTAATTCTGCAGGTAATTCCAAAAGCTCAATAGGTGTCACTGGACACATAAAAGGGTTAAAGGACTCTGGCCATGGAGAGGACTTCTTCCCCAGATAGGGTCTCTGATGTACAGGAAATCTTCAGCTCCTGTTGAAACTTTCCCCACAAAGGAAAATTTATAAGGTTTCTCTATTATATGGACCCTCTGATGTTTAATAAAATTGGACTTATGAAATTCTTCTCACAGAGGCGCATTTACACAGTTTCTCTCCTATATGGACCCAGTGGTCTCTAAAAAAGCTTGAGCTGTCACTAAAAACTTTTCTCAGAGAGGACATTCACAGGGTTTCTCTTCTGTGTGGACTCGTTGGTGTCTATTTAAGGTGGACCTCCAAATGAAACTCTTTTCACAGATAGGACATTTATAGGGTTTCTCTCCTGTGTGGACCCGCTGATGTCTATTAAAGTCAGACCTCTGAATGAAACTCTTTTCACAGATAGAACATTTATAGGGTTTTTCTCCTGTGTGGACCCGCTGGTGTCTATTAAAGTGGGACCTGTAAACGAAACTCTTTTCACAGAGGTGACATTTATAGGATTTCTCTCCTGCATGTATTATCTCATGGTGGCATAATCCAGAGAAGTCACTAAATCCTTTCCCACAGTGATCACACTTGTAAGGCTTCTCTCTGGTGTGATTTCTCTGATGCTTCTCAAAGTCTGAAGTCTGCTGAAAGGCTTTCTTGCAAGAGGGGCGCTGAAAATATGTCTTTCCAGTGTGAGTTCTTTGATGAAACACAAGCTCAGAATTTCTATAAAAGGTTTCCCCACATTCTCTGCAGGTGGGGAGCGTCTGGGTCATGGGAGGTCCTAGCTGGTCCTTCTGGTAGGCCTCCTGCCTCTCCTCTACCCACAGCACAGACAGGTCTCTTGGGTGAGAATGAAGCAAACGCTGGTCCAGCTGTTTAGCACAAACCTTTTCCTGAGGAGAGAGCTGCTCCCCTCTCTCCTCACCCTGGGGTTGTCCCTGTACCTTAGGAAGATAATCTCCTCCAAAGCATCTTTGTTCATCTTCACTAAAGAAGCCACTCAAAGCTTGCTGAGGGGCCTCTCCTGAGATATGATAAGAGGCACCTGGAGGCTCTTGGTCCCAACAGGTTTCCAAGTTTAGGTTCAACTTGCCATTCTCTTGACTGCCTCCTAAAAGAAGAAAAAAAGATCTGAAATACTGCAGCAAATTTACACCGTTTTATTCTTCATACACGAAGTAAAAAGCATCAGAAAACAATGATTCTTTTTACCAAGATGACATCAATGAGTAAGGTGGTAAAAACCATCAATCATACTGAAGGGCCTGGTACTACATTTGCTTGCCCTCCATTCCAGATTAAGTTTCTGCTGTTGAGCCGAGGAGAATTTGAGAGGGAAAAATGAGGGCTGTATGAACTTTAAAAGCCTCTTACCCATTAAACAGCATAGATTTTCTTAAGGCGCAGGATGGGGAAAAAAGTGTATTCTGAACATACTTATTTTTTCTATTAAATGACTAGTCTTAATTGGGCTATATATTAAGGAGAAACATCATTAAATGATTTTTGAATAGGCACAAAAATATACAGAAGAAAATAAAAATCAACCTCAATCACATCCTCAGGAAAAACTATTAGTAACAGTTGCTTCTTATATCTTCCTTTCAAAAGACCCCATCTGTTCTTTTCTCTCACAATACTGGAATTGTATTGCAAATACATTTTTTGGTTAGTAAATATGCCATTTATAAATTTTATAGACATTCTCCCATTCACATATAAACAAACAATTATTCAAATGCTGTAATTTATCATTGTATGTTCAGGAGGCTTTATTGATGCAAAGCTATGGTATAAAATGGAATACTCTGGGCTGCGGTTTAATCCAGGATCCATATCTATTATTAACTCCCAGAATATATTCAAATATATTTCTATCCTAACTCTGATTTTGATATCATCACTATGTAATGATACTTTAGATTTCTGTTTTAGCAGAACATCTTCTCAGACTTTAGTCTACTGCAGGAAGATGAGACTCAGGGGAAAGGAGGAAACACCCTAATTTAGAGGAAAAACATTTACCTGACAAGCTGGCAGAACAATTCAGCAAACCCAGGTGGCAAAAAAATGGCTGGAAATCCTCAGCCCGCTTTAGATTCAGCTTTTTAAAGGGAAACAGGTTAGAGTCTGGAGAACTTGGAAGTACCATCTTGGCTTTTCCTGAGATATGACCACATCAGATTTCCAACCACTGATCTGTTATGTACAAACCTCTAGATTCCTTCTAGGGAAGATTCATCAACATGAACAGTTTTATTCCACCCAAGTTCTTGGACCTTGCCAACCAGAAGCTGCTGCAGAATGAGGCCTGAGTCATTTCCGCTCTGGAGCAACTGCCCACGAAACACTTCTCAACGCCGTTTGTGGCTATTGTTGCGGGGAGACATAGGCAGACATTGAAGGCAATTGTTCAGGTCATTCTCCTACTTCTTCCTGGGGGCTCTGAAGGCTCAATGTTATCACAAGAATATCATAGAAGGTGTGAATTCATTGATGTCCTTGATGAATAGCTTCAGGAGATAAAAACTGAAAAGAGCTGGATTCTAGGGAGAATACTCATACAAACTTCTGCAATGTACAGTCTAGGAACCAGACACTAGAGATTGCCGAGTACACGACTAAAATGGGGAAAATGGATTATTTAAGGATGACAGAGAAGCAATCTGTGGATATGTTTCTAAAGTTGTGCCTCAATGACACTTTCTAAGATATTGGCTTACTACGTTATTTTAAGAAACCCAGGAGAGCAAAGATCAACTACTCTTGAACAAGATGAGGTTGACTATTGTTGCAGTACCATTACAGAATACTGAGGGGATCCTGAAAATAGTATCCATGGACTGTGCGCCAAGATAAGTAGAAGTGCAGTGTCACTGGAAAAGGTCTCTTCTGTCAGATTACTTCTCACTTGGTTGAATCCATCTCAGTTCCTCAAGCCTGCACCAGCTCTATCGCTACCTGGATTCTCCTTTTTTCAAAGTCACCTGGGAAGGTGGGATTTCTCTGCATACTAAGGCAAGCCTTTCTTCCTTTCTATCAACCTGCCTGGACATCTACTGGGTCCTGCGGTGTGGCAGTGAAGAAGCAAAACATGAGCATGTACTCACACTGTCTCTTCTGCTCTCTCCCCAAGTGTGCTGTAACACCACCATCTATATAAAGCAATTTGATATAGATGATCTAAGAATGTTGTCGGGTTCTATAAAGTCAACTACAACTCATAGCATCCGATGAATAGCAGATCTGAACTCTGCTCTATCCTGCACCATCATCATTTCTACCATACTCAAGCTCACTGCTGGGGTCACTGTGTCAATCCATCTTGTGAAGGTCCTTTCTGTTGCCCTTTACCTTTCCTAGCGTGATGTCTTCTTCTAAGGAAACAGAATAAAGCGATATAATTTCTGCAAAAATAAGTAAAGAGAACGAGAAAAGGGATTTCTCATTTGTGGGTAAAAACTAGCAGTAGAAAAAAACAGCAATAACTCTAATAAGAAAATTAAAAGACTGCAGTCATGGAATGGGAGACACCCCACTCCTTACAGATAACTACATTATTTGCAAGACTGGGAAGCACTTCTCCTGCCCTGGGAATTCTCCTCAGGATAGGGAAGGAGCTCCATATTCAAGTCCATTCTTTTAACTCCTGGAGATCTGAAGAAGCTATTTACCTTTTTCTTCCATGAAATGTTACTTACTCAACAGCTGGGCCTAAACTTGTCAATCCAAATCTTTCTTTTAAATAGTAAATGTATTTTAACTTGCCTGAACAGTGTTCATAAATATATCCTTTTTATAAAGGGTTAAAATAATGATCCATCATTAAATGTACAATGTACTACACAGAAACTGTTTATGGATTCTTTGTAGAAAATTATTTCTCTTTTCGCTAGTATAAATAATGCTGTAAGAAGTAATTTTTTTTTTCTCCACTACTCTTTCTCTACATTTCTTTTTGTTTGGGGTTTATGCTTGTTTTTAATTCATTGCTGCCCATTTTCCTCCCCCCAAAATCCATTCCGCTTCCCCCAGCCCACCCTACAATGCACCCCTTGTATCAGATTGTTGTTTTAAAAAAAGCCTAATCATATATTCCTTTTAAACAGTTCTTTCCCTCACCTGTTCTAATGCAGTCTCTCCTTAACGCTCCACCCCTCCCCTATCCTATTTTATAACAGCAGTGTTATACAGTATTTGTTCTTTTGTGACTGAGATGTTTCACTCAGTATGTCCTCCAGGCTTCCCCATGTTGTATAATTTTTTATGAGTTCATTGTTTTTTAATGCTGCATAATAAACCATTGTGTGGATGTACCATAGTTTTTCTATCCATTCTTTTGTTGTAAATAATGCAGCATGTGTGTGCATACATCTGTTTGAGTCATAGCTCTTGATTCTTAGGGTATATTGTCAGAAGTAGAATTGCTGGGTCAAATCAAAGGTCTACTTCCAACTTTTTTTAAAAAAAACACACAAACGAATTACTTTTATTTTGGTATGCACCTGCATTTCAGCATTTAGTGGTCCTCTACACAAAGATGGAATAAACGCAGCAATTTGCCAGGAGGTCAAACTCGCCAATTTCAGGATCTTCGACGCACACCAAGTTCTTTCTGAATCCCTGCTGAGGATCGTGAGACACAGCAGCACCAAACCAAAGTGTGCACCGGATTCCAGGTTCTTGTTCAGCTCTAGTTGTCAGACTATAAACCAGACCCAAATGATTGCAAGTATGACAGAATGAGAGCCCTGTTTAAAAAGTCTACCATTTTTAAAAGCAAAAACAACTACAGGGAGGGGGGGAAATTCAGAGGATCTATGTGTGTTTACAAGTGTCTTCATGTGGCCTTTCTATAAGCTTAACCACCAAAGACTTTGAGAGCTGGCAGGTCTGAGTAACCCTGGTGACTGTTTTGCCACCATATCAAAATCTGAGCTAAAACAATGCATCAGCTGACGACAGCAGAGGGTGGCAGGGATGAGGACCCCGTGTTCATGTCCCAGACTGGTGGAGAGGAAATGAGTGTGTTTAGAATACTAAGCCAGGGAGCTCAAATTCTCTTTCCAACCTTCCCTGATGGCTTCTGGCCAAAGCAAGGAAGTGTCACGGAAAATGTGGGGTGTGACGGTACAGGAAGGGGCTCTGGAAAAAGGAAAGCAGAAGCAGCACCCCTCGATCCGGTGGGGAAAAAGAAGATGTGGGGAAAGCTCTGAATTCCTCACCAAAGGCCAATTTTAGAGGGGAGCACAGTATATGCTTCGGCCAGGGGTGGGAGTGGAGGAGAGTGAGGAAGGATGGCTAGGAATGGGGACACCATTTAAGACTTATGCACTGCACATACCCAGCAGTAGTTCCATGACTCGAAACCTTCACAGCTATTCTAAGAAGCCTCCCTGAGCTGGAGGGCTGTTGCAGGGAGAGGGGGCTGGAGGCAGGAGAGAGGGAAGGGGAGAAAGCAGAGACAGCAAGGTGATTTTGTGACATGGCTTTTCACAGTAGAGTTAGATGTGCCCCACCATTTACAATGGAGAATCTATTTAAATATACTTTCTTGAGTCCCATGGAGAATGGTTACACTTCACTGGATGACTTGCTAAAAGCAAAACTCAGATATTTCAAATGGACCAAAAAAAAAAATATTAGCTTACATTAAATAAGAGAGGCGGAGGGCCTGTGGGTTTTCTTTCTGATTAATTGCTGTAACACTGTCCTTACAGTGGTTGAGGGAGTTTCATATTTTCTTTAGACTCATCAGGCATCAAAGCTCCTGCAGGACTACTTTGATGTTATAGGAATTCTGTCACTTTGCTAGCATGGAGATGGCTCGTGGGTCCAGCACTCCATTAGAACTATTAACTCCATTCATATTAATTTTTGTTACAAATCTTACAAAGGTGGGTGCTTCTGGGTATTTGGGTCCACATTCTATTTTAAGGCTGTATATCTGGTTTCCATAAATTGTTCTTGGAGGCCCAATTATCATCCCTGTCCATCTTGTAAGTGTCATGTCTTCGTCATCTTCTAGACCCCAGCTAACTGTGCCATTTCCTACTCCTTTCTGGCCTCCTTCGAGATCTTCCAACAGTGGAAAATTGTGAGGAACTTTACTCCTGAGCCTGTGGTGGCTTGCATTGTTGTCGCTCTTTTTCCAACTTTTTGAGAAAGCACCAGACCTCTTCCATTTTACATTCCCACCAGCTGTGAATAAAGATTCCAATTTCTTCACAACCTCACCAGCATTTGTTGCTTGCTGCTCTGCTGAGCTTTGCTACTGTTGCTGAGTAAGATGGTATCTTATAGCTGTTTTGCTTTACATCTGACAGCTAAGAATTTTGAACATTTCTTCATGTGTTTGTTTGCCATCTGAATGTCTTCTTTGGTGAAGTATCTGTTCATATCCTGTGTCCATTTTGTGACTGGGTTATTTATCTTTTTCTTGTTGAGATGCTAGTTATTGTTATGTGCTATCCAGTTGCTTGCGACCTATAGCAACCCTATGTACAAGAGCTCTAAGTCCTGCTCTATCCTGTGCCAAACCTCACTGTCTCCGACACACCTATTCCCATTACCCCAGTCACTAAATCGATCCATCTCATCAAGGGTCTTCCTCTCTTGCGCTGTCCCTCCACCCTCCCAAACATTATGTCCCTCTCCAAGAACTGATCCTTCTTTGCAACATGTCCCAAATATGTCAGACGAAGCTTCTGAATCCTTGCCTCCAAGGAGCAGCCTGGTTTCACTCTCTCCAGGACAAAACTGTATGCTCTCCTAGCAGTCCATTGTATATTCAACACTCTTCTCCAGCACTACAGCTCAAAGGCATCAATTCTCTTTCTATCATCCCTAGTCATCATCCAGCTCTCTGACACATAGCAAGCAAATGCAAAGACTATGGCTCGAGTCAGGTGCACCTTAATCTCCAGCCTGATGTCTTTGCTCCTCAGTACTCTGGAGAGGTTCCTAACAGCTGACTTTCTCAATGCAATTCATCTCTTGATTTCCTGGTTGCTGGTACCAAGAGCGTTGATTGTGGAACCAAGTAAACTAAAACCATTAACAATCTCAATCTCTTCACTATCTATAATGATGCTGCCAAATGGCCCAGTAGTGAGAATCTTTGTTTTCTTGATGCTGAGCTTCAATCCATATTGAAGCCTGCAGTCCTTGACCTTCTGCAGCAAGCACTTCAGGTTCTCCTCAGTTTTAGAAAGCAGATTTGTGTCATCTGTATAACACAAGTTGTTGATGAGTCTTCCTCCAATCCTGATGCCACATTCCTCTTATATTGTCCCACGTCCCAGATGATCTGTTCTGCATACAGACTGAAAAGGTATGGAGACAGAATACATCCCTGGTGGATACTCTTCCCGACTTTGAACCATGCAGTGTCTTGTTTTGTTCTGATGATTGCCTCTTGGTTCAGGTATAGTTTTCGTATAAGCACAATCAAATATTCTAGGATTCCCATTCTTCTCAGAGTCAACCAGTTTGCTGTGATCCACAGAATCAAAAGCCTTTGCATAGTCAATGAAACCTAGATAGACATTCCTCTGGTACTCTCTGCTTTCTGCCAAGATCCATCTAACATTAGCTATATTATCCCTAGTACCATATCCTCTTCTAAACCTAGCCTGCACATCTGATAGTCCTCTATTAATGTGTTACTCCAGTCATTTTTTAATAATTTGCAGCAGAACCTTGCTTGCATGTGATATTAATGATATTGTTCGGTAATTTCCGCACTCTGTCGGGCCACCCTTCTTTGGAATGGAAACAAATATTGATCTCTTTGGAAAAAGATATCATGCTAGGAAAGGTAGAGGCTAATCTACAGAAGATAACCATCAGAAAGGAAGGTTCAGATCTATATTTCGCAGGATGGCTATGAGTCATAGTCCACTTGACAACAAATAAATACTACAGCAGCAATGCTTAATAAAAGTTCAACACTAGCTAAAACACTTTTTCTACTTATTGCTTTGTTTTACTATATATAGAGTGAGTTGGTTATTATTCATTATAACTACAATATGAAAAGACTACTTTGGATAATATTGCCATAAGAAGAATGCTGGCTATCATATGTTGTTGTCTGCTTGTGACTCATAGCAAATCTATGTACAACAATCCTAAACCCTGCTCTATCCTGTGCCAAACTTACTGTCTCTGACCCACCCACCCTCATTACCTCAGTCACTGAATCAACCCATCTCATCCATAGTCTTTCTCAGACGAAGCTTCAGAATCCTTGCCCCCAAGGAAGTCTGGCTTCACCCTCTCTAGGACGACCCTGTGTGTCCTCCTAGCAGTCCATGGTATATTCAAGGCTCTTTTCTAGTACCACAGCTCAAAGGCATCAATTCTCCTTCTATCATTCCTAGTTACTGTCCTGCTTTCTCATGCATAGCAAGTAATTGCAAAGACCACGGGCTGGATCAGGACCATCTTTATGTCTAGACTGACATCGTTGCTATTAAGTACTTTGGAGAGGTATCTGAAAGCAGACTTTCCCAATGCAATTCATCTTTTAATTTCCTGGCTGCTGGTACCAAGAATGTTGATTGTGGAGCCAAGCAAACTAAAGTTGTTAACAATCTCAATCCCTTCACCAACCATCATGATGCTGCCAATTGGTCCAGTGGTGAGAATCTTTGTTTTCTTGATATTGAGCTTCATTCCATATTGAAGGCTGCAGTCCTTGACCTTCTGCAGCAAGTGCTTCAGGTCCTCCTCAGTTTCAGCAAGCAAGGTTGTGTCATCTGCATAATGCAGGATGCTGTTGAGTCTTCCTCCAATCCTGATGCCACATTTGGAGAGCTTCGACTTATGGGTGAGGATTGCTGTGAGGAGTCACCTGAGGTCTGGGTCCAGGGTGAGGCAGCCATGCGTGGGTCAGGGTCAGGACAGGGTGTGCTGGGGGCATGGGGTCTCGCTGTTGCTACAGGGACCTGCCTGGGGGCCCACCAGCCCTGTTGGTTGAGCAAGGTTCCCTGCAAGGATGACTGGTCAGCTGTGAATGGAGAGGTGGTAACTGAAAAGCTTGTGAGCAATGTTGTGATTCTGTGAATACACCTGTGTGGTGGCCCAGCATGGATGACTACACTATCCTGCCCGTAACTGGCAAGGGCTCCTTTGGCAGAGCTCTCGGTTCAGCAGGAAGGCAGTAACTGGATGTTCGCCATGAAGGAAATAAGGCTGCCCAAGTTCTCCTCTGATACACAGACTTCTAGGAAGTAGGCCATTCTGTTGCCAAAATAAAACATCCCAATATCATTACCTTTAAAGAATCCTTTGAAGCTGATGGACACTTGTATATTGTGATGGAATATTGTGATGGAGGGGACCTATGCCAATGATCAAACATCAGAAAGGGAAGTTCTTTCCTGAAGAAATTATATGGAACTGGTTTACTCAAATGTGCCTGGGAGTAAATCACATTCATAGGAAACATGTGTTATATAAGGATATTAAGTGCAAGATTATCTTCTTCACCCAGACTGGAAATATAAAACTGGGAGATTTTGGATCTGCCTGTCTCTTTCCAACCCTATGGCATTTGCTTGTCCATATGTGGGAACACCCTTTATTATGTGTCACCAGAAATCTGGTGAAAACATGCCTTATAACAATAAAAGTGACATCTGGTGCTTGGGCTGCATTCTGTATGAACTCTGCACCTTTAAACTGTTTCAGGCTAGGTGGAAAAATCTTATCCTCAAAATATGCCAAGGATCCATCTGTCCTCTGTTATCTCATTATTCCTGTGATCGTAGGGTCTAATCAAGCAAATATTTAAAAGGAATCCCTCTCATCGCCCTTCAGCTACTCTCTAGAGGCAACTCATCCAGAAGTGACTCTCCCCAGAGACCGTTCTAGAATATGGTGAACAAGTATTAGAAGAAACCAGAAAATCTAAGGATATTATACCAATGAGAAAGGACTCCATCAAACCTGGAGTAACTTTGGGAAATGAAGCAAGTTTGATGCAGGAGGAAGAACAAGTTAGAAACTGCTGTCAGACTGATTTAGAAAGTATTAATAAAAAATTGGTTGAAAATGCTCTGAGGAGAGAAAAAAACAAGAATCTGATAATAAATCAGTACATCTGAGGAAGACCAAGTCACCAAGCCCTCACAGGTGACAGTGGGATAAAAACATTTCCACGACAGCTGTTACTGCTTTGCAAAATGCATCCATTTTGAGCTCCAGATTAACAGCAGAGGATAACAGGGGTGGTTCTGTAATACGGTACAAAGAAAATAATACCTGGAAGCAGTAGCTCAAAGAGACCCCTGAAATCTTGTTAAATATCCTTAAGAATGCTGACCTCAGCATGGCGTTTCAAACATACACAACATATAAACCAGGTTCAGGAGGGTTCTTAAAAGGCCTGCTGTCTGTCTGAAGAAACAGACACTTCAGATGATGTTCAAAGAGTTCATGATTCTGTAATCTTGGATCCTCAGAGACTTGAACCTGGACTGGATGAGGAAGATACAAACTTTGAAAAAGAAGATGACAATCTTGACTGGTAGTCAGAATTGAAGAAGCAAGCTGGATTACAAGAAGTAACTGATGGATAATGGCCATGGAAATGTTTGCTAATCACACTGATTAGATTTTTTGAAATGAGGAATACTTGATAATAGAAGAGGAGGGAAGGGGACGGGAGGAGAAGAGAGGGGAGGGGAGGGGAGGGGAGGGGAGAGGAGGAAAAAGGAGGGAAGGGAGGGGAGAGGAGAGGAGAGGGGGAAAAAAGTATGGAGATAGGACACATCTCTGGCATACACCCTTCCAAATTTTGAAACATGCAGTGTTTCCTTACTCTGTTCTGATGACTTACCTTATGGTCCAAGTATAGGTTTTGCATAAGCTTGATCAAGTGTTCTGGAATTCCCATTCTTTTCAGAGTTAGTAATAGTTTATTGTGATCCACAAAGTCAAATGCCTTTGTATAGTCAATATAATCTTTCTTTTTATGGAATTTTATATCTGTCTCAATCTAAATTCTGACTAAACAAAAACAATCACAACTATTTTAAAGAAAAATATTTAAGAAAGTACATCCAATGAGGGAGTTTTTCTTTTGCTTTTCAAGGAGAGGAGCAAATGGGGGGGAGGGGGGAGGGGTTTGTGCGGGGAGAAGGGTGCAACAATGAATGAATGGAATCCCAAAATCTCTGTAGATGTTCATTGAAATGAAAAATAAACAACCTAAATTTAAAAAAAAAAAAGTACATCCATGTGAGCCTATTCTTCAATTGTTTAATACACGTGTCAACATCTGTAAAAAAAGTGGTAAGTAGATCCACCATCAATATTACAACTGAATGGAACCATCTATGGCTAGTTATAACAAAGGAATAGAAACCCAAAGCTAATCACTCAACCACCACATCTCCCTAAAATGGAAAATCAGAAACATCCTAGGAGCTATGAAAGCTGACTCACCTCTGCAGGTGGGAGCTGGGATCGTCTTGCTGGCATGAAGGGGGAGTCCTGCCAGCTCTTCTCCATACTCTGCTGAATAAGGTGGGTCAGGTTTGGAACTGGAAGAGCCTGGCACAGAGATCAGCTTGTGAGCCTGTGAGTAGGGAGGACTGGGAGAGGATGCCATTGTCTTTCAAAGGATTCTCCTACCCAAAGATGAAGGGAACCATGAAGGCCCTAGACATGACACTTATCTTAGAAGTACACAGGGCATGTCATATGAGTACTCACAGGATGCCAGGAAATATGCTGACAAGGAGGTAAAGCAGAGTTTCAAAAGTAGAACGATCTGCAGACCACCTGTGAGTCTAGGGGTATAGGGTCAAGACTGAAGCTCATCTTCATTTGGGAGACACTGTGTGGTCTCGTAGAAAAGAGCATGGACTCCAAGGCAGCTACATTGTGTTCCACCCTGACTCAGCAATTAGGAAGCACTTAAGGGCGCAAGTTACTCAACACTTTCAACATCTCTACTTCATAGGGCTGACACAGAGAAAAAAGAGTTATTATATGCAGTGCACCCATTAATCAATTACTAGGAAGTTCCTTGCTATCCCTCTGCAGGTTTTCACTCACCCTAGTTCACAACTATGTTACTAAAGACTTCCCATCCTGAAAACTTCAAGGTGAACTTCTGTCAATAAAAGAATATAAACATTGCCTAAGAATTCCTAGCCTTTTCACCTCCTTCCACTGGCTAAACCATGCCCTCACCTCCTGAGACCATTTTCCCGTAGGTCTCCAGCATGAGGTTCCAGTAGTGCTCCTTCTGAGTAGAATCCAGGTGTCTCCACTGCTCCTGGAAAAATAACAGTGTCATGACCTTAAACATGGCTCCAATGGAAGGTACCTGACCCTGCCTAGAGGAAAAGTGAGAAGGAATGAATGTGCCAAAGGAGCCTAAGCATCAAGATCTGAGAAACTCTGGGAGAGAGATTAATGGAGGAAGAGGCCAAGAGGAGAGCTGCAGTATTTCTTGTCCTGAGAAGAAAACATTTAGGTTTAACTTTATGAATATTTTAAATTGTATGCCTTTAAGGAAAACTCTTCCTGTTGAATAGAGAACATACTGGAAGGCATGTTTTTTCAACTTCACATTCTTTCTAAACTTAGTGTAAGAGTCCAATATTTATGTGAAATCTCGACATTGAAGGGAAAAAATAAAAAAGGAATCTGTTGCCAGTACAAATTTAGAAAAAAAGAATAATCAACACTGAATGTGACTTTTGTGTAAGCCCCATCCAGAGACAAGATTTCTGTAATCAGAAAAAGGGCAACACAACCCTGTAATCTAAGAATTCTGAGTAACGCTCAATCAGTGGATGAGTTGTCATGAGTAAGGTAGGCCTCACATATCTTCTCTCACAGAACGTTCTCTAGTGACTCAGTGTTAAGGAATTGCACTGCCAACCCAAAGCAAGCAGTTCAAATCTACTAACTGCTGTTCTGTAGGAGAAAGATGCGCAATCTCCTCCCACACAATTTGCTGATGGTTCATAACAACAAATGGCAGTAGAGGGAGCTCTGGTGGCCTACTCTATAGGGAACGTGATGCCCACCCAGAGGTAGAGCTTCTGGTGATTCAACTTCACCAGGTGCTCCACAGGAGAGAGATGGGGAGTGTCCTCCATGAGATTTGCAATTTCCAAAAACTTGCTGGAGAGTCAGCTATAACATAGTTCTGCCTCGACATCAAGGAGTTTGAGTTGTAAGCTATGCAGAAAAAGACACTCAAAAGAGGCTACCTTCTGGTACTATGACCTTCAGCAAGTGGTTTAGTTTTTCTGAGCCTTAATCCTCACCTAAATTCTCATCAAGAACGGGGGAAAAGCTCAGGTTACAGATTTCTTAAAGTATAACCTGCTTTATGAAACACTGTACTTTTAATTCAATATTCAACAAATTATTGTTGTAGCTTTTATCTTTTGAGTCCATTACAACTAACAGCAAGTCTATGAAATAGGAGGAAGTGGAGAAAAAGAGGAAGTCAAACAAAAGTAAAAAAATTTCATAAATCTCCTGAGAAGTATAAACTCACACCTAAGCTGAATTAACTCCAGACATAAGATACAATGAAAAGATACAAGTAAAATTATTTCCAGGTACATCGCAATCAGTCTTTTAAAATTAGAAAGTGATAAAGTTGTTAAAGAATGAAGGAAAACATACCACATGCAGAACAAAGAGAACATATGGTATGATTCTATTTTATAGAAAATCCTGGAAAATTCAAACTAATCTACGGTGACAGAAATCAGATTAGTAGATGCCCAGAATGGGCAGGGGGACAGGTAGAAAGGCAAGGAAGAGGGATTATAAATGCACAAGAGGCAATGTAGGAGTGAGGCATATGTTTATCATAGAACAAAGACCAGTGGATGGCTTTAAGAACAGAAATTTATTGTCTCCCAGTTTAGGATGCCAGAAGTCCAAATTCAGGGCACTAGCTCCACAAAAAATATTTCCTCTTTGTCCTAGGTGTATGAGGTTCTCAGTACAGGAACCAAATCCGAAGCACACTCTCCACTCTGGCTCTTCATTCATTGTTCAATGTTCTCCCTAACTTGCTTTCTTCTCCTAGCATGTATCTCATCACAGGTCTTTTCCACCTTTGTTCAGAGCCTAGATTCCCAATTCCAAATGGCAATTGGAAAAAAACACTCTGCCTTGAGAAGACCTGAGAGAAACACTGAAAACCAAGTTTTTCTTCATGTATATTGTTGCTGTTCTACTAGCAAGTCCCTCTTCTCTACTTTACTTGTGAGAATGCACTCATTTCAGCCCTCCTGACTACTGGTGAATGCTCAAAACTGATTCAGAGGAAAGAAAAGCAGAGAAGCCTGGTTCACCTGAGACAAAGCTTGCAGAAGTGAGCCTCCAGAGTCCTGGTCACTGATGAGCTTTTCCTCAGATCGGGCAAGAAGCTGGGGAGCAGTCATCACTGAAGGGAGAAACAGGAAGTTTTAATAATCTAGACGTCCTCTTCACTGATTCCCCAGAGAGTATTTATTAAAAAAACAACAACAAAACAAACCCAAACCCCACCTCCAACAAAAAATTTGGCAAATTAGAACCAATACTCCCACTGACAATTTCAAGACCTGTACCTGCATCACTAACATCACTAACAAAGTTCAAATCCCTCTAACATCCCCAAGAGCCTCACTCATATAGTCTCTTCCCTCCTTACTGAAGTCCAAAATCCAAATGGTCTAAATGCAGATATAAAGTGGTTAAAAATGCAGACACTGAATCTCCTAATCAGAGTGACATGAGGACATTAACCTTATTGCCAAACTTTCCAGGGACACCCCAATCCAAACATTTTCAACCTCAGACAGAACCTAAGTTTCTACAAGAGGCTCCCAACACCACCATGAATGAAAACCGGCCCTCACCTAATTCCGGCTCAATGTCAGGTTCCTCTTTGATGACTTGGCTGGGTTGAGCCTCAGGCTCTGAGGCTGAATTCTGAAGTCCCAGCTCTTGAGGCACCACTTCAAGATGGGACTTTGCCTCCCTCACTTGACAGCTTGCAGATTCCACTTTCTCTGTTATGCTTTCCTGTCCCAGAACCTGGCTGCTGATCTAAAGAGCATATATTACTAGTTACTAAAGGATGCTGACTCGGGATCCCTGAAGACACGAAGTGAATATTCTACAACAGATTACAGGATAGCTGTTTGGAACAGGTAATGGGAAAGAAGAAAACCCAGCTTCATTTTCTCCGTCAGCAGGTATTTCCAGCCACTAATGAAAATACCACAAGAAGGGAAAACTGCTGACATTGAACTAGGCCTGCAAACTCTTCAAATCAGGCCTCTAATATAGGGTTTGAATTGGACAGTCTGTACCAATTAAAACTTAAACACATGCAAACATTCTAGTGTTAAGTTAGAGTGGAACGGGAGATTGTATCTTTAATTCCTAACAGCTACAGAGTTGACAGTCAATAACAAAGGAAAACAAAACAAAGCTGCTGCAGAAGGGTTCATTCCAACTCACAGCAAGATCATCTTTAGGTTTTTCTTAGCAATAGTCTTCATCAAAAGTAGGTGACAAGATCTTTTTTCCTAATGATGTCACTTGGATTTTAAAGCACTAAATTCATAGTTAGTAGAACAGAAGAAACCATTTACACCACTGAGGAACGTGAGTGCCATACAGAGCCCAAGATGAGGCATGAGGACACCTCAATAGGACCCTAGTTCCCAAAGTCCTCTGCTTACCCACTGCCACAGTCTCTGTGGGTCGCCCTTCAAGCTCTCCACTAGCATCACTGCCTCCTCTCCACAGCTGGGACGCTGTGTGCGCACCCACATCTGGATCTCCCCAGGCAGGATGGTCAGGAACTGCTCCAACATGAGGAGCTCCAGGATCTGCTCTTTGCTGTGAAGCTCTGGCTGCAGCCACTGGAAACAGAGCTTTCGAAGTTGCCTCAGGGTCTCATGGGGTCCAGACAGCACCTGGTACTGAAAGCGTCGGAAAAGCTGTCGGGCAGCTTCAGGGCTGGAGAGTTCCCCTTGAGGGGCAGCATCTGGTCCACAGAGTAGAGGGTCCTCTGCCTTTGCCAGTGGTGGCACCTGAACCAGAGCCTGTCCCAGTTCCAATGGCATCATCAGGCTTATCAAGTTCTTTCACGTCCACAAACTCCTGGATGGAATAACTGTCTGGGCAAACTGTGTCTTCACACAGCCTCTGAGGGAGGAAAGAGATCCAGTGACACAGAGAACACAATTTTAAAAACAAATTCACATGCCCTGCTAAGAAACCTTGCACTCAAACATGGATCTCTGAAACTTCCCAAGGACTGACAAAAAGAAAAACATTTAGTTCTGAGATATCTCCAACTCAATATGGACCCACATTTCTTGGAGTGGAGTTTTGCTCCACAGTGCTGTCCAGTGCTGGATGATTACTCAGAGGTAATTATTAGGTCTTTCTCTCAAGACATTACTGGGTACAGTCAACTTTCCACCTCTAAATCAATAGCAGAGGACTTTTAACTGTTTACATCACCCAGGGGCTCAAAGCATGTATTCTTCAATTTGGAAAAAGTGTAAGCTTGTACCACAGAGCAAACCACCAACACCTTATCTAAACTGTCACCATCAGCCTATCCACTTGATAACATTTTTGCTTGGTCTTCAAATGTCCATACTGAGTAGAGAATGCTATCCGCCTCATAAACTATTTTCACTACAGTCTTAATACATCTCCTGCAGCTAACCCTTCTGTTTGGAGCCTGAAAAGTAAAATTGGACAAGCACACCAGTGCCCTACACATAAAGTCCAATGGTGCTTCTAATGAAGTAATATTAATGGATTCTGGATTATGTGAACATATAAAACTGACATCTTGTGCCTCTAGCCTGCAAAACTGGTCTAGACCTCTTATTTATTTGTTTAGTCCTGGGACCCTGCTGTAACTTCTCCATAGTCATACAGAATACCTTAAGCTGTCTGTTTCCCAGCAAGGGAAATGCACCTTTCATGGAATTAACATTTATCTTTTCTCAGTCATTTGTAAACTCAATCCCAGGTTGTGTGTTAGCTAGAAACTGTATGTGAGAATCTTGAAGTTATAATATCTTCAATAGCATGTAAATTGTACCTTAAGCTGTCAGTTTACCAGGAGGGGATATGTATTTTTCATAGATTAACATCTATGTCTTTAAAACTGTTATTCTCAATCATATGTTAAATATATTATCTCCTAACCCAATTTTACTAGTAACCATAAACTGTTCTCTTTAAATGTAAAAATCCTGTAGCTTTAAACTACCAGTATTAATGTGTTAGGTAGGTTAATACCTAGCCCAACTATAAAACCAATGACCACTCTTAGACAGGGAGGCAGTTTTTGAGATGACTCTCACTGCTCTCCCAGACGTGCAATAAAGTGCTTTATATGTCTCTCTTATTAACAATTGATTGAGGAAACAACTCCTTGCATTCAGTAATACTTCTAGAATAAGATGATGTTGAAGAAAACAAAATACCCCTTTCCAAAAGATGCAATGAAATTCCCAGTCACCTTTTAGTGACATGTTTGGAACTGGTCTATTTAGGGATGATAAACTTGACACCCAGTTTTAACTTTGGGATCAAAGGACATTTGGGACAAACACTGGCTACTTGAAAGCACACTTACTGCCTTAAACTATTTTATGGATAATAGTAGCAAAATACCCAAGGCTTCAGCCAAAATACAGAAGAGAAATAAAAACTGATAAAGGGAATGGAAAACCTAAATAGCATCATTAACTGTCTTGGTCTTAGTGAAATTTTCTAATCATTAAGCCCAGTAACTGTAGAAAACACATTTAACAAAACAGATCAAATGCATATTAAAATAGCAAATCTTTTCAAAGAACCAACTCCTAGTTTTGTTGATAGTTTCAATTGTTTTTCTGTTTTCTATTTCATTTATTTCTGCTCTTGTTTTTATAAT
>NW_006400036.1:1028910-1042390 GCF_000299155.1 Elephantulus edwardii
ATACCATGGACTGCTAGGAGAACAAACAGGTTTGTCCTGGAGAGGGTGAAGCCAGAATGCTCCTTGGAGTCAAGGATTCTGAATCTTCGTCTGACATATTTTGGGCATGTTGCAAGAAGGGACTGGCCCTTGGAGAGAAACATCATGTTTGGGAGAGTGGAGGCACGGCGCAGAAAAGGAAGACCCTCAATGAGATGGATCGATTCTGTGAGTGGAGAGGAGAGAAAGAATGTGTTTGAGATGGTTAGGTTGGCATAGGATAGAACGGTGTTTAGGGCTCTTGTACATAGGGTTGCTATGAGTCACAAGCAACTCGATGGCACATAACAACAAAACAACAAAGCAGATAGGAGATAGCGCATCATTCTCTCAAGAAGCAGTTGGTGGATCTGAACCTCATGTCTTTGGGATTATAGTGTAGAATTTTACAGGTAGGCAACAAGAGCTTTTACCTTAAAGAAATATACAGCTTTAAATAAATGTGGTGGTGGTGGTTGTTAGGTGCTGTCAGTGTAACTCATAATGACTCTATGGACAACAGATCTGAATCCTAGCCTATCCTCACAACCTTTGACACACTCAAGTTCCTTTGCCAATCCAGCTGTGGGAGGGTGTTCTTGTCCTTCACTGATTCTCCACCTTTCCAAGCATGATGTCCTTCTGCAAGGAATACCTGTCCTAGCAACAAGCCCAAAATACATGAGATAAAATTTCACCATCTTTGCCTCCAAGAAGCACTCTGGCTGCACCTTCCAGTCCATGGAATATTCAGTACTCTTCTCCAACATCACCACTCAAAGGCATCAATTGTTCCCATCATCCTTGTTTTTTATCCAGTTCTCAAACATAAAGCAAGTGACTGAAAAGACCATGGCCTGAATCATGCACACCTTAGACCTCAAACTGACATCACTCCTCCTCAATAATTTGAAGAGGTCCATGACTGTTGCTGTTGTGTTCTTATGTGCCATGGAGTCGCCTGAGACTCATAGCAACCCTATGTACAACAGCCCTAAACCCTGCCCTATCCTGTGCCAATCTGTCTCTGACACACCTACTTCCATTACCTCAGTCACTCAATCAATCCATCTCATCAAGAGTCTTCCTCTCCTGTGCTGTCCCTGCACCTTCCCAAGCATGACGTCCCTCTCCAAGGACTGGTCCCTCCTTACAACATGTCCAAAGTATGCTCAATTAAACTTCACCACACCTCAAAGGCATCAATTCTCCTTCTATCATCCCTAGTCATTGTCCAGCTCTGATGCAGAGCTAGTGATTACAAAGACCACAGCCTGTATCAGGCACACCTTAGTCTCTACTCTGGCATCGCTGCTCTTCAGTACTTTAAAGAGGTCTCTAATTGCAGACTTTCCTATTGCAGTATGTCTTTTAATTTTCTGGCTGCTGGTGCCAAGAGTGTTGACTGTAGAGCCAAGCAAACTAAAACTGTGAACAATCTCAACCTCTTCACCATCCATCAAGATGATGCCAATTTGTACCTATGACTACTACTGACTTTTAATATAGCCCTTCCATCTATTGTCCTACATTTTGGGATTATATCTTCTTTGTCTATGCTTAAGATCTCATTCGAGTTATTTAAAGTATTAAGAAGATGAATTAAGGTGGGATACTGGCCCCACTCTACCAGAAGGTATTATCCAACTTTCCACCTAGGGATGTGGTTTATAGTACAGAGATTCAATATAAAAGAATGTGTCTGAGAAACTCAAAGCTTGTTCCCTTGGGCCCTGCATCTAACCCGACCCAGTTTTTCCCATAATTAACAACAGACCATCTCTTGCCTGCTGGCTCTGGGCCCAGAGTTCACTTTCTCTGAGACCACATACATTGGCTTACACCATCCACAATTACATGCCCTATTTTCCCCTGACAGTTTCTGAGTTTCTGTGAGACCTTCCTGGGAACTGCAGAACCCAGAGACACAGATGAGGGTGGGAGGACTTAGGGAAGGAGGAATATAATTGTTGTCAGATATGATGGTATGCTACAATAATGTGGATATTTGGAATGTTGTTAACTAAACTCACAGAACAGTGCAGGAGAGGAAAACCTTCGATGATATGGACTGATTCATCACTGGAGTAATGGGAATAGGTGTGTTAGAGACCGTAAGATTAGCAAGAGATAGAGCAGGGTTTAGGGCTGCTGTACACAGGGTCACTATGAGTTGCCAGCGACTTGAAGGGACATTACAACAACAACTTCACCAGAACCACTGTTATGTACCATGAGCTGGAACAAACTAATAGCTCACCCTCCAGGAAGCTTTTGAGGCAGAATACCATATGAATTCCAAAGATAACAAGAAATGACCATCTTTCTCCTGTAAGCAGCTATCTGGTGGATTAAAACCATGTGTCTTTGGGTAGGCGGCACAGTCCCTTAGCCATAAATGACCAGAGTGTCCTTTAGAGAAACTACTAATAATCCTTGTAAAAGAAATTAACCCCATAATAAATTATCTGCTACATCACTGAATGTAAGCATCCTCTACCAGCAAGGGAGGTCTGGTGGCTAGTGGATAGATGGGTAATCGCCTCTCAGATAATTTACAACCTCTGAAAATCCACTGAACGGTCAGCTATAAATTGGTTCTGACTCAGCAGCAATGACTTTACTATTATCTCTCATAATCTGTCTCCTCAGATTCAATTAACAAAGCATAGGACAGACGTACAAACTTTCCAAATTTATTTGGTTTCTAAATTAGAACAGCAGTTCAAAGGGAGTTAGACACATACAAACATATGTTTAGGGAAAATGACCAAGCTTATGACATATTTAAACATGATTCCAAAAAGCATTTTATGTCTGCATAATGGTAAGAAAAACATGAGTTATTAAAAACCTTAGAGGTTATATCCCCAAAACTATATGATTATAGGCTTGCTATAAAAAAAGGACACTTTGTCTTACTTATTAGACTTGCAACAAATTAGAAGAAACACAATATGTACACACAGGTATTTTATACATGCATATATATTCCTATTCGCTGAGCACCTTGAATATATCAGCCGCATAATTGTTTTGGTTATTTCTACTCCTCACCTTCATACAAGGGAAGTATTAAATTTACAAATCTGGAAGCTGAGGTTCATTGTTGGAGCCAGACTCAAGTCCAGAGAGCTCTAAATCCTGTGGTCTGAGTTCCCAATGGCGGTACTGGACTGTCACACCTGAGGGGACTGCTGACACCTGGTGCCCCCGAGCCCGGGGCTGCTCCCACCACGGGTCACGTCCTCCAACCCCAACAGCCTCTCAGGGACCAGCTCCTGTGTCATCTCATCCCGACTGGTTCCCTCTTCCCGAGGCTCCTTGCCGGTCTTTACATGAGGAAGGAGCCCTTTTCGCTTCCCCTGGGGGCAGGGGAACAGGCAGCGGACCTGGAATTCTTGGGGGAGGGACAAAGGCTCAGAATCGTGGACGTCAAGTACTTGGAGCCACTCACTAAACATCCCCAACCCAGTCTCCATATGGCCCACATCCCACATTCTGAAGGAGAGACCTTCAGAGTTTCTGGACGCACATGGGCAGTTCTCTGGACCCAGAGGGCTAGACGAGAAGCGACCTGCCCTGATCCCGAGCAGCCTGATCCACTGCCGTTCCGCAGACCCAACCAACCAGCTCAGAGGAGAAGCTACGGAGGAACCCCCATTCCCAGGGGTCAGACCAGAACCCCGCACTCACCACCCCCGCGACCTCAGAGCACTTCCGGGAGCAGCCGCGCGTGAGGATCCGAGCAAGTGGGAGGGGCCCGGCGGGGCAGCGGGAATGAGGACGAGGCCCGGATTGGCTGCCGAGCCGCCCGCCCAGCTGCACACCACCATCCTACGCATACGCAAAGGAACGGCTAGGTATGTTGTTATTTTCCTTCAAGTCAACTGAGACTAGAAGAAAGATCTGACCCTGGTCTTATCCTTTGACATCCTCACCTTCTCCACTGGTGAAGATTTTAATTTTCTTTCTTTTTTTTTTAAAAAAAAAAATCTTCATTTCCTTGATGTTGAGATGTAATATATATTGAAACTTGTGGAGTTTATTTTTCATATGACTTTTCTAGTCATCGAATCTGACTTGACATGTTTATAGGCAGGAATATATAAATAAAGTATGTTAGCCTGTCCACAAGGGGATTGGTTATCTCTCCATTCTACAAGATGGTCAGTCTTACCAATCTACAAGGAGATTGACTAGTTGCCAAGAAAATTTTTTACAAACCGAGCAGTTTCAGCTTGCTGAAACTGAGGAAGACCTGAAGCACTTGGCAGAAGTCAAGGACTGCAGCCTTCAATATGAATTGAAGCTCAACATCAAGAAAACAAAGATTATCACCACTGGGTGACTGGCAGCATCAATGGATGTGATAGATGGTGAAGAGATTGAGATTGTAAACAGCTTTAGTTTGCTTGGCTCCACAATAAACACCCTTGACACCAGCAGCCAGGAAATTAAATTAAAAGATGAATTGCACTGGGAAAGTCTGTTGTCAGAGACTTCTCCAAAGTAATGAAGAGGAATGATGCCAGTCTGGAGAGTAAGGTGTGCCTGAATACAGATCATGGTCTTTGCAAACATTTGCTGTGCATCAGAGAGCTGGACAATGGCTAGGGATGATAGAAGATTTGATGCCTTTGAACTGTAGTGCTGGAAAAGAGTATTGAATATACCATGGCCTACTAAGAGGTTAGTCCTGGAGAGAGTTAAACCAGGCTGCTCTGGATGGAGGCAGGGATTCTAAAGCCTCTTCTGACATACTTTGGACATGTTGCAAGGAAGGACCAGTCTTTGGAGAGGGACATCATGCTTGGAAAGGAGGGACAGAGCAAAAGAGGAAGACCCTCTATGAGATGAATTAACTCAGTGACTGAGGTAATGGGGGGAGGTGTGTCAGAGACAATAAGATTGGCACAGGATAGAGCAGGGTTTAGGGCTGTTGTACATGAATCGCAGGCAACTTGACAGCACTTAACAAATTGCAGATGAGATTTCCCCCACCAGTGAATAAGAAAAGCAGCAGCAAGAGAATGTAGGACATCCTTCAGAACCAGACATTCTTGCTCCAGCTACATCTACAGCAGCCAAAGTAGAGGACCTGAAAGACTGACATAAGAAGGAGCTGGCTGCTACCCCTTACCTTCAATTCCTCACCACCTCAGATAGAGCCAGAGCTAAGCTAAGAGTCTCTGCCTTAGCCTAAGTTTGTTGGAAGATTTGGAGTAAGGGACAGAGTCCATAAACAGAACTGAGAACTTTGTAAGGTTGATCTAAAGCTATGAGGCTCATGGCTGAGGTGCCTATGAGTATCCCTCAGAAGCTGCCCTGACTGTGGCCTGTTATTAACTGGAGGAAGAATAAAGCAGTTGCCACCAGGCCTGATCACTCCTTGAGAAACCTAGTAACATCTGAGGCTACCAGAGCAGAGACCAAAACAACCACCAGACCAAAGACCAGACTGGACAATGGATCCTGATAAGACTCTGGGCACGATCACAAAAGCCCAAACCTAAGTTAATTAACAGCCCCAAATTCTGAGAAAAAATACCATCTTCCCTGTTGTTGTTGTTGTTATGTGCCGTCAAGTCATTTGCGACTCATAGCTCAACATTTGCAACATAGCAAGTCATTTGCGACTCATAGTACAACAGCCCTACACCGTGCTCTATCCTGTGCCAGTCTCATTGCCTCTGACACACCCATCCCGAGTGCCCCAGTCACTGAATCAATCCACCTCATAGAGGGTCTTCCCCTCCTGCGCTGTCCCTCTACTCTACCCAGCATGATGTCCCTCTCTAAAGACCTGTCTCTCCTTACAACATGTCCAAAGTATGTCAGACGAAGCCCCAGAATCCTTGCCTCCAAGGAGCAGCCTGGTTTAATCCTCTCTACGATGAATCTGTTTGTTTTCTTGGCAGTCCATGGTACATTCAATACTCTTCTCCAGCACCACAGCTCAAAGGCGTCAATTCTCCTTCTATCCTCCCTAGTCATTGTCTAACTCTCTGCTGCATAACAAGTGATTGCAAAAACCATGGCCTGTATCAGGCGTACCTTAGTCTCCAGAGAGACACCGTTGCTCTTGAGTATTTTGGAGAGGTCCCTAACCACAGACTTTCCCATCGCAATACGTTTTTTGATTTACTGGCTACTGGTGCCAAGAGTGTTGACCATGGAGCCGAGCAAACTGACGCTGTGAACAATCTCAATCTCTTCGCCATCCATCCTGATGCTACCGATTGGTCCAGTGGTGAGAATTTTTGTCTTCTTGACATTGAGCCTCAGTCCATATTGAAGGCTGCAGTCCTTGACCCTCTTCCCTAGTCCTCCCTAAAAACCCCTATAAAAGGAAACCGCCCTTGACTGTCCATGTACCATTTTTACCTTCTCTGCTCGTGGTCACTTGGCATCCCTCATCCCTCTCAGACCATGCAGTAAAGGCCTGTTCGTTTCTTGGGACCAGTTTCTTTCTTCCTCCCTCCCTCTTTTTTCCCTTCCTCCCTCCCTCCTTTCTTTTCTTTTTTCTTTCTTTCCTTCCTTCCTTCCTCCCTTCCTCTCTTCCTTTCTCCCTCAACTCTTTCTATCTAATGCTAATCTGGATTGTTACCTTTTTAAAAAAGAAAAAATTAGATTACATACAATAATTTGTTCACATTGTGTTTCATTAATGTACATTGTGGATGTTGTTTTGGTTTTTTGGTTGTGATGGTGGTTTTTTTGTTTTGTTTTGTTGTGGGTTTTCTTTTTTTTTTTTTTTTTCAGCTTTCTTCCAGCCATCAAACTGTGCTCTCCATCCTTGGCACTCTTCCCCACCCCTCACTCCCATCTTCTCTGTATTCTTGCCTTCCCTCTTTGGATAACCATACACATAGTACTGGTTATCCTTTTGTTTTTACAATAATGGTTTTATGCTCTATTTGTCCTTATGTGCCTGAGCTGGTTCTCTTAGCATACTAAACTGTAAACTCTTCTATGTTGTATAGGATTTTTCAAAAGTTTTACTCTTGAGTGCTGCATAGTATACCATCAAGTGAATGTACCACAGTTTCTCAATTCGTTTGTTGACAGGTATCTGGGCTGTTTCCATGTTTTTGTTTTTGTGAATAATGCTGCTATGAACATCAGTGTACAGATCTCCATTTGTGTCTCAGTTCCATTTTCACTGGGGTATATTCCTAGCAGCAGCATAGCTGGGTTATATAGACTATGTTCACTTTTTGAGGAAATTCAAAACTGCATTACAGAGTGGTTACACAATTTGACAATCCCACCAGCAGTGTACGAGAGTTTAAAACTCTCCACATACTTGCCAGCATATATTGCTTGCTGACCTGTTTGCCACTTCTACTGGAGTAAGTTGGTAGTTAATTGTGGTTTTGATTTGCATCTCTTATTACCAAAGATTTTGAACATTTCTTCATGTGTCTGTTGGCCATCTAAATGCCTTCCTCTGTGAAAGATCTTCCATATCTTTTGACCATTTGGCAATTGGGTTACTAGCCCCTGAAAAGTTTTGTTAATTTTTGTTGATCCTTGTCTGAGATGGCATTACTGACTGTTTTTGGCCAGTCAGTAGGTTTTATTTCACCCCATTGGAAAAAGTTTTTGATACACACAGGGTCTTAATCTTTACAAAGCCCCATTCAATAATGTTATCTTCTCTTTGTTGTGCATTTATGACTGTATTTACCATCCTCTTTATACCAATGACTAGACCTTCTAAGTTTGATTCCATTTTGTCTCATATAATCTTTATGGTTTGGGGCTTTACCCCTAGGTCTCTAATTTACCTTGAGTCGATTTTTGTGTATAGTATGATATGTGGATCCTGCTTCATCTTTCTAAAGGTAGAAGTCCAGTTTTGTCAGCACCTTTTGTTGAAGAGGCCATTATTTCTCCATTTGATAGGTTTTATTTCCATATCTAATATCAGTTGACCATAGAAGTTGTTGTTATGTGCCATCAAGTTGCTTACAACTCATAGTGACCCTCTGTACAACAGCCCTAAGCCTTGTTCTATCCAGTGCCAATCTTATTATCTATGACATACCTATCCCCATTACCCAAGTCACTGAGGCAATCCCTTTCTTCGAGGGTCTTCCTCTCTTAGGCTGTCCTTCCAGCCTCCCAAGAATGATGTCCCTCTCCAATGACAGGTCCCTCCTTGCAACATGCCCAAAGTATGTCAGATAAAGCTACAGAATCCTTGCCTCCAAGAAGCAGCCTAGTTTCACCCTCTCTAGGATAAACCTGTTTGTTTTCCTAGCAGTCCATAATATATTCAATACTTTTTTCAAAAGCATCAATTCTTCTTCTATCATCCGTAGTTATTGGCCAGCTTTTTGACTCATAGCAAGTAACTGCAAAGATCATGGCTTGGATCAGGTGCACTTTAGTCTCCAGATTGATGTCGTTGCTTTTCAGTACTCTAGAGAGGTCCCTGAAAGCAGACTTGCCCAATGCAATCTGTCTTTTTATTTCCTGGCTACTGGTACCAAGAGTGTTGATTGTGGAGCCAAGCAAATTGAAGCTATTAACAATCTCAATCTCTTCATCGTCTATCATAATGCTGTCAGTTGGTCCAGTGGTAAGAATCTTTGTTTTCTTGATGCTGAGCTTCAATCCATATTGAATGCTGCAGTTCTCAAGGGCTTCAGGTCCTCCTTGGTTCAGCAAGCAGGGTTGTGTCCTCTGCATAACACAGGTTGTTGATGAGTCTTCTTCCAATCCTGATGCCACATTCCTCCTCATAGAGCCCAGCCTCCTGGATGATCTGTTCTGCATGTAGATTGAAAAAGTATGGAGATAGGACACATCTTCCTGATTTTGAAACATGCAATATTTCCTTGCTCTGTTCTGACAACTGCCTCCTGGTCCAAGTAAAGATTTCTCATAAGCACAATCAAGTGTTCTGTGATTCCCATTCTTCTCAGCGTTAGCCACAGTTTATTGTGATCCACACAGTCAAATGCCTTTGCACAGTCAAAGAAACAAAGATAGACATTCTTCTGGTACTCTCTGCTTTCAGCCAAGATCCATCTAACATTAGCTATAATATCCCCAATACCATGAACTATTCTAAACCATGCCTGGCAGTTCTCTATTGATGTGCTGTTCCAGTCATTTTGGGATAATTTTCAACAGAATTTGCTGTTATTGTTAGGTGCTTTTGTGTGATGTTAATGATATTGTTTGATAATTTCTCACTCTTTCAGGTCATCTTTCCTTGAGAAGGGAACAACTATGGATCTCTTCCAGTCAGTTGGCCAGGTAACTGTCTTCCAGATTTCTTGGTACAACTTGATGAGCACATCCAGGGTAGTAACAGCCCTAAACCCTGCTCTATCCTGTGCCAGTCACACTGCCTCTGACACACCCATCCCGATAACCCCAGTCACAGAATCAATCCACCTCATAGAGGGTCTTCCCCTCCTGTGCTGTCCCTCCACCCTCCCAAGCAAGATATCCTTCTCCAAAGACCAGTCCCTCCTTACAACATGTTCACAGTATGTCAGACAAAGCCCTAGAATTCTTGCCTCCAAAGAGCAGCCTGGTTTAACCCTCTCCAGGATGAATCTGTTTGTTTCCCTAGCAGTCCATGGTACCCTCAATACTCTTCTACAGCACCACAGCTCAAAGGCATCAATTCTCCTTCTATCCTCCCTAGTCATTGTCCAACTCTCTCATGCATACCAAGTGATTGCAAAGACCATGACCTGTATCAGACACACCTTCATCTAAAGAGTGACACCATTGCTCTTCAGTGCCCTGGAGAGGTCCCTAACAGCAGACTTTCCTATCACAATACATCTGGCTACTGGTGCTAAGAGTGTTGACTGTGGAGCCAAGAAGACTAAAGTTGTTAACAATCTCAATCTCTTGACCATCCATCCTGATGCTGCCAATTGGTCCAGTGGTGAGAATCTTTGTCTTCTTGATATTGAACCTAAACCATATTGAAGGCTGTAGTCCTTGACCCTCTGCAGCAAGCACTTCAAGTCCTCGGTTTCAGCAAGCAGGGTTGTGTCATCTGCATAACGCAGATTGTTGATAGATCTTCTACCAATTCTGATACCACACATCTCCTCATAGAGCCCAGCCTCTTGGATAATCTCTTCTGCATACAGGTTGAAAAGGTATGGAGATAGGACACATCCTTGTTGTACATCCTTCACAATTTTTAACCATGCAGTGCTTCCTTGCTCTGTTCTGACGACTGCCTCTTGGTTCAAGTACAGGTTTCGCATTAGCACGATCAAGTGTTCTAGGATTCCCAATCTTTTCGGAGTTAACCACAGTTTGTTATGATCCACACAGTCAAACGCCTTTGCATAATCAATGAAACACAGATAGACATTCCTCTGGTATTCTCTGCTTTCAGCTAAGATCCATCTAACATTAGCTACAATATCCCTAGTACCACGACCCCTTCTAAACCCAGCCTGGACTTCTGGCGCAGTTCTCTGCTGATGTGCTGTTCCAGACGTTTTGGATAATCTTCAGTAGAATCTTAATTGCATGTGAAATCAAAGATATTGTTGTAGAGTTTCCACACTCTCTTGGGTCACCCTTCTTTGGAATGGGAACAAATATAGATCTCTTCCAGTCTGTTGGCCAGGTGGTTGTTCTCCAGATTTCTTTGCACAACTTGGTGAGCACATTTAGGGCAGCAACTGTTAGCTGAAATATGTCAATTGGTATACCATCTTTTCCTGGGGCCTTATTTTTTGCTGTTTCCTTCAAAGCAGCCTGAACTTCTTCCTTCATCACCATAGACTCTTGCTCAAGTGTTATTTCCTTAAATTCTTCTGTATCTGCCAATTCCTTTCGATAGTGACTCAGTATATTCTTTCCATCTTCTTTTAATACTTCCTAGATAATTTAATATTCTGCCTAAAGCATCCTTGATTATAGCAACTCAAGGTTTGAATTTGTTCTTCAGTTCCTTGAGCTTAAGAAATGCTGAACGAGTTCGACCCTTTTGATTTTCTGACTCCAGCTCCTTGCACATTTCATTGTAATATTTTGCTTTGTCATCCCGTGCTGCCCTTTTTTTTTTAAATTTTTGTGTGCGTGTACCGTCAAATCAGATCTGAGTGGTACAGGAGGAGATTGTCCCTCCTTCCCCGGCAGAGCATCTGGTGGATTCAAACCACGTGCCTCGGGGATTGCAGCTGCAGCTCCTTGCCACTAGGCTACCAGAGCTCCCCTTGTGCTGCCTTTTGAAATCTTCTGTTCACCTCTTTAATATCTTGAATTCTTCCTTGTGCTTTGGATTCTCTGCACTCCAGTATAATATTCAGAGTTTCTTCTGACATCCATTTTGGTCTTTTTTTTTCTGTCTTTATATAGATGGCTTAATTTCTGGGTTCTTGATTTTGTTACAGGATTATCACCTTTTTACTCCCTCAACATGATGCTTTGTGGTCTGCAAGCTATCTCATCCAATTTTGGGCCCAGTAAAGCAGTAAAATTTGTGTTGAGATGAGTAGAAAGAATTACAGGAGCATGAAGGACATGTCTGATTTCATGGGAATTGGTTTTGTGTTATTGATGCTGTTGATGGGGATAGTTTCTCTTTCTGAAGTTGATAAAGGCCAGATATGACCATCCACATGAAGCCTTTGCTTTTTTATAAAGGCTACAATCTAATATTCTGTAGCAAGTACTCAAGTCCTTTTCATTTTTACTAAGCAAAGTTGTGTCATCTGCATAATGCAGGTTGTGGATGAGTCTTCCTCTCATCCTGATGCCACAGACCTCTTAATAAAGTTGGTGTCTCATATGATTTGTTCAATACACAGACTGATAAGTATGGATACAGACTTAATGCACACATTTCTTGATTTTCATTCAGCCAGTAGGATGAGATCCAAGATGTCACTCACCCACACTGATTTAAAACTTGCCCTGACTGAATACAGTGTCGGTTTCCCAAGAGCACAATTAAGTGTTCGGTGACTCTTATTCTTCTCAATGTTAGCCATCATATGTTGTGATCCATATATTCACATTCCTTTACATAGTCAATAAAACACATATAGATATCCTTCTGATATTTTGTTTTCCACCAAGGTCCATCTAACATCAGCATTGATATCCCTGCTGCCATAGCCTCTTCTAAATCTGGCTTGGGTTTCTGGAGGTATTCTGTTGATGCATTGACCTGCAATTTTTAAATAATCTTCAGCAAGATTTTGCCTGCATGGGATATTACTTATATTGTTCTATGGCTTACAAATTCTGTTAGATCACCTTTTCGAGGAATAGGAACAAATATGGTTGTTGTCCAGTCAGTTGGCCTGGTAGCTAACTGGATCCAGATTTTCTGGCACAGCCTGATGAGAACATGCACGGCTGCTTCCTTTTGGGGAAACATGTCAGTTTTCCTTCAATTCTGGAAGACTTTTTTTCTGTTATAAAATCTCCATGTTGTTGTTCCTCACTCCCCTCAAAAAATAACAGAAAAGCAATATGCCAAGTTCTTTATTGGTTTCATTTCTTGCATTTGAAATACTCTTCAATGACATCCTTAGCCTGGGATTCTTTGCCGTAGTCCGTAACAACTACACAACTGTAGCCAACTACTTTGCGGGGCTTTCCTTCTTGGTCAGCTTTGCAGAGGCCTACCCACTCTCCCAGTTTCTTATTATCATCAACCTTTATCAGGTTGATTGATGTTCAGCACAAAGGGCCTCTACTAACTTGACATACATAGGCTCATTACAGTTGGATGCAAGCACACAAAGATGGGCTTGGCGCTTGCCTAAGGCTTTGGCAGCTTTGCGGATTCCACATGCTAGGCCATCGTGAATGAGGGCGGTCTTTTGCACCTCCTGTAAAATGGTATTAACGTCCATTACACCTCCAACAGCAATGCCTTCCTCAGCCATGACTGTGGGTTACGGGTGGAGCGGAATCTTGAACACATCCGGACCTACAACTCCGCACAACTCAGCGGCGACAGGGGGAAAGACTGTACGGCTGTGCAAGACGTATTTTTTACCAGTGCCTTCAGTGCAGCTTTAATTTCTTCCTTAACCACCATTGGTCTTGGTCACATGCTATTACTTGAAATGATTCCTTGTCAGTTAATTCTCTTTGCTACAGTGACTTTGTCAGAGTTTAGGTGAAGGGGATCTCTGAGTCTATTTCCCCCTCTCATCTCCATACTAACATCTTGATGGAGTCCTGACAAATTCCTTCATCACTGCATGGGCTTGCAAATATTGGTCAGTTTTGTAGACACCATTATGAACTCTGTAGACTACCTGATTTGAGCTAAGAAAACTGGGATGGATCTATGCCAGGAATGAAAATCAGAAAGTGGAGAGTGTTATAGTCATACTTAAAAAGATAATTTCAAGCTCTATCCTGGAAAGTCTGCTGTTAGGGACTTCTCCAAAGTACTGAAGAGCAATGGTGTCTCTCTGGAGACTAAGGTGCATCTGATACAGGC
>NW_006400036.1:1042780-1044385 GCF_000299155.1 Elephantulus edwardii
TAATCGGGATGGGAGTGTCAGAGACAGTGCGATTGGCACAGGACAGAGCGGAGTTTAGGGCTGTTGTACATAGGGTCGCTATGAGTTGCAAGCGACTCGACAGCACATAACAGGAACAACAAACATCCTGGATCACAACGGAAAAAGTAAAACAAAGGGGGGGGCATTGCTGAAGTAAAAGAAAGGGGAAGGTTACTATAGTAAAATAGCTGAAAAGAAGACTTCAAAGAGCAGCACCAGAACACAAAGCAAAGTAGTATAATGAAATGTGCAGAGAACTGGAATAAAAAGAATAAATAGGAAAGAACTAGAGCTGAACTTGAGCATTTCTCAAGCTGAAAGAATTGAAAAACAAATTCAAGCCTCAAGTTGCATATCAAAGGATGCTATGGGCAAAATCTTTAATGAATGAGAAACAAAATACAGAGAATACACAGAATCACTCTACCAAAAAGATTTGGCTAACACTGAAAAATTTGAGAAAGTACTATATGGACAAGAGCTAAGGGTAATGAAGGAAAAAATTGAAGCTGCACTGAAGGCATAGGCAACAAATAAGGCCCCAGCTATCCATGTGATACAAATTGACATATTTCAACTAACAAATTCAGCCCTGGATGTGCTAATAGTCTATGCCAAAAAATTTGGAGCACGGGTGTCTGGCCAACTGACTGGAAGACATACATTATTTATTCCCGTTCCCAAAAAAGGTGATCCAACAGAATGTGGAAGTTATCAAGCAATATCATTAATATTACATGCAGGCAAAATGTTGTTGAAGATCATTTAAAAATGGCTAGAACAGTACATAGACAAAGAACTGCCAGAAGTTCAAGCAGGATTTAGAAGAGGCCATGGCACCAGGGATATCATTACTGATGTCAGATGGATCCTGGTTGAAAGTAAAGAACACCAGAAGAATGTCTATTTGTGTTTTAAGGACTATGTGAAGGCATTTGACTGTAGACTATAACAAATTTTGGCTAACACTGAGAAGAGTGAGAATTCCAGAAAAGGTAATTGTGCTCATGCTAACATATACCAAGAGCAATAAGCTATTGTATGAACAGAACAAGAGATCTTTACAAGGTTTAAAATTCAGCTCCCACTCCATGAATGAGGGCCTTTTCTTACTGCTGGTGAAGCGGAAGGATTTCCTCTTCCTCCTCTTTCCACAACTACTTCTATCTTCTCTCTCTTCAATTCCTCCAGCTTCTTCTCTCTTTTGGAGGACCACAAGATCTGGAGACTGCCTTCTCAGGGTAGAAAACTGCACAACTTTGGAGTTTTGATATCTACTACCTTTTGGTGTTTGGAGAAACAGAGAGCATTAAGTGTGGAACACTAATGGGGAATTCTATAGTTAGGAGGTCACCCAGTGGAGGCAGGGAAGATTACTTCCTCATTTGTTCCTAAACACAGCCTCACTGTGGATGCTAGAAACGGCAAAGGAGGTTGAGTTTTCTAGTATGGAAATACAAAGGAAGAGGAACAGTTGTAAGCAGACACTGGTGACTGGGACATGGAATGTGAGAACCATGAATGTAGGAAAATTAGATATTGTTAAGGAAGAAATGGAACGCACAAATATTGACATACTAGGCA
>NW_006400036.1:1045100-1056587 GCF_000299155.1 Elephantulus edwardii
TTTGAACACTAATGAGCGAAGGCCAGATGAGTTGTGGGAGGATATCAAGGGTATCATCCAGGAAGAGTGCAGACGGTCATTGCAAAGACAGAAGAGGAAGAAAAGACCAAAATGGATGTCAGAAGATAATCTGAGAATTGCACTGGAGTGCAGAGAAACCAAAGCACAAGGAAGAATTCAAGATACTAAAGAGTTGAATAGAAGATTTCAAAAGGCAGCATGGGGTGACATACTTTGGCCATGTGCCCAAAGTATGTGAGAAAGAGCTTCAAAATCCTAGCCTCCAAGGAGAAACTTGGTTTCATCCTCTCCAAGACGATGTTTTCTTGGCAACCCACAGTATGTTCAAGACTCTTCTCCAGTACCACAACTCGAAGTCATCAATTCTTCTTCCGCCATCCTAAGTCATTGTTCAGCTTTCTGAAGCAGAACAAGTAATTGTGAAGACTACGGCCTGGATTAGGCACACCCTATTCTCTAGACTGCTTTTCAGCACTCTAGAGAAGTTCTTGACAGCAGATTTTTCCAGTGCAATCTGTCTTTTGATTTCCCAATGGCTGGTGTTAAGAATGTTGATTGTGGAGCAGAGTAAGCTGCAATTTTTAAAAATCTCAATCTCTACTCCATCAATTGGTGCGCCAGTTGACCCAGTGGTGAGAATCTTTGTCTTCTTGATGTTTAGCTTCAATCCATATTGAAGACTACAGTCCTTGACTTTCTTCAGCAAGTGCTTCAGGTCTTCTTCAGTTTCAGCAAGCAAGGTTTTTTTACCTGTATAACATAAGTTGTTGATGAGTCTTCTTCCAATCTTGATGCCACATTTCTCCTCATAAAGTGGCTAGGATTCCTAATAAGTTTGCACTTATTAGAACAGTTGAAAGACAGTAAAACTGCTAATTTATGTTAAATTAAAAATAGTAGTAAAATGATGACATTCTTCTATGACTCTCCTAGGATCTTGAGAAAAATTTTCTAATTTGTTTTTATAATTTTTTAATTTTTTTTTTAGACTAAAGAGAACATGGACTGTCATGGTAATTTTTTTACTCTTTTTTTACAGGAATCATTATTCACAATCCATGAACTTTAAACTACTGCTAAACTTAAAACAAAAACAAAAAGATAAATTTGCTGAAAGTCTAGTGCAGGTGACAACTATTCTAAGAAAAAGGAAAACAAAACAATATCCTTAGACTTGTTTCAATAAAAGTAAATTTAAAAAACCGTTCATATAATACATGTGTAGGCTTTTACACTTCTTTTGCTTTTTTTTTTTTTTATTGCTGTCACCCCCTGGAGTGGCTGCTACTTGAGGGAGGGCAAGGAGTGAGTATGTAAATAAAGTGTTTATATATATGGCCAGAATATGACCTTTTAATGTTTATTTTGGGATGTTGTTTTTTTTTTAAATAAACTATTGATTTGCTGGTTTGTAGAAAGTGAAATGGAAGAGAGAGCATCTTTTACTAGTTACTAAAATTGTTAACCTCTAATCAATTAGCCATTAACAGAAAAAGAACACTGAAAACTACAAAAATCTTTACTGTTATGCAGCAGATCTGTGTCAGATAGAGAAGAAACATTAACAAGCTAATAACGAATCTCTCATTACTTCATTACATTAAAACTAGCAATATTAACAATTGAGTTGTTATAATGCCATCGAGTTGCTTGTGACTCATAGCTACCCTATGTACATTTGTTGTGAAATCTGAGCCAATCTCATCCTCTCTGACAGATCTAATCCCATTTCTCCAGCCACTGAGTCAATCCATCATGTGTTGGGTCTTCTTTTGTGCTGTCCCTCCACCCTTCCAAGCATGATTTCCCTCTTCAAGGAGTGGTCTCTTCCGGCCATGTGCCCAATTATGTGTGAGATGGATCCTCAAAATCCTTGTCTTCAGGGAGCAGCCTGGTTTCACCCTTTCCAGGACAGAACTGTTCTCCTGGCAGTTCATGATATGTTCAATACTTTTTTCCAGCACCACATCCCAAAGGCATTGATCCTTCTTTTATCATCCTTAGTTATTGTCCAGCTCTCAGATACATAACAAGTACTTGCAAAGACCATGAGATGTGTCAGGTGAACCTTAGTCTCCAGAATGACACCATTGCTCTTAAGTACCCAAGAAAGATCCCTGAAAACACTTTCCCAATATGATTCATGTTTTTAAAAATTAATTTTCATGTAAGTTTACAGAGACATTGGATTTCCATTCATTCACTGTTGCACTTTTCTTCCTGCCCAACCTCTCCCCATTTGCTCTTCTCTTTGAAAAGTAAAATAAAAATTCTTTCATTGTTATACAATCCCTCCTCTCAAGTGTACTCCACCATGCAGCCTTCATTCTGGACTCCTATTATGAATATAATACCCAATCATATATTGCCATTAAACAGTTTTCTCCCTCATCTGTTTTAATGCAGTATACATTATTTGTCCCCTCTTTCTCAGCCTCCTCTCACCCCTGATGTTAGTCCCATTTTACAACAGTGGCACTATGCAAAATTTTTCTTTTGTGACTGAGATATTTCACTCAGCATAATGTCCTCCAGGGTCATCCATTTTGAATAATATTTCATGAGTTCTTTGTTTTTCACTGCAGCATAGTATTCCATTATGTGAATGTACCAGAGCTTCTCTATCCATTCATTGTTGATGGGCACTTAGGTTGTTTCAAACTCTGTGGTATTGTGAACAAAGCTGCAATGAACATGGGTATGCATCTATCTGCTTGGGTGGAAGTTACGGTTTCTTCAGGGAATATTCCCAGTAGTAGAATTGCTGGGTCAATGGTATTACTATTTCCAACTTTTTGAGAAAGTGCCATACAGTCTTCCATAGTGGTTGCACCATTTAACTCCCACCAACAGTGAATAAGGGTTCCAGTTTCTCCACAACTTTGCCAGCATTTGATGTTTGCTACTCTGTTAAATTTTGCTATACTTACTGGGGTAAGAAGATATCTCTTAGTTGTTTTGATTTGCATCTCTCTTAGAGCTAGGGATTTTGAATATTTCTTCACGTGTTTGTTTGCCATCTGAATGTCTTCTTTGGTGAAGTGCCTGTTCATATCCTGTGCCCATTTTTCAATTGGGTTATTTACCTTTATCTTGTTGTGGTGCTGGAGCATTTTATAAATTCTAGGTATAAGCCCTTTGTCAGACCAAATATTTCCCCCCCATCTATGGCTTCCCTTTTTAACCTATTGGAGAAGTTTTTGGATATACATAGGGATTTGATTCTTAGAAGGTCCCATTCATCTATTTTATCCTTTCCTGGTTGTAGATTTTTCAGGGTGCTTGGAAGACTGTTTATATTGTGGATTAGGACTTCTAGGTTTCTCCCACGCTTTTCTTTAATGACATTTATAGTCCTTGTTTTTAGTCCCAGGTCCATGATCCACTTTGAGTTGGTTTTTGTGCATGGAGTGAGGTGTGGATCTTGCTTGAGTTTTCTATTGATAGTTTTCAAATTTTGCCAGAACCATTTGATAAAAAGGTTGTCATTTCCCCACTTAACTGATTTTATCTCCTTGTAAAAAATCAGTTGACCATAGGTGTCTCCTACCTTGTTTATATTTTTAAGGAGTGCTTTGCTTATTCGGGGCCTCTTTCCATTCCAAATGAAATTGGAGATTCCCTTTTCCATCTCTTTGAAGAATGGGATTGGGATTATATTGAACATGTGAATTGCCTTTAGTAGTATTGTCATTTTTTCACAATATTGAATCTTCCTCTCCATGAGCAAAGGATATTCTTCCACTTTTCCAGGTCTCTTTTTGTTTCCTGTAGTTGCTGTTGTTGTTATGTGCCATAGAGTCACTTGTGACTTGTAGTGACCCTATGTACAAGAGCTCTAAACGCCGTTCTATCCTGTGCCAACCTAGCCATCTCAAACACACTCATTCTCACCACTCCAGTCACAGAATCGATCCATCTCATGGAAGGTCTTCCTCTCCTTCGCTGCCCCTCCACTCTGCCAAACATGATGTCCCTCTCCAAGGACCAGTCCCTCCTTGCAACATGTCCAAAGTATGTCAGGTGAAGCTTCAGAATCCTTGACTCCCAGGAGCATTCCGGCTTCACCTTCTCCAGGACAAACCTGTTTGTTTTCCTAGCAGTCCATGGTATTTTCAACACTCTTCTTCAGCACCACAGCTCAAAGACATCAGTTCTCCTTCTATCATCCCTATTCACTCTCCAACTCTCTGATGCATAGCACATAACTGCGAAGACTATAGCCTGGATCAGGCGCACCTTAGTCTCCAGACTCAAGTCGTTGCTCTTCAGTACTCTTGAGAGGTCCCTCATAGCTGACTTTTCCAATGCAATTCATCTCTTGGTTTCCTGGCTGCTGTTCCCAAGAGTGTTTACTGTGGAGCCAAGTAAACTAAAACTGTTAACTATCTCAATCTCTTCACCATCCATACTGATGCTCCCAATTGGCCCTGTGGTGAGAATTTTTGTTTTTTTGATATTGAGCTTCAATCTATATGGGAGTCTGCAGTCCTTGACCTTCTGCAGCAAGTGCTTCAGGTCCTCCTCAGTTTCAGCAAGCAGGGTTGTGTCATCTGCATAACGCAGGTTGTTGATGACTCTTCCACCAATCCTGATGCCACATTCCTCCTCGGACAGCCCAGCATCTCAGATGATCTGTTCTGCATACAGATTGAAAAGCTATGGAGACAGAATACATCCCTAACGGACCCCCTTCTTGATTTTGAACCATGTAGTGTCTCCTTGCTCTGTTCTGACAACTGCCTCTTGGTCCAAGTATAGGTTTCGCATTAGCACAATCAAATGTTCTGGGATTCCCATCCACACAGTCAAAAGCCTTTGCATAGTCAATGAAGCACAGATAGACAGACATTCTTCTGGTATTCTCTGCTTTCGGTCAAGATCCATCTAACACTAGCTGTAATATCCCTAGTACCACGACCTCTTCTAAATCCAGCCTGCACATCTGGCAGTTCTCTGTTGACATAGTGTTCCAAACGTTTTTGTATAATTTTCAGCAGCATCTTGCTTGCTTGCATGTGATATTAATGATATTGTTTGATAATTTCCACACTCTGTTGGGTCACCTTTCTTTGGAATGGGAACAAATATCAATCTTTTCCAGTCAGTCGGCCAGCTGGTTGTCCTCCAGATTTCCTGGCACAATTTAGTGAGCACATCCAGGGCAGCGTCTGTTTGTTGAAATACATCAATTGGTATGCTGTCAACTCCTAGAGCCTTGTTTTTTTGCCAATTCCTTCAGAGCCATTTGAATTTCCTCCTTCATCACCATAGGCTCTTGCTCATATGTTATTTAATGAAATTCTTCTGTGTCAGCCAATTCCTTCTGATAGTGACTCTGTGTACTCCTTCCATCTTCTCTTGATACTTCCTGTATCATCTAGCATTCTACCCAAAGTATCTTTAAGTATTGCCACTCATGGCTTGAATTTTGTTTCTCAACTCCTTCAGCTTAAGAAATGCTGAGCTAGTCCTGCCCTTTTTATTTTCTGACTCCAGCTCTCTGCATATTTCATTATAGTATCTTGCTTTGTCATCCTGGGCTGCCCTTTGAAATTTTCTGTTCAGCTCTTTGATTTCTTGGTTTCTTCCTTTAGCTTTGGCTTCTCGGCATTCCAATGCAATACTCAGAGTCTCATCTGGCATCCATCTTGGTCTTTCTTATAGTAATGTTTTGTGATTTTCTTTGTATAGACCCTTTGTGATTCTGGTTAGATTTACTCCCAAGTATTTAATCTTGTGATTAGCTATTGTGAAGGGTGTTTTTCTTCTTAGCTCCAGTTCTGTATTCTCTGTGTCACTGTAGAGAAATCCAATTGATTTTTGTATGTTGATCTTTTATCCTGCCACTTTTCTGAATTGGTCAACTATGTCCAGTAGTTTTCTTGCTGTGTCTTTAAGGTTTTCTAAGTATACTATCATATCATCTGCATGTAGTGATAATTTTACCTCCTCTTTGCCAATTTGGATACTTCTTAATTTCATTCTCTTGCCTTATTGCTATCACTAAGTCTTCTAATACCATATTGAATAGGAGAGGTGACAGTGACATCCTTGCCTGGTTCCTGTTCTCAAGGGGAAAGCCTTTAATCTCTCTCCATTGAGAAAATGTTGGCTCTCAGGTTTGCATATATACTTTTTTACTATGTTGAAGAAATTCCCTTCAAATCCTATTTTGCTGAGTATTTTAATCAGGAAAGGGTTTTGGATTTTGTCAAAGGCCTTTTCTGCATAAATTGATAGGATCATGTGTTTCTTGTTCTTTGCTTTGTTAATGTGGTGAATTACAGTGATTCTTTTTCTTATGTTGAGCCATCCTTGATGAATCCGACTTGGTCATGGTGAATTATTATTATTACTATTATTTATGCATCATTAGATTTTACTGGCCAGTATTTTATTCAGGATTTTTGCATCTATGTTCATGAGAGATATTGGCCTATAGTTTTCTATTTTGGTGGTGTCCTTTCCTGGCTTCGGTATGCTTTTGGTATGTTTGCTTCATAGAATGAGTCTGGGAGAATTCTTTTTCTATTTTCAGAAATAGTTTATGTAGAATTGATGACAGTTCTTCTCTGAATGTTTAATAAAACTCACTTGTAAAACCATTTGGTCCAGGACTTTTTTTGGCTGGAATGTATTACCTTTTCAATTTCTTCTTTTGTAATCAGTCTGTTCAAGTGTTCAATTTTGATTGGTGTCAGTTTAGGTAGATTGTGAATTTCTAAGTATTTGTCCACTTCCTACAGGTTTCCATATTTGTTTGAGTATAGTTTTTCATAATATTCCATTGTTAGTCTTTTTATTTTACTTGATTCTGTTGTGATGTTGCCCATATCATCTTTTATTCTAATTTTTGTCTTTCCCTTTGCTAATTTTGCTAATGGTTTGTAGATTTTATTGACCTTTTCAAAGAACCAACTGCTAGTTTTGTTGATGGTTTCAAATTTTTTTTGTTTTCTATTTCATTTATATCTGCTCTAATTTTTATAATTTCCGTTTTTTTTAGAAGGAGCCAGGTTTTATTGTTGTTCTTTTTCAATTTGTTGGAGATGTTGTGTTAGAGAATCAATTGTCATTTTTTCCTGCCTTTTGATTTGTTTGCTTATTGCTATAACTTGACCCCTGAGTACTGCTTTGGCTATTTCCCAGACGTTTTGGTAAGTTGTGTTTCCACTGTCATTTGTTTAAAAAAACTTAAAAAAATTATTTTATTTTTTCTTGTGTGTGTACTGTCAGATTGGATCTGACTGGTACAGGACGAGATTGCCCCTCCTTCTCCAGCAGAGCATCTGCTGGATTTGAACCACATACCTCTGGGATTGCAGTGCAGCTTCTTGTCACTAGGCCATCAGCACGCCATTGTTTCAAGAAACTTTTTTTCATTTTTTATTTCTTTTTGTACCCACTCATGTTCAAGCAAGGTGTTGTTCAACTTCCAAATGCACGTTTTTTCCCCTCTATCCTCTTGTTATAAATTTCTAATTTTGTAGCACTGTGGTCTGAGAAGAGGCTATGTATTACTTCTATGTTTTTAAATTCATTGATTTTTGCCTTGTGGCCCAAGATGTCTGTTGTGGAGGACATTCCATGCACATTAGAGAAGAAAGTATACTGTGCTTTTTTGGGGTGCATTAGTCTATAATGTCTGTGAGATTAAGTTGGTTTATTGTGTGGTTTAATTTTTCAGTATCTCTGTTGAATTTCTTTCTGGTAGTTCTATCTTTTCTTAATAACGGTGTATTGAATTCTCCAACTACTATAGTAGTGTTGTCTATTTCCTTTTTTAGTTTTGTTAAGTTTTATATATTTTGCAGATATTTATTATTGTTATGTCCTCATGTTCTAGTGTCCCTTTAAGCATTACGTAGTGACCTTCCTTGTCCTTTGTGATGGTGTTTGCATTCGAATTTATTTTATCAGAGACTGATATCACTACTCCTGCTTTTTTCTGGTGGTCATTTGCTTGGTATATTTTTTCCATCTTTCTATTTTTAGTATTTATCCTCACTTTTTGGTGTGTCTCTTATAGACAGTATATTGATGGATTTTTTAAAAAAAAATCTAACCTGCTCCTCTTTTTCTCTTCAGTGTTGTATTTAAACCATTCACATTTAGTGTGATTACTGAAAAGCATGGCTTTATTGTTATCATTTTGTTGAGTTCTTTTAAGTGTTGTTGCTAGTTTCTTTGGTCCATCCTGCTTTCTGTGGCACCACTGTAAGAAGGACATCTCTCAGTGTATCCTGCAACACTGGTCTTGTTCTCTCCTTTATATTTGATGGACAATTTCACTGGGTTCAATATTCTTGGTTGACAGATGTGTTGAGTGTTCAATATATGTCATTCCACTGTCTTCTTGCTTGCATGGTTTCTGCTGAGAAATTGGCACTTAATCTTATTTGCTCTCCCTTATAGGTTCTTTGTTTCTCCCTCACTGCTTTCAGAATTCTCTCCTTATCTTTTGTTCTGGCAAACTTGACTATAATATGCCTTGGTGATTTTCTTTTAGGGTCTATTCTATACAGTGTTCTCTCAGCTTCTTGAATATATATTCTCTCATTCTTCATTAAGCCTGGAAAGTATTCTTTTAGTAATTCTTTCACAACTTTTTTGGTGCCTTTACTTGCTTCTTCCTGTTCTGGGATTCTGATTATGTGCAGATTATTTCTCTTGATGGTGTCCCACATTGTTCTTAGGTTTTCTTCTTTTTCCTTCCTTTTTGATTCTGCCTTTTGCTCTAGCAGATTAGTGGTGACAATTCTATCTTCTTTTTCACTGCTTCTCTATTCCATCTCTTCAACTCTGTTCATGTGTCCCTTCATCATGTTAACAGCATCTGAAACATTGGACCTCATATTTTGGATTGTGATTTCTTGATTTTTCCAGAGCTTCCAATGCCTCATTTGTTTCATTTGCATTGTTTTTTATTTTTTTTTAAGGTCCTCCTGATTTTTGCTTGCAGTGTCCTCTAATTCTTCAAGTTTTCCTTTCACTCATTGAAAATATTCAATCATTGTTCTTTTAAATTCTGTGTCAGAAAGTTCCTCAGACTTTCTGGCTCCAGGAAATCCATTGGTAGTGTGTCACTTTTGGGGAGTGACATCTTGCTTTGTGCTTATGTAACCTGTGAAGTGGCCCGTTTCTTTTGTGATGTTGCTGTGGTAGAGTTTTTCATTCCTAAGGTGATGATGGGTTCTTGATCTAAAGTCACTGCTACAAAAGAGGGCATGGTAGTTATGTTTCTTGTGTTACTCTCTGAACTTCTGGACCAAGGGAAGTGTCCATTCACAGCCTGTGAAAGTGGCCTTTTCTGTTGGATAATTATTACAGCTAAGTCAGACCTAGTTGCTCCAGATTAAAAGCAGTTAGATGACTGAACATGAGCTAGGCTGAGGAGAAGGGGGGAACAGGTGGGGCAGGCACAAGCACCATTGTATGGCAGATGGGTGTGTGTTCAGATGCCACACATGGGGACCTCACTTAGGCTGCAGCTGTCCTGCTCATGCCCGGGCAGGGGGCTATGTGCCTGGGTGGGCCCACACAAGGAAGTCACTCAGTTTGCAGATGTCTCAATCATACCTAGTGGGGCTACCTGCCCAGGTGGGGATGTGCTGGACCTCATTCAGGTTGTAGGTGTCTGGCTGGTGCCTGGTGGGGCTATATTCGGGGTGGGACCTCACTCAGTTTGCAGCTGTCCCTCTTGCGCCTGGCAGGGCTGACTGCCCTTGTGGGGACTTGCAGGGACCTCACTCAGGTTGCATCTGTAAGGCTCGCATGGGCGGGGCTAGCTTCTGGGTGGCCACACGTGAGTACTTAAGTCAGGTAGCAGATGTCCAGCTGGCATGCCGTGGGGGAGAAGGGCTGTTGCCTGTGCCATGGAGGTACAGGGCTGGTGCGCACACCACAGGGCTGGCAGTCCATTCCCAGATGTTAAGTTTCCAAGTCACCCGTTCTCAGCACATCAGACTGTCCACATTGGTCTCTGCACTGCTGCATCATTCTGTGCTCGTTATTCATCGTTTGATTTCCTGCTGATTCCAAGAGTGTTGATTGTGGAACTAAGCAAGCTGAAGTTATTAACAATCTCAATCTGTTCTCTGTTGATCATAAAGCTGCTAATTGGACCAGCAATGAGAATCTTTGCTTGCTTGATGGTAAGCTTCAATCCATATTGAAGACTATAGCCCTTGACTCTATGCAGGAAATGCCTCATGTCCTCTTCAGTTTCACCAAGATAAATTGTGTCATCTGTGTAACACAGGTTGTTGTGAAGTCTTCCTCCAATCCTGATGCCACATTCCTCCCCATAAAATCCAGTCTCCTGAATCATTTGTTCCGCATATAGTTTGAAAAGGTATGGAAATATGATGCATATCTGATGCACACCTTTCATGATCCTGCAACATGGAATGTCTTATTCTTCTGACCACTGCTTCCTGGTCCAAGTATAGGTTTAATATGAACACAATTAAGTGTTCTAGGATCCCTATTCTTCTCAAGATTAGCCACAATTTGTTGTGATCTACACAGTCAAATGTCCTTGCATAGTCAATGAAACACAGACATTCCTCTGGTATTCTCTGCTTTCAGCCACAATCCAGATAACATTAGCTATAATATCCCTAGTACCTACAATTCTATTATATGCTTTTTGCAGGAAATTTCAAAGACTACAAAACAACAACAACAAACCCAAAAAGTAAAACCAATTACTTAGGCAGCAAAACAAGGGATTTAAATAACCTCCTACTAAGAGGAAACATCAGGTTATAAGAATAGAATAAGTTAGAACAACAGAAGGAACAGTAATACTTTTTTATTTGATTATATGGTTTAAGACTTTCCTCTGTCTCAGAATTTACCTTTAAAAGATTAAAATGGGCTTTGGCAAGAAGAGAAGGAAGGTTTTTTGCTTCTGGACAGATTTTATATATTTTTTGGGACTGGTTGGCTGAATGTTAAGAGTGAGTAATGTGCTGCAAAGGAACAGGGTGGAGGAAAATGGCTTTGGTGGAGGAGAGGGGCAGAGGGACCTGTCAGACTGGACATTGGGGTTGGGTCTGGAGCACTAGGGAAGGATGGTATGGGGGTTATCTACTGGGCCAAGGTCAGAAAAGGAGGGAGATGATATTTTATCTGTGAGCCAGGGTTGTAAAAGGAAGAGGGTCATGTTTTAGTTGCATAGGGTTTCTCTTTTTTTATTGGGAAAAACATATTGGGGGTACAAGGAGGTGAGGGTTGGGGGCAGAAGGGTGAGGATGGGTCAGGATGCAGCTGCAGAGCTGCACAGGTTGGTCGGTGGGGGGAGCAGGTGAAGGAAATAATGAGGGTCCAGAGGGGACCAGATCCTACAGAGGAATGACCAGCATTTTCCAATGGTAATTAAACCAACTGTCTTATTGATTTGGGAATTGGATGCCGACTCTCTGGCTTCTTCATGCTGAACAGGGGCGTAGATGTAAA
>NW_006400036.1:1058487-1059146 GCF_000299155.1 Elephantulus edwardii
GGTTCGCTGCTCCCGCAGCTCACCACGCTGTCTCTGCCTCTGCCGCCATCTTGGATCTCTGCATAGGGTTTCTTAAGATTCTTTTATAACTGAGAGATTAGTCATGAGGAGCTGAAAAGCTGAGCAGGATGAACAGAGAAAAGGGTGAAAGACAAGTAGAAAAAAATTGGGGTATGGGAAACCTTCAACCATCTCAACCATATTTTGAAGGATGGATGGTCTGAACTTTCCAAATTTAGGTAAATGAATTAACCATACAAGTAAATAAGTCTTTTATTATTTAAAATAGATGTAATGCCAAAGGTGTGAGAGTTTTAGAAGAGGCAGAACAAAGGACTATCCTCCAGGACAGAAGGTCCGACCTCCATATTGAGGTAAAATAAAGCCTAGGCATTAAGAAGTTGGCAGTGGATATTTCTGCTTGCCAGAAACTTGCTGAGCAGATTCTTATGACAGCCGAGAAAGTATCCTCCCATCAGTTATCAGAAGGGGGTCCAGAAGTGTTTGAAAAGACCATATCTAATATAAAGCACACCTTAGTCCTCAAATTTATTACTTCTCAGTAATTTGGAGAAGTCCCTGCATGCTGGTATCAAGAGTGAGGAGTTTGGATCCAAGCAAGATGAAGTTGTTGACAGTTCCACATTCTTCTTCATAAG
>NW_006400036.1:1061494-1070005 GCF_000299155.1 Elephantulus edwardii
GCCATCTGAATGTCTTCCTTGGTGAAGTGTCTGTTCATATCCTGTGCACATTTTTCAATTGGATTATTCACCTTTATCTTGTTGTAGTGCTCAAGTATTTAATAAATGCCAAAACCTCTTTTAAGAGCTGGTCAATTAATAACGATGACAAAAGAGAACTGATGCCTTTGAGGTGTAGTGTTGGAAAGAGTACTGAACATCAATCACATGGACTGCTCAAAGAAAAATATATTTTAGAGCAAGTGCAGCCAGAGTGCTCCTGGAAGGCAAATTATCATAAGAGTCTGGTCTCATATACTTTGGACATGTTTCTAGAAGAGACTATTCCTTGGAGAAGGACATCATGCTTGGAAAGGTAGAGGGTCTGTGAAAGACAGAAGGACTCTCAAGCAGTTGAACTGACATAGAGACTGTTTTAACTGGCTCTATTGTGTCAGAAAGTGTGAGGATGGCATAGGATATGACAGGATTCATATCTTCTTTCATAGGGTCAATATAAGTCATATTCAACTAGATAGCTCCTAACAACAATATCCTAAAGTACAATTCTGTGAATGATAATGTCTTCTCTATATGCTCACAAGGAAGACATGTTAATACATCTATTATTCAAATACACGCATAAAAAGCTAAAGGAAAAGAGAAAAAATGGAACATTGCTACTACCAAATTTTACTGTTCAAACCTCACCGAACATGCAATCTAGTTGTAATCATGATGATTAGTGACTAGAATGGAAAAGCTGAAAAACAAAACAAGTAAGACACTATGGACTTGGTGACAGAAGAGCTGGAAAAAGAATGACTGAATTCTGCACATTCAGTGATTTATTCATCGGAAACAGCTTTTTTTTTTTTAAAACAGAAAACTATTTCTTGGAAATAGCTTTTTTTAAAAAAAAATAAAACAAACACAACAAAGGATGAATTTACACATGGACGGATCTTATGGAATGCATAAGAATCAGACTAATTACATCTGTGGAGTCACTGAAGAAGTTCCATATCAGCAGTCAAAACCAGGCCAGGTGCTGTGGAATGTTGTTGTTATGTGCCGAGTCACTTGTGCCTCATAGCAATTCTATGGACAATAGCCCTAAACCCTGCTGTATCCCTTGCCACTCTCATTGTCTGCGACACACCTAACCCCATTACCCCAGTGATGGAATCAATCCATCTCATCAAGGGTCTTCTCCTCCTGCACTGTCCTTCCACCCTCCCAAGCATGGCATCCCTCTCCAAGGACTGGTCCCTTCTTGCAACATGTCCAAAGTATGTCAGATGAAGCTTTAGAATCTTTGCCTCCAAGGAGCAGCCTGGCTTCACCCTCTCAAGATGAACTTGTTTGTTCTCCTAGTTGTTGTTGTTGTTATGTGCCGTCGAGTCGCCTGCAACTCACAGCGACCCTATGTACAACAGCCCTAAACTCCGCTCTGTCCTGTGCCAATCGCACTGTCTCTGACACTCCCATCACAATTACCCCAGTCACTGAATCAATCCACCTCATAGAGAGCCTTCCTCTCCTGCGCTGTCCCTCCACCCTCCCAAGCATGATGTCCCTCTCCAAGGACTGGTCTCTCCTCACAACATGTCCAAAGTAAGTTAGACAGAGCTCCGTTCTCCTAGTAGTCCATGGTATATTCAATACTCTTCTCCAGCACCAAAACTCAAAGGCATCAACTCTCCTTTTATCATCACTAGTTATTGGCCAGCTCTCTGAAGCATACCAAGTAATGACAAAGACCATTTCCTGTATCAGGTGCACCTTAGTCTCCAAACTGACATCATTGCTCCTCAGTAACTTGGAGAGGTCTCTGACAGCAGACTTTTCCAATGCAATTAATCTTTTAATTTCCTGGCTGCTGGTACCAAAAGCTGTCAACAATCTCAATCTTTTTACCATCTGTCATGATGCTGCCAGTTGGCCCAGTGGTGAGAATCTTTTTCTTGACAATGAGTTTCAATCCATAGTGAAAGATGCAATATTTGACCTTCTGCAGCAAATGCTTCAGGTCCTCCTCAGTTTCAGCAAGCAGGGTTGTATTATTTGCATAATGTAGATTGTTGATAAGTCTACTTCCAATCCTGACCCCACACTTCTCCTCATAGAGCCCAGCCTCCTGGATAATCTGTTCTGCATACAGATTGAAAAGATGGAGATAGGACACATCGTTGATGCACACCCTTCCCAATTTTGAACCATGCAATATTTCCTTGCTCTGTTCTGATGACTGTCTCATGGTCCAAGTATAAGTTTCGCATAAGCACAATCAAGTGTTCTGGGATTCCCATTCCTCTCAAAGTCAGCCATAGTTTGTTGAGATCCACCCAGTCAAATGCCTTTGCATAGTCAATGAAACTCAGATAAGACATTTCTCTGGTACTCTCTGCTTTCAGCCAAGATCCATCTAACATTAGCTATAATATCCCTAGTGCCATGACCTTTTCCAAATCCAGCTTGCACTTCAGGTGGTTCTCTGTTGATGTGCTGTTCCCGTCATTTTTGGATAATCTTCAGCAGAACCTTGCTTGCATGCGATTTCAATGATACTGTTCGGTAATTTCCACACTCTGTCGAATCACCCTTCTTTGGAATAGGAACAAATATAGCTCTCTTCCAGTCAATAGGCCAGATGGTTGTCCTCCAAATTTCTTGGCACAACTTGGTGAGCACATCCAGGCCAGCATCTGTTTGTTGGAATATGTCAATCGGTATGCCATAAATTCCTGGGGCATTGTTTTTTGCCAATTCTTTCAGAGCAGCTTGAACTTCATCACCATGGGCTCTTGCTCATATGTTGTTTCATGAAATTCTTCTGTGTCCACCAATTCCTTTTGGTACAGTGACTCTGTATCCTCTTACCATCTTCTTTTAATGTTTCCTGCATCATTCCATATTCTGCCCAAAGCATCCTTAAATATTGCAACTTGAGGTTTGAATTTGTTCTTCAGTTCCTTGAGTTCCTTGAGCATAAGAAATGCTGAGTGAGTTCGGCTCCTTTGATTTTCTGACTCCAGCTCATTGCACATTTCATTGTAATACTTTGTCTTCCCTTGCTGCCCTCTGAAATCTTCTGTTCAATTCCTTAATACCTTGATTTCTTCCCTTTAATTCGGCTTCTTGGCCCTCCAGTGCATTATTTAGAGTTTCTTCTGACATCCATCTTGGTCTTGTCTTCCTTCTCTGCCTTTGTAATGATCTTTTGCATTCTTCCTTGATGATATTCTTGATATCCACCCACAGCTCGTCAGGTCTTCGCTCACTAATGTCCAAGGCCTCAAAGCTGTTTCTGAGATGGTTTTGAAATTCAGGTGGGATAGACACAATGTCAAATTTTGGTTCCTGTGAACTCAATTTAATTTTCCTCAGCTTCAGCTTGAACTTGCATATCAGTAGTTGGTGGTCTGTTCTACAATCAGCCTGGCCTAGTTTTCACAGCTGATATTGAGCTTCTCCAGCAATTCTTTCCACAGATGTAATCAAACTGATTCCTATGCATACCATCAGGTGAAATCCATGTGTATATCCTGTGTTTGTGTTTCTTATAAAATGTATTTGCAATGAAGAAGTCATTGCTTGTGTAGCATTCTTTCTATCTTCAGCTTCATTTCTATCATCAAGTCTGTGTTTTCCAACTGCTGATCTTTCTTATCTATTTCCAACTTTTGTATTCGAGTCACCCATTATTATTAATGTATCTTGATTGCATGTTTGATCAATCTCTGACTGTAAAAGTTGGTAGAAAATCTTCTATTTCCTCCTCTTTGGCTCTGGTTGTTGGTGCATATATTTGAATGATGATGGTATTCACTGGACTTCCTTGTATGCATATGGATAGACCATCAGTAATTATTCAGCTACAAGTTCAAATTCAGGCTTAATAAGTCTACAAGAACCAAATATGATCTTAAGACAGAAAGATTGGCTCAGGATAGGGCCATGTTCATATGGTCAGTATGAGTTGTAGTCCACTTCATTTCTCATAACAAAAACAACAAACAACTGGTTAGCCTATTCGACAATGATTAAAATTAAGAAAGTCGTCTGTCAAGATGGTATACTCTCTCCATACCTATTCAACCTGTTATGTTGAACAACTTTTTAGAGAAGTTGAATTCTATAGAGAAGAATGTGTCATCAGGATTGGAAGAAGACTTATCAACCTATATTATAAAGATGGCAAGCATTCTTTGTTGAAGGTGAGGACTTGAACTGCTTCCTGCAGAAGACCAGTGAGAGTACCTCCTTCATATGGATTGCATCTCAACATCAAGAAAACAAAAAATTCTCACCACTGGACCGATATTTAGCATTATGAGAGATGGAGAAAAGATTGGAGTTGTCAACTACTTCATCTTACATGGATCCACAAATAACACCCTTGACAGACAGAAAACTTAATGCACGGAGAAAGTCTGTAGTCAGGGACTTCCCTCTCTAAATTATTGAGGAGCAATGATACCAGTTTGAACACTAAAATGATCCTGATGCAGACCATGGTCTTTTCAATCAAGTCCTATGCATCTGAGAGCAAGAAAATGAATAAGGGTGACAGATGAAATTATGTCACTGAGTTGTAGTGTTGAAGAAGTGTACTGAATAAACTGTCAAAAGAATAAACAGAGGTGTCTTGGAGAAACTGCAACCAGAATGCTCCTTGAAGGCAAAGATAACAGCACTTAGGATCACATATTTTGGGCATATGTTTGTTATTGTTGTTAGGTGCCACTGACTCAAGTACGACTCATAGTGACCCTATGAACAAAAGATCCAAATCCTTTCCTATCTTGTGCCATCCTCATAACTTCCTGACACTAGAACCCATTGCAAGTCACCTTGTCTATCCACCTGGTTGAGGGTCTTCCTCTCCTTTACCAATCCTCCACCCTTCCTATCATCATGTCCTCCTCCAAGGAATACCCCCTCATAACTACATTCCCAAATTATGTGAGGCGAAGCCTCATCATTCTTGACTCCAAAGAGGACTCCAAGTGCACCTTCTCCAAGACATATTTGTTCTCTTGGCCATTCAAAGGATGTTCGGGGCTCTTCTCCAACACCACAGCTCAATGTATAAATTCTTTTTCTGTCATCCTTATTCACTGTCCAGCTTTTAGATTCATGGCAAATAATAAAAAAGAGTATGGCCTGAATCAGATGCATCTTAGTCTTCAAACAGTTATCATTATTCCTCAATAATTTGGAGAGGTCCCTAACTGCAGATTTTCCCAGTGCAGTATGTCTCCTTATTTCCTGAGTGCTCATACCAAGGGTGTTAATTCTGGATCCAAGCAAGGTGAAGCTGTTGACAGTTTCAATCTCCTCTCCATCCATCATGATACTGCCTACTGGTCCAGTGGTAAGAATCTTTGTTTTCTTGACATTGAGAAGCAATCCATACTGAAGGCTGTACTCCTTGATCTTCTGCAATAAGTGGTTCAAGTCCTCATTTTCAGAAGGCAAGGGATAAGCTATTTCTTGGAGAAGGACATCATCAACATACTTGGAAATATGGAGAATTACTCACACATTTTCAATGTGTATCAACACACTGCACATTCCAGAAACAAATGAGTGGAGCAGTGAGTCTACCGAGTTTATCTGAACAAAGGGCATGTCAAGTTCACACTACACCTACATGTAAAAGAGCACACATGTACACACTAGCTCTCCAGTACTTTAACATCTGATTGCACTTTATAACAGAAAGACATATTCTGGAATTCTAGTAATAAAGGGCTGAGCTGATGTCATTACTGTTGCTCTGTCAGAAAACATTAAGCAAGCATGAAATTTACTTCAAGAACTCAACCCAACTTCCAAGTTCAAAAACAATTGTAGGTTTGTCCTTTTCAATCTATAAAAATAGACAAAGATAGATGTAATTCAGTAGGTGATTCCAAAAGCTCAGTATTTGTCACTGCATAGAGACAAGGGCTAAGGGTCTGGCTATGGAGAGGGCTTCCTCCCCAAATGGGATCTCTGATATTTGTCAAAACTTTAACTCCTGCTGAAACTTTACCCACAGCAGGAACTTTTTAAAGGGTTCTCTATTATGTGGACTCTCTGATGTCAAATAAAATTAGACTTGTGAATTAAATTCTTTCCACAGAGGGGACATTTATGTTTTTCTCCTTTGTGGACCTAGTGGATTCTAAAAAGATTGACATGTCAATGAAAGTTTTCTCGCACAGGACATTTATAGGATTTCCTTGCCTGTGTGGATCTGTTGGTGTCTGTTGAAGTTGGACCTGTAAATAAAACTTTTTTCACAGAGAGGACATTTATAGGATTTCTCTCCTGTGTGAATCAGCTGGTGTTTAGTCAAACAGTACCTTTGAAAGAAATTCTTTTCACAGAAACGACATTTATAGGGTCTCTCTCCTGTATGCATCTGCTGGTGTCTATTAAAGTGGGATCTGTAAAAGAAACTCTTTTCACATAGAGGACATTTATATGGTTTTTCTCCAGTATGGACACGCTGGTGTGTATTTAAGTTAGATCTCTTAATGAAACTCTTTTCACAGAGGGGACATTTATAGGGTTTCTCTCCTGTGTGGATTTTCTCATGCTGTTGTAATCCAGAAAAGTGTTTGAAACCTTTCCCACAGTAATCACACTTGTAAGGCTTCTCCCCTATGTGGACTCTCTGATGCTTCACAAAACCTGACCTCTGCTGAAAAACTTTCTTGCAGGTAGGGCACTGAAAAGACATTTTTCCAGTATGAGTTCTCTGATGAAACAAAAGCTGAGAATTCCTATAGGTCTTCCCACACTCTGTGTAAGTGGAGAGCTTCTGGTTGCCTGGTGGGTTCAGCTGGTCTTTCTGGTGGGCCTCATGCTTCTGCTCCAGCCGTAGCACAGACAGATCTCTTTTGTGTGAATTAGGCAAATGGTGGTCTAGTTGTTTCCTAGAAACTCTTGCCCTTCTCTTCTCACCTTGGTGGTATCCCTGTACCTTAGGGATATAGTCTCCTTTTCCAAAGCATTTTTGTTCATCCTCACCAAAGAAGTCACTCAAAGAACTCTGAGGAGGAGACTCTCCTGAGATGTGACAAGGGGCATCTGGAGGTTCTTGGTCCCAACAGGTTTCAAAATTTAGCTCCTCTTTTATAATCTCCTGTCTGTCTCCTAAAAGAAAAAAGGAGATGTGAAATACTGCAGTAAAGTTTACACACTGTTTCGCCTTCATATATAAAATAAAGAGCATATTAAAACCATGAATTCTTTTTACCAAGAGGATATTAATGAGGAAGGGGGTAAAAACCATCATCTATGCTGAAGTCCTGGCACTACATTTTCTTCCCTGCACCGTAGAGTAAATAATCCATTCATGAGATGAGGAGAATATCTCAGAAACAAATCAGGGAGAGTAGGAACTTTATTGGCCAGTCCACAAATAAAGCACATAGCATTATCCTGAAAATATAGTTCATCATCAAGCTTGTATTAATAGAAAGTAAATATGCTATTCGTAAGTTTTATGGGCATTTTCTCATTCACATATAATCAAACAATCAAATGTCATAATCTGTCATTTTACCATCAGGAAATTTTATGGTTGTTGAAGTTATTGTACAAAATTTAATATTTAGGCTGTGGTTTAATCCAACATCCATATCTATTATTAATTCCCATAAAATATTAAACTATATTGCTTATCTTAACTCTGGTTTTGGTTAGTATCGCTACACAATGATGTGCACTTCTGGATTTATGTTTTGGCAGTAAAACTCACTGTCCTATTTTAGTCCACTCTTTTAATCCTAGAAATATAAAGAAGCTATATATCTTTTTCTTCCATCTATCAGTGTCTTTCAAGGCTAACATTACTTACACAATTTGAATGGCAAAGGTGTCTTCTCTTGCCTTAAATGACTGCTTATAACTATCCTTTTTTAAAGAGTTGATTGATAATCCATCACGGAAATGCACTATTCATAATTGTTTATGTATTCTCCTACTATAGAAAATTAATTTCCTATGGTTTTGCCAGTATAATGACATATTAAGTCTTTTTTCTTCATCAGTCTTTCTCTGCATTTTTTAATCAATATTTTAAGCAAAGTTCCTACCAGTGGTATGATATGTGTCCCCACACATGCATGTTAAAGCTCCTGGTACTCATTACAATTGATGTGCACTTTATTCCAATGCATAGCACTCTACATGTGTCAGAGTAAACTCTGCTCCACATGGTTTTCATTCGCTGAGTTCTTCAAAAGTAGATATCTAGGCGTTTTTCAGAGGCACTGTTTCATGTGCTTATGTCTGACCTTTCAGTTGCATTTGAGTGTCTCAATGGTTTCCACCACTCAAGTCTTCAAGGTTCATATATCTACTTCCAGCCACTTTCTGGAATAATTGTGCCATCTTTTGGCATAAGTGTTAAATATATAAGTATTGAGTGTTTTTAATCTAAACATTTGCAATTTGGTTAGGTAAAAATTTATTTTTCATTGTTTCACTTCCTTAAGTATTCAAGTATGAAATCACAGTTCACTATTCATG
>NW_006400036.1:1070331-1071440 GCF_000299155.1 Elephantulus edwardii
CATATTTTATATTTTAATCTATTTTCATCTTATGATTCTTGGTGGTGCTGTTGGCTGCCATCTAGTTTATTCCTACTCATATCAAGAACAAGTGACAGGGCAAAGCTGTCCTAAAGGGTATGCCTGGCTGCAATCGTAAAAGTTGTAGATAATTAGGTCTTTTTGCCACAGAGCAGCTAAGGAGGTTCAATATATCAACTTTTTGGTTGTACCACCAGGGTTCCTTATTTTTATATAAAACACAACTCAAGTCACTGTCACTGAGTTGGAACCTACCCATGGCTGACTTTCTAGCAGATCTTCAGAGGCTGTAATTCACAGAAGAGACCGCCCAACTTTCTCCCTTTGTACATCTGTTCAATTCTAACCAATTGCCCGAGAGTGGCAGCAAGACTCTACCCTGTAGGCCACAAGATCTCCCTTATTTTGACATAAGATATAACAAAATCTAAGACAACTTCTTGTCCCACAGTTTTCCCACTTTGCTCATTCAACAATGACTCATGCCTGTTATTTGCCTCTTTATGTAAGAACACATTACATTTTTTTGTAACGTTTTTATTCCATTCTTTATTTATTCTATAACCCAGTCATGTTGTAGCAGAATGCTGGGTGGTGGTTTTGTAAGCTTTACCCTCATGTGGTTAATTTCTAGTTTTATGGCACTGTGGTCTGAGAAGACATTTTGTAGTACTTCAATTTTTATTTTTTTTTTAATTTGCTGACACTTGCATTGTGTTCTAATATATGATCAGTTCTGGAGTATGTACCATGTGCACTAGACAAGAAAATGAACTGAGTTTTAGTTGGATGCAGAACCCTGAATATGTCCACAAGATCAAATTGGCTGATAGTATAGTTTAGATCTTCTGCATCTTCGTTAAGTTTCTTTTGGGTTGAACGCTCCTTTGGTGAGAGTGGTGTGTTAAAATATCTTACCACTTTTGTGGTGCTGTCTATTTCATTCTTCAATTCTCTTGACTATTGTTTTATGTTTTTGCAGGTCTATCATTTGAATTGGAAGACACAGAAGAATTTCATGAAACAACATATGAGCAAGAGCCTATGGTGATGAAAGAAGAAGTTCAGGCTGCTTTGAAGGAAATGGC
>NW_006400036.1:1072955-1074791 GCF_000299155.1 Elephantulus edwardii
AGTCTATTTTATCAGAGATTAGTATTGCCATTTCTGCTATTCTATTCTTACATCAGTATCAGAGATGGAGCAAGGATGTTCACTTTGCCTAGATTCATATTAGAATGATTCTCTATTTTTTTAATTATTATATGATCATGTTTAATAAACAGATAATCTGATTTTTTGCTGTTATTATTGTCATTGATGTCTTCAAGTTAGTTGTGACTCCTGTTGTTGTTATGTGCTATAGAGTGAACTATAACTCATAGCAACCTTATAAATAATGGCTTTGGACCTTGCCCCATCCTGAACCAACCTTGTCATCTTTGATGTGTCAGTTCATTATTACACAGGTTCTTTCTCTCCTGCACTGTTCCCTCCATCCTTCCAAGCCTAATGTCTTCTCCAAGGACTAGTCCATCCTTGAAACATGCCCAAAGCATGTGAGATTGAGCTTTAAAACCCTTGCCTCCAAGAAGCAACCTTGTTTTATCCTCTCCAGAACAAATCTGTTTTTTTGAAGTCCATGGTATGTTTAATACTCTGCTCCAGCACCCCTGTTCAAAGGCTTCAATTCTTCTCCTATGATCTTTAGTCATTTTCCAGCTCTCTGATGTATAGCAAGTATTTGCAAAGACCATGATCTATATTATGTGCACCTTATTCTCTAGGTTAACACTGTTGCTGTTTAGCACTCTGGAAACGTCACTGACAACAGATTTTCCCAGTGTGACTCATTTTTTTTATTTCTTGACTGCTGGAGCCAAGAGTATTGACTGTGGATCAGAGCGACATTAACTTGTTAGCAACCTCTATACCTTCTCCATTTATCATGATGCTATCTATTGGCCCAGTGGTGAATATCTTTGTTTTCTTGATATAATCCATCTTGAAGACTGCAGTCCTTGACCTTCTGCAGTAAATGCTTCAATTCCTCCTCAGTTATGGTAAGCAAGATAGTGTCATTTGCATAATGCAGGCTGTTGATGAGTCTTCTGCCAATCCTGCTGTCACATTCTTCTTTGTAATGTACAGCTTCCATATTTATCTGTTATGCATATAGATTGAAAAGCCACAATTTGTTGTGATCCACATAGTTAAATGCCTTTGCATAGTCAATAAAAAAAATAGACATCTTTTGGTATTCTTTCTTTTTAGCCAAGATCCATCTGACATCAGCAATGATAACCATGGTGTCATGGCCTCTTTTAAACCCTGCTTGCATTTCTGGTAGTTTTCTGCAAAACGACAATTAGTACAATTCCAATTGTTTATGAATATGCTTCAACAAGATTTTATTTGCATGTGGTATTAGTGACATTATTTAGTAATTTCCACATTCTGCTAGATCACCTTTTAGGGGACTGGAAATAAATAAGGTTCTCTTCCATTCAGTTGACCAGGTAGCTGGTCTCCAGATTTCTTAGCACAACATGGTCAGTACGTTCAAGGTTATATCTGTTTGTTGAAATATGTCAGTTGATATTCCCTTAATACCTAGGACCTTATTTTTTTAAGGTGTTAATTTATTATTATTATTAATTCTAATGAAAATTTAGTTTTTGTTGTTATGTGCCGTCGAGTTGTTTGCCACTCATAGCAACCCTATGCACAACAGCCCTAAACCCTGCTCTATCCTGCGCCAACCACACAGCCACTGCCACACCCATCCTGATTACCCCAGACATCGAATCAATCCATCTCATAGAGGCTCTTCCCCTCCTGCACCGTCCCTCCACCCTCCCAAGCATGATGTCCTCCTGGCAACATGTCCAAAGTATGTCAGATGAAGCCCCAGAATCCTTGCCTCCAAGAAGTAGCTTGGTTTAATCCTCTCCAAGATGAATCTGTTTT
>NW_006400036.1:1092919-1094551 GCF_000299155.1 Elephantulus edwardii
GATAAATCGTCCACCAATCTTGACCCCACATTTCTCCTCATAGAGCCCAGCCTCCCGGATAATCTATTCTGCATATAGGTTGAAAAGGTATGGAGATAGGTTGCATCCCTGGCATACGCCCTTCCCAATTTTGAACCATGCAGTGTTCCCTTGCTCTGTTCTGACGACTGCTTCCTGGTACAAGTATACATTAGGTTCTTTCTATTTTTCTCATCTATCATTCATGTCTTTCTTTCCTCTTTTTAAAATTTTTCCCTACTAGTCTGGCCTACTGAATTCTTGCACATAAACTTGAGGGTCATTCTTAAAATCTAAGAAAAAAGAGAGAAGAACATAAGAGGATTCTGACTGGTAGTATGAGTCTCCAGTTGTGGAAGATCACTCATCTGCTGGCCTCCTCTATCTATGTTCTTCTCTTTGATACAACATGTGTATTCTCAACTGAGAATTCACTGTAAATTCTATGCTTGGATTCTAGTTGAGGCCTGTCTGTTGTTTATTGTTATGTGTCATCAAATCGCCTGCGATTCATAGTGACCCTATGTACAATAGCTCTGAACCCTTACCCCATCCTGAGCCAATCTTTTTGTCTGTGACACATATAATTCTACTACCCCAGTTAACCTTTCTCAGTCAAGACTTGTAAGTTGCTAATTACTTAGTATCTTGCAGAAAAGCCTTTTCTACTGTTGTTTATGCTGTTTCTTCCAACACTTTTTAAAAAATTTATTTTCTTTTTAAATTTTTGTTTTGTTAAAACCCACAACTCAATTTATTGCCAATAGTTGTAAATCTTCCAACACTTTTAATTATCTTTCTATAACCTGGATTTCTACAACCACCCCCCATGGGTGACCAAATTAACTATGGTAAACTAAACATTTCTTCCTGTATTTTTGTCACTTAAAAAAAATACTCCCACCAACCAAACTGTGCAGCTCTGCAACTGCATCCTGGCTCATCTGCACCCTTCTGCCCCCAACCCTCACCTCCTTGTACCCCCAATATGTTTTTCCCAATAAAAAAAAACAAAAAAACCGAAAAACTACAAAAAAAAAATACTGCAAATTTTCTTTGCCTATGCAGGCAAGAGCTGAACAGAAGATTCCAAAAGGCAGCTCGGAATGACAAAGCAAAATACTACAATGAAATGTGCGAAGAAGAGCTAGAGTCAGAAAATCAAAAGGGCTGAACTCGCTCAGCATTTCTTTTTTTTAATTTTATTATATATTTGTGTGCGTGTACCATCAAATCAGATCTGACTGGTACAGGAGGAAATTGTCCCTCCTTCTCTGGCAGAGCAGCTGGTGGATTCGAACCATGTGCCTCTGGGATTGTAGTTGCAGCTCCTTACCACTAGGCCACCAGAGCTCCCCTGCTCGGCATTTCTTAAGCTCAAGGAGCTGAGGAACAAATTCAAACCTCGAGTTGCTATAATCAAGGATGCTTTGGGCAGAATATTAAATGATGCAGGAAGTATTAAAAGAAGATGGAAGGAATAGACCGAGTCATTGTATAGAAAGGAATTGGCAGATACAGAAGAATTTAACAAAATAACATATGAGCAAGAGCCTATGGTGATGAAGGAAGAAGTTCAAGCTGCTTTGAAGGAAATAGCAAAAAATAAGGCCC
>NW_006400036.1:1096121-1098919 GCF_000299155.1 Elephantulus edwardii
TGTACATAGAGTCGCTATGAGTTGCAAGCGACTCGACGGCGCATAACAACAACAACCACAAACTAAACAGTTCTTCCTGTTTTTCTGTCACTTAAAAAAAAAGTACTGCAAATTTTCTTTGCCTATGCAGGCAGGCCATTCTGCACAACTTCTACTGCTGGAGTTAAAATATGACCTAATGGAGTTACATCAGCAGGTGAGATGGGGGCAGGGGAGGCAGAAAGAGTAGGTGGGAATCCATTCAGTTATATAGTATTGTCAAATTAGTGTGACTGCTAATACTAAAGGCACATATTTACGAATGTTCCCTGAAGCACTCTTCAAGAGACAAAATGTCAAGAAAAATGTTCATCATCATATAAAAGGGTAAACTAAAGAAAAATGTATACTTACATACAATGACATACTGCTCATACATAAAGTCAAAATGAAGTCCAGATACATCCTAAAACAGGGATCAATACTGAAAACACTGTAGTGAATGATATAAATCAAACACAAAAGAACAAAGATTGTATCTCTACTCAATGCTCTCAAGATGGAATGGACTCAAAGGTAATACACCAGCAAGCTTCCAAGGGTGTAAATAACACAAGAGGATACTATCTTTCTCCTGAGGTGCCGCTAGTAGATTTAAACCATCCATCACAACTGCTTGGTGATCATACCACAAAAGCTCAAATATTATATAATCTCACTGATATAAGCAATCTGTTGTTGTTAGGGGCTGTCCAGTTGCCTTAGATTCACAGCAACCCTATGAACAACAGATCTAAATCTTGTCCTATCATGTGTTATCCTCATCTCCTCTGATACACTTGGGATGACTTCTTCTGCAGTCATGATGTCAATGCAGTTCACCGGTGGTCTTTCTCTCTTTCACTGAACCTCAACCTTTGCAATATAATCTTCGTTTCCAAGGAATAGCCTTTCATGTCCAAAGTATAAGAGATGAAACTTCACCATCTTTGCTCCAAAGGAGCATTCTCATTTCCAAGACATGTCTATCTGTCTTCTGGCAGTTCATCGACTACTCAGTGATAAGAAGTTGCACAGCCAACCCAAAGGCACTTGGATCGATGAACTGTTAACCTGTACTTTTGACCTGGAATCGACTCATAGCTGACTGACTCTCCAGTTGGTTTACAGAGGGAGCAAACTGCACAGGAGAAGACTTCCCATTCTTTCTTCCAAAGAGCAACTAGTGGATTTAAACCACATTCTTTTGAGATAGCAGGGCAGTTTCTTACCACAAGGCCAGTTGCACAATAACATTAATGTAATGATGCCACAAAAAGAGCACATCAAAAACATTAAACCAGCAAAAGTTAAATTGTATATATTTTTATAAGACTATATTAACATTCTAGTACTTATAACCACACATGAAATAGAAATTTCCTAAAATAGCCATAATATCTACCCCTATGGCATTTAAATTATTCTAGTATCTTTTTTATCCATTTGTTGTCTTGTAAGACTAGCTGCTTCCCAGTAACATTATTTCATTAGCCACAAAGGGACCAAATACTCTTTTAAAAGCTCTCAAAAAATAACAACAAACAAAAAATCCCCCAACCCTTTATTTCTGTCCATTTACCTGGATCCCAAAGAACAAAAAGAATAGTCTGTCATACAATTTCTAGCCATAGTTTTTTTGCTTTTCCCCCACAGATGTATTGTATATAAAGAAAGGATTATGTGTGCATGTGTGTGGGTGAGTGTTATGACTATACCAGTACCAGTAGTCATAGTGTTGATTCTGATTCAGAGACACTCTTGGGAGCGTCAGGATAGAATAAAACCCCTTAGGGTTGTAGATTGCTGGTTTTTCTGAAGTAGACCACCAGTTCTTTATTCTGACATACCTCTGGATGGGAAAGTTTCAACTCACTTATGTTATATGGTAGGAGAGGATATCGTGATTGGAAAAAATGGAAGGTCAGTGAAAGAGAGGAAGACCCTCAATGAGATGTATTAACATAATGACAGCATACGTGGACTCAAGTATGTCAGGGATGATGAAGATGGCACATGATAGGATAGGGTTGAAATCTGTTGTTCTCACTATGAGTCATACTAGACACAATGGAACCTGACAACTACCACCACCACCACCACCTCTGGATAGACTCATAGAGGCATCTGTTGGTTGTTGTTGTTGTTGTTGTTGTTATGTGCTGTTGAGTTGCTTGTGACTCATAGCGACCCTATGTACAACATCCCTAAACTCTGCTCTGTCCTGTACCAGTCACACCATCTCAAATAAACCCATCCCCATTACCTCAGTTACTGAATCAACTCACCTCATAGGGGGCCTTCCCCTCCTGCACTGTCACTCCACCCTCCCAAGCATGATGTCCCTCTCCAAGGACCAGTCTCTCCTTACAACATGTCCAAGTATGTTAGACGGAGCCTTAGAATCCTTGCCTTCAAGGAGCAGCCTGGTTTGACCCTTTCCAGGATGAATCTGTTTTCTTAGCAGTCCATGGTACCCTCAATACTCTTCTCCATCACCACAGCTCAAAGGCATCCATTCTCCTTCTATCCTCCTCAGTTACTGTCCAACTCTCAGACACATAACAGGTGATAGCAAAGACCATGGCCTGTATCAGACGCACTTTAGTCTCCAAAGAGACACCATTGCTTTTCAGTACTTTAGAGAGATCCCTAACAGCAGACTTTCCCACGGCAATACGTCTTTTAATTTCCTGGCTACTGGTGCCAAGAGTGTTGACTGTGGAGTCAAGCAAACTGAAGCTGTGAACAATCTCAATCTCTTCACCATCCATTCTGAT
>NW_006400036.1:1106174-1112816 GCF_000299155.1 Elephantulus edwardii
TGTATCCTGCTACTTTGCTGAATTGGTCAACTATGTCCAATAGTTTTCTTGCTGAGTCTTCAGAGTTTTCTAGGTATACTATCATATCATCTGCATAGAGAGATAATTTTACTTCCTCTTTGCCAATTTGGATACCTCTTATTTCCTTCTCTTGTCTTATTGCTATCGCTAAAACTTCCAATACAATATTGAATAAGAGAGTTGAGAGTGGGCATCCTTGCCTAGTTCCTGTTCTTAAAGGGAATGCCTTTAACCTCTCTCTGTTGAGTACGATGTTGGCTCTCGATTTGCATAAATACATTTTACTATGTTGAAGAAATTCCCTTCTAATCCTATCTTGTTGAGTGTTTTAATCAGGGAAGGGTGTTGGATTTTGTCAAAGGCCTTTTCTGCATCAATTGATAGGATCATGTGGTTCTTTTTCTTTTCTTTGTTACTGTGATGAATTACATTGATTGTTTTCCTTATGTTGAACCATCCTTGCATACCTGTTATAAATCCCACTTGGTCATGATGGAGTAGATGTATTGTTGAATTCTATTGGCCAGTATTTTATTCAGTATTTTTGCATCTATGTTCATTAAGAGATATTGGCCTATAGTTTTCTATTTTGGTGGTGTCCTTTCCTGGCTTTGGTATCAAGGATATGTTTGCTTCATATAATGAACCTGGGATAATTTCATCTTTCTCTATTTCCTGAAATAGTTTTTCTTTGAATGTTTGATAAAATTCACTTGTAAAACCATCTAGTCCAGGGTGCTTTTTGGTCAGAAATTGTTGTATTGCCTTTTCAATTTATTCTTTTATAATGGGTCTGTTCAAATGTTCAATTTCAGTTTCTGTCAGTTTAAGTAGGTTGTTCATTTCTAGGTATTTGCCCATTGTCTCTAGGTGTTCATATTTGTTTGAGTATAATTTTTCATAATACTCTAATGTTAGCTATTTTATTTTAGTTGGTTCTGTTGTGATGTTGCCTGATTCATCTCTTATTCACATTATTTGTGTTTTTTCTTTTGTGAGTTTTGCAAATGCTTTGTCAATTTTATTGACCTTTTCAAAGAACCAACTCCTAGTTTTGTTGATAGTTTCAATTGGTTTTTTTGTTTTCTATTTATTTCTGCTCTAATTTTTATAATTTCAGGGTTTTTAGAGGGTGTCACATTTTCTTGCTGTTCTTTTTCAATTTGCTGAAGATGCTGTGTTAGAGTCAATGGTCAATTTTTCTTGCCTTTTGATGTGTTTACTTATTGCTATAGATTGACCTCTGATTACTGCTTTGGCTGTTTCCCAGAGGTTTTGGTAAGTGGTGTTTTCACTGTCATTTGTTTCCAGAAACTTTTTAATTTCATTTTTTATTTCTTCTAGTACCCAGTTGTGTTCAAGCAAGGAGTTGTGCAGCTTCCAAATGCATGTTCTTTTCTCCTTTATCATCCTATTATTAATTTCTAATTTTGTAGCATTATCATCTGAAAAGATGCTTTGTATTATTTCAATGTTTTTTAATTTATTGATGCTTGCCTTATGTCCTAGAATGTGATCTATTCTGGAGAACGTTCCATGTACATTGGAGAAGAAGGTATACTGTGTTTTCTGGGGCTGCATTAGCCTATAAATATCTATGAGGTCAAGCTGGTTTATTGTGTGATTTAATTCTTCATAATCTTTGTTGAGTTTCTTTCTCGTAGTACTATCTTTTCTTGAGAGGGGTGTATTGAAGTCTCCAAGTATTATAGTAACGTTGTCTATTTCCTTTTTCAGTTTTGTTAATGATTGTTTTATGCATTTTGCATGTCTTTCATTTGGTGCATAGATATTTATTATTGTTCAGTCCTCTTGTTCTATTGACCCTCTCAGCATTATGTAGTGACCTTCCTTGTCATTTGTGATAGTTTTTACATTGATATTTATCAGCACCTAATGTCGCTACTCCTGCTTTTTTCTGATTGCCGTTTGCTTGGTATATTTTTCCCTACCTTTTTATTATTAGTCTGTCTTTATCTTCATTTTTCAGATGTGTCTCTTGTAGACAACATATTGATGCATTTTAGCTTTTTATCCAGTCTGCTACTCTTCTGCTCTTCAGCGGTGCATTTAAACCATTTACATTCAGTGTGATTATTGAGAGGCAACGTTTTATTGCTATCATTGTGTTCTTTTTGGTGTTGTTCCTAGTTCTTTTGGTCCATGATGCTTTCTGTTTTATCTCTGTAAGAAGGACATCTCTGAGTCTTTCCTGCAATGCTGGTCTTGCTTTTACAAACTCTCTTAGGTTCTGCTTTTCTGGGAATATCTTGGTCTCTCCTTGAATATCTTGGTCTCTCCTTCATATTTGATGGATAATTTTACTGGGCACAGTATTCTTGGTTGACAGTTGTGTTCTTTGAGTGTTTGATATATGTCCTTCCACTCTCTTCTTGCTTGTATGGTTTCTTTTGGGAAATCGGCACTTAATCTTATCTGTTCTCCCTTATAGGTTACTCTTTGTTTCTCCCTTGCTCCTTTCAGGATTCTCTCCTTATCTTTGGTTCTGGCAAATTTAACTATGATATGCCTTGATGTTTTTCTTTTGGGGTCTATTCTATATGGTGTTCACTGAGCTTCTTGTACGTATATTCTCTCATTCTTCATTATGCCTAGGAAGTTTTCCTCTAGTAATTCTTCCACAACTTTTTCAGTGCCTTTACTTGCTTCTTCCTGTACTGGTATTCCAATGATGCTCATGTTATTTCTCTTGATGGTGTCCCACATTCTTAGATTTTCTTCTTTTTCCTTTCTTTTTGAGTCTGCTTTTTGCTCTCGCAGATCAGTGGTGGCAATTTTGTCTTCTATTTCACTGGTTCTGTGTTCCATCTCTTCAACTCTGCTCATGTGTCCCTCCATCATGTTAAGAGCATCTGAAACATTGGACCTCATATTTTGTATAGTGGTTTCTTGTTCTTCCAGTGCCACTAATGCCTCGTTTTGTTTTTTTTTTTCTCTACATTGTTCTGGCCTGGTTTTTGTTTTGTTTTTTTTTAGTTCCTCCTGGCTTTTGCTTGTAGTGTCTTGTAATTCTTCAAGTTTGCCTTTCATCCATCGAAAATATTCAATCATTGTTCTTTTAAATTCTGTGTCAGAAAGTTCCATCAGACTTTCTGGCTTCAGGAAATCCATGGATACTGTGTCACACTTTGGGGTGACATCTTGCCTTATGGGACAGCTTGCCTTCTTTGCGATATTGATATGTTCTTGATCTGAAGATAATGCTCTAGAGATCAGTTGGGTAGCTATCCCACTTGTGCTTTTCTCTGAGTGTCTGACTCCAGGGAAATGTCAGTTCAGAGCCTGTGAGAGCAGCCTCTTGTAGGTAAGACAGGTCAAGGTGCTCCGGATTAAAGGTAGGTTGATTAACCAGACGTGTAGACACAGGTTTGGAGCCAAATGGGATGGGGCATGCACGTGGTTAGGGCGATCACAAGGGCAGGTCCACCACTTGGGGGACCTCACTGAGACCTCAGTTGTCTGGGTGTGCTTACAATTGGGATCCCTATTCAAATTTCAGCTGTCCGTCTCCCACCCAGTGGTTTTCATTCACTGGTCCCTGTCCAGTGGTGCTCACACAGTTGCCCTTGCACAGAGGCCCCTGCCCAGGAAGGGTCCTGGGTCCAAGGGGACTCAACAAGAAAAAGTCAAATTCCCACCAACCCACTCACCTCTGGCTGGTCTGCAGTGTCCACAAAAGTTCAGCCAAATTATCACTGGCCCGCTCATTCCTGGGCAGTTGGTGTGGCCTGAGAGAGCCCAGCCAAATTCCCACCAGTGGGCTCATCCTTGGGTACTCACCCAGAGAATCGGCAGTGCCCAAGAAAACCCAATTAGAATCCTACCAGCCTTTCTCATGGCAGATTAGTCCCACAGCAGCTCGATTGGTGGCTTAAGATGATGGCCGTATCCGCGGTGTTCCTTTGTGTGCTGACTCAGAATCGTACTGTCCACGGCTGTTGGTAGATCTCTGTGAGGCATTAAGGAGTCTTTAGTGACCCTGGAGCACCGCCAGGGGTGCAGGGTTGTGGTGAGGCCACCAGGGTGTGCCAGAAGTGTGGGGGCATGGGATGGTGGTGAGGTGGTGTCCCTGGAAACAGTGCTGTGGCAGGGGTGGGGGTGCAGGGCTTGGGCAGTGCTGGGAGTTAGGGGTTGCAGTCTGTTAGCAGATATTAGGCTGCCAAGTCACCAGTCCTCAGCAAATAAGACTTCGTGGGTCATCACCCTTGTGCCAGCAAGTTACTTTTTTTGTTTTGTTTAAAAAAAAAACCAGAATGTCTATTAGTCCCAGCAGGGGTGGCCTGCATGGGGTGGTGGGTGGGCTAGATCAGGGTGTGTGTGGACTGTGAGGAGTCTACAGTCATGGGATGGGGGGTCTTGGAGGGAAAGGGGTGAGGCTTGTTGGCCAGTTTCAATGGTGCTTCAGGTTTGCTAGTGAACACGTTTCATGAAAGCGTCATGGCAGGCCAGAGCAATGCCCCCAATAAGATTAAGAAATTCTTGGAAATCTAGCTTCCCATCAGCGTTGAGGTCCAGTTTCTTCATCATGCAGTCAAGGTCCTTCTGATTCTTTGTGAAGGCAGCCAGTTCTGTATTCATGAATTTTAGGAACTCCGTTTTGGAGAGGGTAAGACTGTTTCCATCCTGTCCAGCATACCTCTGGAACACGGCAATCAGGGACTCAATGCACTGCTCAGTCTCCATGGGGCTAGTGACTTTTGCCATGTCGCAGAGGACCAGAGCTCAGTGGCTGTGGCTTGGAGTGGCGGCGGGTGTGCAGCTGGCTGCGGGGAGCTGCGGCCTCAGCAAGGTACTTTTAAAGACAGCTTCTCAGTTAACAAGTCAAGCCCAGGTTCAGTTAAGCAGCACAGAGATTACGTCTGATTTCTTCAATTATCCAGCACACTTTACCTCAGAGTAGTTATAAGTCAGCTTTTCCTTCAGTCATCCAAAATGAAAATCATTAACTGTGGCTCCCTCTCCAGGGTTCCTCTGGTTACACTATGCAACAGTCTCTGCAACTTCTCTCTCCACCTTCCATCCCTTCCCACCTTTTTACACAGTGTGGAAAGAACTCTCTTATATTAGTCTTACAGTTAGTGATGATTTGCAAGACCATGTATCTGCAATTGATAGCTGAAGACCATGAGCTCATGGGAGCTAACATAATGGTTAGAAAAGCCAAATTTTACAGTTTCTGAGACTACAGACTACCCCATGGTTTTTCCAGACATCATCTCTCATTATCTGAAGGATCAATCTTCCCCTTACTATTATCTATATTCATGGAAGTATGTGAGCCAGCCACTTCACTCTCTATGTTAACCCCCATTTTAGATAGTTAATTTCTGATTTGACCAGTCCTTTCAAACCAGTCCCTCCTAAGGGTGGAGGGACAGAGCAGGAGAAGGAGACCTTGGATGAGATGGATTGACTCAGTGACTGGGGTAATGGGGGTAGATGTGTCAGAGACAATGATGTTGGCTCAAGATAGAGCAGGGTTCAGAGCTGTTGTACATAGGGTCGCTATGAGTTGCTTATAGCACATAACAACAACAAACTAGTACTCCGAAGAAAGAAGCATGTCTTTTGTTTTTGAAAAATATTCTATTACAGTTGAAACTTCGAGCATTCACATCTATAAACAAAGGTCTTGTCCAGAGCAAACCAGCAGGTAACAGTAATTAACACTAGCTCACAGAATGAAATATCTTCTCTTCATCTGGTTGGGTTCTGGGACACATCCCCAGCCACCAGTGGATAGGTCCAAATGGGCATTAGCTGACAATTCAGGAGTCTGCACTTCTTCCTGTGTTTCAGACCAGCCAGTCCCTTCACTCAACCTTAACCCCACATGGGCCAAGTCAGCACATCAGTGATCCACAGGACTTCAGCTCCACAAACCAGCAACCTTTCTTCACTTATCCATTCATCAGGCTAAGTGGGAAGTACTGAAGGAATATGTCCATACTCAGCCTGTTTCTTCATTACTGCATAAGTTTCTCCCACTTCCACTCATCAAGTGGGCCAAGGGTCCCCATAATTTGACTAAATGATTAGACATAATCATTGGCTTCCTTTAACATCAAGTCCTGAAGATGGGGGCTCAAATAGGAATCAGCTCTATTCTGCCTTAATTCATTGGCAAAGTCTCTTTTTCTACTTGTGTTCTTTCAAATGTAACTCTCTTCAGAGTCCTGGTTAGGATTTAATCCGTCTAGGGCTAAGCTCCACACTCTGTATCAAATTCTTCTACTTATTACAAGTATTCCTCTAGGGAAATTTTTCCTTTTTTGCATATCCAGTTTATATACATGTTTCCTCTAAATTATAATATGACCCATCATTTTAACATCCTGTATTCATTAATATTGCTATATCCATGAAGTAGATCAACTTTCCGCAATCTACACTACATATCTCAATATAACAAGATCCAGTGTAGTTAAATCAACAAATATCTTTATAATTTTTAATGTATTATAGCATTAAATCAACAAAAACCTTAATTGTTTTAACAATATATCCTAACATTACATATCCTTCACATTAATTTTTTATCTCAAAATTATGATACAGAAAGAAGGGAAAAATCATATACAGATTTTGAAAAATATTTTA
>NW_006400036.1:1112916-1115743 GCF_000299155.1 Elephantulus edwardii
GTTTTTGGATAATCTTCAGTAGAATCTTGCTTGCATGTGAAATCAATGAGATTGTTCTATAGTTTCCACACTCTGTTGGGTCACCTTTCTTTGGGATGGGAACAAATATAGATCTCTTCCAGTCAGTTGGCCAAGTAGTTGTTCTCCAGGTTTCTTGACAAAACTTGGTGAGCACATCCAGGGCAGCATCTGTTAGCTGAAATATGCCAATTGGTATACTGCCTATTCCTGGGGCCTTGTTTTTTGCCATTTCTTTCAAAGCAGCTTGAACGTCTTCCTTCATCACCATAGGCTCTTACTCATATACTGTTTCATGAGATTATTGTGTCTGCTAATTCCTTTCGATACAGTGACTCAGTATATTCTTTCCATCTTCTTTTAATACTTTCTGGATCATTTAATATTCTGCCCAAAGCATCCTTGATTATAGCAACTCGAGGTTTGAATTTGTTCTTCAGTTCCTTGAGCTTAAGAAATGCTGAGTGTGTTCGGCCCTTTGATTTTCTGACTACAACTCCTTGCATTTTTTATTGTAGTATTTTACTCTGTCATCCCACGCTGCCTTTTGAAATCTTCTATTCAACTCTTTAGTATCTTGAGTTCTTCCCTGTGCTTTGGCTTCTCTGCGCTCCAGTGCCTTTTTCAGAGTCTCCTCTGACATCCATTTTGATTTTCTCTTCCTCTTCTGTCTTTGCAATGACCTTCTGCACCCTTCTTGGATGATACCCTTGATATCTTTCCACAACTCATCTTGTCTTTACTCATTAGTGTTCAAGGTCTCAAATCTGTTCCTGAGATGGTTCTGAAATTCAAGTGGGATAGACTCAAAGTCATATTTTGGTTCCCATGGACTTGGTTTAATTTTCCTCAGTTTCAGCTTGAACTTGCATATGAGTAGTTGGTGGTCTGTTCCACAATCAGTACTTGGAATATACCCTGAGAAAATGAGAACTGAGGTACAAACTGAGATTTGTACATCATTGTTCATAGCAGCATTATTCACCATCACAAGAACAAGGAAAGAGCCCAAAAGTCCAACCACAAACTAATGGATTGAGAAATTATGGTACATTCACACAATGGAATACTATGCAGTATACAGGACCAATGATTTTGTAAATATCACCTAACTTGGGAGGAACTGGAGAGCATTAATGCTGAGTGAACTAACTCAGTCTCACAAGGATAAATATTGTATAAAACCATTATTGTAGAATGAGTATAAGGATCCAAAAAGGGTGGAAGAGGTTGGAAGCAGAGCGATGTGGATGTGCAGGGGGAGGGGGAGATTAATCATGGGGTTGTACAATTTGATGGGTGGGTGAAGGAAACGGAAAAAATTTGTCCTTGAAAACAATATATTCAAATTTTGTAAATAAACTAGTAGAATTTTTTTTAAAAGGCACAAGGAAAATAAAGATGTGAGACTACTCTTCAATTGTTAAATATCGTATCAACAGCTCTAAAAACAGTGATGAGGATCTGAACCATCCACAACTAGTTAAAACTAGAGAATAGTTATAAAGAATAGAAACCAAAGGGTAACCACATCAGACTAAGAAGGGAATGTTAGAAATGTCTCAGGAACAAAGGAAGTTGACTCACCTCTGCAGGTGGGTGCTGGGATCTTCTCACCAGCATGAAGATGGGGATTTGTCAGTTCTTCTCCATTCTCTGAATTAACAGGATCAAGTTTGGGACTGGAATTGCCTAACAGAGAGAGATCAGTTTGTGAGCCTTTGTGAGCAGGAAGCATTGGGCATGTATGCTGTGTCTTTCAAAGGAACCTCCTAACTAACAGAAAAGGAACCATGAAGGACCTAGACCTTGTGACAGGACCCTCATCTTAGAAGGATGTGGGGTGTGTACTCTCAAGATGCTGGAAAATATGCTGAGAAGGAGGAAAAGCCAAGTCTGAGAAGGTGGACAGTAGGGTCTGAAGACCACCTGTGAGGCTGCAGCTAGGGTCATGACTAAAGCCCAACTATGTCTGGGACAGTCAATGTGGAAAAGTGCATGGACTCATAGCCAGCCACACTGAGTTTCATCCTGATTAAGCATTTAGGAGGCACTTAACATGGAGCCAGTAACTTGATGTGATACTTTCAGTATGTTTAATACAGGATGACATCTCCAATCATAGGGATGACATGAAGATTAAAGAATTTACTGTATGCAGTGCACCCATTAGAGTTCCAAGAATAGAATGCAAGGAAATCCTTGTTGTACCTCTGCTACCTTCCATTCACCCTATTTCGCAAAGGTATTACTAATGATTTCCCATCCTGAAAACTTCAGGCTGAACTTGGGTGTATAAAAGATTTGTAAAAGGACGTGACACAGTAGGGGTGGGTGAGTATTATTTCTAACCATTTCATTAAGGAGAAACGTCCAGCCAATAATAACCACAGTAACTAACACAGAGCAACACGGTCAGACATACCACTCCATATCCTCCTGCACCTAGTTCTAGGAATCATTGGGTCTGATGATAGTTAGTTACTGACTCACAGACTTTACTCACAGTTGTGGGGTTTATTAGGGAAATGCATTAGGGAGTAGAGGAGGCAAGGAACATTACACAAATCAAGTCCAGGTTCAGCCCAGCACACCCAACTCAGAGTAAAAGCAAGGTACTTTTTTTAAAAAAATTTTTTTTAAATGTTAATAATTTTAATGAATATTTATAGAGATTTTGGATTTCCATTCATTGCTGCACTTCTCTCCCCACCCAGCCCTCCCCCGCACCCCCCAGTTCACTCCTCTCTTTGAAAAGTAAAAGAAAAACATCCTCCCTGATACACAATCCTCCCACAACCCTCCCACC
>NW_006400036.1:1115918-1117220 GCF_000299155.1 Elephantulus edwardii
ATGAAATTCTTCTGTGTCTGCCAATTCCTTTCGATACAGTGACTCAGTATATTCTTTCCATCTTCTTTTAATACTTCTGGATCATTTAATATTCTGCCTAAAGCAATAGGAGAGACTAAATTTCTATTCCTTAAAGCCATGGCTTTCCACATTTATGATTTAGTGTCATGTCTGAAACTCTAAAAATTGGCTTTCCTAACCATTATATTAGCCTCTGTATAGTGGGGTGGGAGACAATCTGCAGTTGCCTTACATGCAAACACATTGTCTTTCAAATCTTCAACAGCTGTGGAACCAATATGAGACTGAAAGGACACTGTGAGGACCCCTGTGATAATGGTGGTGGAGAGTTTGTGAAGATACTATGGCAAGGTGTGACCTGAGGATTCTTGCATTTTTGTGCCAACCATAATTAAAGGTTTTGCTTGCTGGATGACTGAAAGAAAAGCTGACTTACAACTCCTCTGAGGCAAACCTAGCTTGATGATTCAGAAAACCAGAGAAAGAAGTACAGGAGCATGGGGAATGGCATGCCTGACCAAACTGCTATGGATATTAGTGATAGGGACAGATCCCCTTTACGAAGTGGGAGAAGTCAGACTTGGCCACCCACATCCCCACATTGCAGTTGCTCTTTTAAACAATTAGGCATTCCTGGATGATATACCTTTATCTTGGCCACTCTTTGCCCCAGGCTAAGAGGTTCTCAGCATAGTACCCAGATCTCTGCTCCTGGTTCTCTGTGTTAATAAAGTTCTTCCTTTTATCTCTTACCTGAGTGTTGTGGCTTCAAAGCAAGATTTACCTCTTCACAGTTCTTTTCCACTTTTGTTCAGGGCCTACATTTCCCAATTCCAAATGATAATTAAAAAACATTGTGCCTTGAGAAGACCCGAGAGAAATACTGAAATTCAAGTTTCTCTTCAAGTGTATTGTTCCCCTTATTTTAGTGAGGCCCTGTTTTCCACAGACCTCTGAAAAGGGACTCATTTCAGTCCTCCTAACTACTAGTGAATGCTCAAAACTGGTTCACAGGCTAGAAAAGCAGAGTAACTTTGCTTACCTGAGGTGACACCTGGAGAAGTGAACCTCCAAAGTTGCTGATGAGCCTTTCCTCAGATCGGGCAAGAAGCTGGGGAGCAGTCATAACTGAAGTGAGAAACAGGAAGCTTTAAGAATCTAGATGTTGGTGCAACCACTGTGGAAGGCAGTATGGCGCTTTCTCAAAAAGTTGCAAATAGAGATACCATTTGACCCAGCAATTCCACTACTGGGAATATACCCCAAAGAGACCAAAACTGA
>NW_006400036.1:1117320-1122339 GCF_000299155.1 Elephantulus edwardii
CCCTGCCCACCCCCTTCCCCCAGTTTGCTCTTCTCTTTGAAAAATAAAAGAAAAATTCTTTCATTGTTATACAATCGCTCCCATCCAAGTCCACCCCACTTTGTAGCCTTCATTCTGGACTCCTCTCATGACAGTAACACCTAATCATATATCGCTTTTAAACAGTTCTCTCCCTCATCTGTTTCAATGCATTATACTCAATGTATCCCATCTTTCTGTCTTCCCCAAATTCTGATGTCAGTCCCATTTTACAGCAGTGGCACTATGCATTATTTGTCCTTTTGTGACGGAGATATTTCATCCAGCATAAAGTTCCCCCCAGGGTCACCCATTTTGTGTAATATTTCATGAGTAATATTTCATGAGTTTCTTGTTTTTCAATGCAGCATAGTATTCCACTGTATGAATAAACCACAGCTTCTCTATCCATTCATTTGTTGATGGGCACTTAGGTTGTTTCCAATTCTTACCTATTGTGAACAAAGCCACAATAAACATGGATGTGTATATATCTGCTTGGGTGGTGGTTATGGTTTCTTTGGGTATATTCCCAGTAGTGGAATTGCTGGGTCAAATGGTATTTCTATTTCCAACTTTTTGAGAAAGTGCTATACTGCCTTCCATAGTGGTTGTACCATTTTACACTCCCACCAACAGTTAATAAGGGTTCCAGTTTCTACACAACCTCACCAGCATTTGTTGTTTACTGTTCTGTTAAATTTTGCTATTCTTACTGGGGTGAGATGGTAACTCCTAATTGTTTTGATTTGCATCTCTTTTAGAGCTAGGGATTTTGAACATTTTTCCATGTGTTTGTTTGCATCTGAATGTCTTCTTTTGTTAAGTGTCCATATCCTGGGCCCATTTTTCAATTGGATTTTTTACTTTTATCTTGTTGCAGTGCTTGAGTATTTTATAAATTCTAGATATAAGTCCCTTATCTGACATGTTATTACCAAATATTTTTTCCCCAGTCTGTGTCTTCCCTTATTACCTTACTGGAGAAGTTTTTAGATGTGCATAGGGATTTGATTCTTAGAAGGTCCCATTCATCTATTTTATCCTCTTCTGGCTGTAGATTTTTCAGAATACTTGGAAGACTGTTATAGAGTTCTTCCAAGCTTTTCTTTAATGAAGTTTATTGTCCTTGGTTTTAGTCCTAGGTCCAACATCCATATCCTTGACACCAAAGCCAGGAAAGAATACCACCAAAATAGAAAACTATAGGCCAATATCTCTTATGAACATAGATGCAAATATCCAGAATAAAATTCTGGCCAGTTGAATCCAACGATACATCAAAAAATAATTCCCCATGACCAAGTGGGATTTATAACAGGTATGCAAAGATGGTTCAACATAAGAAAAACAATCAATGTCATTCATCACATGAACAAAGCAAAGAACAAGAACCACATGATCCTATCAATTGATGCAGAAAAGGCCTTTGACAAAATTCAACACCCTTTCTTCATTAAAGCACTCAATAAAATAGGATTAGAGGGGAATTTCTTCAACAGAGTAAAAAGTATATACACAAACTCGAGAGATAACTTTGTTCTCAATGGAGAGAGATTAAAGGCATTTCTTTTGAGAACAGGAACTAGGCAAGGATGCCCACTATCATCTCTCTTATTAGAATTATATTGGAAGTCTTAGTGATCGTAATAAGACAAGAGAAGGAAGTAAGAGATATCCACATTGCCAAAGAGGAGGTAAAATTATCACTATATGCAGATGATATGATAGTATACTTAGAAAACTCTAAAGTCTCAGTAAGAAAACTACTGGACACAGTTGACCAATCCAGCAAAGTGGCAGGATACAAGATCAACATTAAAAAAAAAAGTCATTTGGATTTCTCTATAGTGATAAAGAGAATACAGAGCTGGAGCTAAGAAAAACAATACCTTTCACAAATAACTAATAACAAGATTAAATACTTGGAAGTAAATCTAACCAGAAGCACAAAGGATCTACACAAAGAAAATTACAAAACATTACTACAAGAAACAAAGAGACCTGAAGAAATGGAAAAATATCCCTTGCTCATGGATAGGAAGACTAAATATTGTGAAAATGACAATAAGACCAAAGGTAATTTACGTGTTCAATGCAATCCCAATACGAATACCAATCCCATTCTTCAACGAGATAGAAAAGGCAATCTCCAATTTCATTTGGAATGGAAAGTGGCCCCAAATAAGCAAAACTCTCCTTAAAAAGAGAAACAAGATAGGAGGCATCTCACTCCCTGATTTAAAATCCTACTACACTGCTGTGGTGGTCAAGACAGCGTGGTACTGGTACAAGGACAGACATATAGATCAACAGAGTAGAACTGAGATTCCAGAAGTCAGCCCATCTATGTATGGTCAACTGATTTTTGACAAGGAGATGAAATCAGTTAAGTGGGGAAATGACAGCCTTTTTAACAAATGGTGTTGGCATAATTGGAAAACTCTGCATACACAGATTTTTAAAGAAATTCTTGGTATCGTGTTCATTCTCTTCCGTTTTGTTTTAGGTGATAAAGCAGCTTCTCAACTTTTCTTTCAATCTTAGTAGCAGAAAAATTAACCATTTGGGTTTTCTCCCCCATTTTGTATACACAAACAAGAACCATTTTAACTGTACATCTTACAAAGCCACACATTTACAAGTCCAAACCATGTTTCTATGAGTCTAGAGCAATGAATGCCATAACTTCTAACATAATCTCTAAAAGGAGCAGCTGTAACATACGGGTGGCCACGTCTGACTTCTAACTACTTCATAAAGGTGATAATATATAATAATTATAGTAGCTACACGGTCAGACATACCATCCCCACATGCTCCTGCACCTATTTCTATGAATCAATGGGTCTGATGTTCTCTGGTTATTGACTTGTAGACTTTACTTACAGTGGTGGGTTTGGTTCATTAGGGAAACAGGTTGGGAAGTGGAGGCGGCAAGGAGTATCACATAAAGCAAGTCCAGGTTCAGGGCATCAGACCCAAACCAGATTAAGAGCAAGTCACAATTCCCCAGTTCAAGACAGCTTCTCAGTTAACAAGTAAAGTCCAGGTTCTGTTCAGCAGGACAAATGTATCTCTGATTTCCTCAATCATCCACCACACTTCATCTCAGAGCAGTTACAAGTCAGCTTTTCCTTCAGTCATTTAGAAACAACGGCTTTTAACAATGGCTCAATCTCCAGGGTTTCTCTGGTTACACTGTTCAGCAGTCTCTTCATTCTCCTCTCCACCTTCCACCCCTTCCCACCTTTGTTCAGTGTGGTAAGCATTCTCTTTTATTGGTCTGACAGCTGTTGATGATTTGCAAGACTCTATGTTGGCAACTGACGTAGCTGGAGATCATGTCCTCGTTGGGAGCTAACATAAGGTGTAGAAAAGTAAAATTTTAAGGTCTCTGACACTACAAGAATATAGATATTGTTTGAGAATTCCTAGCCCTTCCACTTGCTTCCACAGCATAAGCCATACTCTCACCTCCTGAGACCATTTTCCCAAAGGTCTCCAGCATGAGATTCCAGCAGTGCTCTTTCTGAGTAGAATCCAAGTGACTCCACTGTGCCTAGAAAAAATACAACATCATGACTTTAAATATGGCTCTAAGAGAAGATACTTGACCCTGCCTAGAAGAAAAGTGAGAAGGAATGAATGTGCCAAAGTAGTCTAAGTATAAGAAGATCTGAGAAATCATGGGACAAAGATTAATAGAATACAAAGGCAGGAATAAAACTACCATCCCTACTATAGTGTTTTCTGTCCTGAGGAGAGACAATTTAGGTTTTAACATTTATGCCTATGTTTTTAATATGTATGCCTCTAAGGTTAAACTCTTCCTGTTGAATACAGAACAACCTCTATATCATATTCTTGTTTTATTTTCTAAACAACTTAGTGTAAGAGCCTGACATTCCCAATATTAAAGTGGAATCTAGAAATTCCAAGGTAAAAACAAATGAAAAAGCAATTTGTTCGTAGTGTCAACAGGCAAAAAAAAAAGGAACAATCAACACTTTCAGCTGACTTTGTTTAAGCCCCATCCAGAGACAAGACTGGTATATTCAGAGAGAGCAACGCATTCCTATAATTTTCCAAGATTTTTGCGTTTAGGATGTAACACTCTTTCAATGGATGAGTTGTCATGAATAAGATAGTCTTCACAAACCTTCTAAATGAAAGTTCTCTGGTGGCTTAATGGCAAGGAACTGTACTGTCAACCGAAAGGTAAGCAGTTCAACTCTACTAGTTCCTCTGCAGGAGAAAGTCAGGCAAGATTCTCCCATGAGATTTACTTACTCTGACAATTTAAATTTCCCAAAAACTTGCTGGAGAATTAGCTCTGAGTTCTGAGTTTGAGTTGTGAGCTCTGCAGAACTAGAGACTCGAAAGAGGAAACCCTACTTCCTTCTGGTTCTATAGTCTTCACCAAGTTGTTTTCTCAGTTTTTGTCTTCAAATGGAGACTATCGTAATGGATAGAAGAGCCAATTTGTAGAGTTTCAAAAATGTTGGAAAGGGACTTTCCCCCCAGAGATGAGAGACAGAGACCCGGCCAGAGAGGGAGGGAGAAGGCGTCACTGGGCAAGGTCACCTCGGATAACAGCAAAGGAGGCATCTTCCAGGTCAGACCCAGCAAAACCCGGCCAGAGAGGGAGGGAGAAGGCGTCACTGGGCAAGGTCACCTCGGATAACAGCAAAGGAGGCGTCTTCCAGGTCAGACCCAGTGAAACCCGGCCAGAGAGGGAGGGAGAAGGCGTCACTGGGCAAGGTCACCTCGGATAACAGCAAAGGAGGCGTCTTTCAGGTAAAACCCAGAAAGGAAAACATAATCTACACAAGAGTTCTACAGGACACGTCAACTTCCCTTGGAGACAGTACAACTAAACTTAAGAGACACTAGGCAAAAGAAAAATGTCAGCAGTCGACGTTTTTGGAATCACAGAAGCCAAGAAAGCTTAAGATACAAGCTGTCAGATCATGGGTTGGACAATGGAAGATATTTTCT
>NW_006400036.1:1128604-1140284 GCF_000299155.1 Elephantulus edwardii
AGAAAAGTGCAACAATGAATGAATGGAAATCCAAAGTCTCTATAAATTTTCATTCAAATTAATAATAAATTTAAATAAAAAAGAATCTAGATGTTCTCCTCAGTCATTCCACAGAAGGCAATGAATTAAAAAAAAATCCAAAAAAGAAGAAAATTTGGCAAATTAGAATTTATACTTTGATTCACTAGTTCAAGATTTGTATTTATATCATTAACAAATACAAATCTCTCTAATATCCCAAAGAGCCTCACCCACATATTCTCTTCCCTCCTTACTCAGGTCTAAAATCCAAATGCAGAATTAAAGTAGTTGAAAATGTAGACACTGAATCTCCTAATCAGGGTGACTTGTGGACATCAATCTTGGTCTCAAATTTTCAAGGGACACCTCAGTCTGAGCACAATTTCAACTCGGCCAGCCAGGAACTCTAATTTTTTTCAAGGCCCCCAACACAGCATGAATAAGAACTGGCCCTCACCTAATTCCAGCTCCGTGTCAGGTTCCTCTTTGATGATGTGGTTCAGTTGCTCCTCAGGCCCTGAAGCTGAATTCTGAAATCCCAGCTCCTGAGGCACCTCTTCAAGACTGGCCTCTGTCTCTTTCACTTGGCAGCTTGCAGGTACCACCTTCTCAGGTAAGCTTTCCTGTCCCAGAACCTGGCTGGTGATCTAAAGATCATATATTACTAGTTACTGAAGAATGCTGACTTGGTTGGGATTCCTGAAAACATGAAGTGAATCTTCTACAATAGATTACAGGATAGTCATTCAGAATAGGTAATAAGGAAGAAGAAACCCAGCTTCATTTTCTCATTCAGCAGGTACTTCCAGCTATTGACAGAAATACCAAGAGAGGCCAGCTGCTGACAATAAACTAGGCCTGCAAGACAGTCAAGATAGGCTTCTATTACAGGGTTTCAACTGGACAGGCTTTACCAATTAAAAGTTAAACAAATGCAAACATTCTAGTGTCAGCTTAGAACGGAACAAGAGGTTATATCTTCAAGTCATAACAGCTAGAATGCAGACAGTTATTAACATAAAAAGGAAAATAAAACAAAGCAGCTGTGGAAAGGTTCATTCCAACTCAAAGCAACACCATGAATAGAGCAGCTCTTTAGGGTTTTCTTGCCATAATCTTCATGGAAAGTATGACAAGCTCTTTCTTCTAATGGTGACACTAGGTAGGTTCAAACCACCAACCTTATGGTTAGTAGTCAAGTACAAACCATTTGCACCATCCAAGGATGGGGCAGGAGGACACCCAAACAGGATCCTAGATCTCAATACCCTCTGCTTACCCACTGCCACAGTCTCTGTGGCTCGCCCTTCAAGCTCTCCACTAGCATCACAGCCTCCTCTCCACTGCTAGGACGCTGTGTGCGCACCCACATCTGGATCTCCCTGGGCAGGATGGTCAGGAACTGCTCCAACATGAGGAGCTCCAGGATCTGCTCTTTGCTGTGAACTTCTGGCTGCAGCCACTGGAAACAGAGCTTCTGAAGTTGCCTCAGGGTCTCGCGGGGCCCAGACAGCACCTGGTACTGAAAGCGTCTGAAAAGCTTCCGGGCAGTTTCAGGGCTGGAGAGTTCCCCTGGAGGGGCAACATCTGGTACGGGGAGTGGAGGGTCCTCTGCGTTTTCCAGTGGTGGCATCTGGACCAGGGCCTCTCTCAGCTCTAGTGGCATAATCAAGCTTGACAAGTTCTTTCACATCAGCAATGTCCTTCTGTATTGAACAGTGCTCTGGGGAAAACTACATCTTCTTGCAGAAACACTGGGAATGGAAGGAGACCAGTGATGCACAGAAAATAATATGGTATTAGAAAGAAATTCATATGGCCCAATGAGAATCTTGGACTTAACCAGTAACCTCTGAAACTGCCCAAGGATTGACAAAAAGAAAAAAAGTTGGCACTGAGACGCCTTCCACTCATGAGGATCCAATGTTTCTTGTAGTGGAGTTGTGCTCCACAGTGCTGTCAAGGGCTGGCTAGTTATCTATCACTGGGTCTTTCTCTCAAGACATTACTGGGTACATAAGACTTCCCACCTGTATGTACGTCAACAGCAGAAGGTTTTACTATTCACACCACCCACAGACTCAACAGCAGAAGGTTTTACTATTCACACCACCCACAGACTCAAAGGATGTATTTTTCTGTTAGGAAACAATGTAAGCTTGTAGCCTAAGAGCAAACCATGGACACCATATCTAAAATGCCACCACCACCCTGTTGTCTTTACAAAACTCTTGATTGGTCTTCAAATGCCCACACCAAGTAGAAGAAAGTCAGCCGCCTCACTATTTCACTACGGGCTTCCAAAGAAATAAATTCCAGTTAACTCTTGGGTATCTAGAGCTGTCCATTTGGAGACTGAAAAGCAAAGCTGGATAAATACACCAATACCCTACAAAGAAATTGTCATGATGATTCTAGAATTAATATAAGGTTGAAGAGAACAAAACAACCCTTTCCAAAAGGTGCAATGAATTCCCAAGTGTGGCTCTCTTTTTAGTGACATGTTGGGAAGTGGTTTCTTTGGGAAATGATGATAAATCTGTTTGTTACACAGTTTTAACCTTGGGCTCAAAGGATGTTTGGAACAAATACTGTCTACCTGAAAATACACCTATTGCCTTGAACTTAGGAACCACTACTTTATGGATAATATTATCAAATGATCCAAGACTTCAATAAAAATAGAGAAATAAAAAATAATAAAATTAAAGTTGTATACCTTCTGATGATGTTTTAAGGAGAATCACTTGGACATTTTGATGCACTTCTCTCAGTGAACTAGTAGATCTAAAAAGGGGGGGCAATCAATTAGGATATGGAAAACATAAATAGCACAACTTGTAGTTGCTGTCTTTGTCTTACTGAAAATTTCCTAACCACTAAGTCCAGTAAATGCAGAAAACACATTCAACTGTACATAACAACACTCTAAAAGACAGATGAAATGCACATTAAAGATAAAATATTGGGATTTTATAGCATATTTTCTGACATTATAATGCAATTACATTATAACTCAGTAACATATCGCAAAATATAGAAATTATAACACTCTAATTTAGACTCGTTATTGTTGCATCAACGGTTTGCCTCCAGAAACTCTACGAACTTGGAGAAATGATGAAAGTTATACAAGTCTTTCGTTTCAGGTCTTTCGTTCATAGGGTCGTTATGAGTCATCTATGGCTCGATGTCACTTAACAACAACAACGCAGACTCAAAAAGGAAATAAAAAAGTAAAATGAAAGCTCAAAAATATATAAATTTGTGAGATGCAAGTAAAGTTTAGATGGACTGTTGTTGTTCTTGGTGCCCTGAGTTGGAAACGATCCAAGGCAGTTTTCAGGGGCAGTAAATTGCGTGGGAGGGTCTACATCCTTCTCTCATAGAATAGCTCTTATATGTATAGCTTTAAATAAATGTGGTGGTTCTTAGGTGCCTTTCGCGGACCCGAGAGAGAGCAGAAGAGAAGCGATGACAGTTGCACCGAAGCCCAGAACCACACACTCACCTCACCGTGGCCACCTCGCACTTCCGGGAGCAACAGCGCACGCGCGGATCAGGGCCAGGACGCCAGAAAGAGATCAAGGCTGGGATTGGCTGCTCGAGCACCCGCCCAGCACCACCTCACCACCCCAAGCGTTCACGTTGGGGGAGGCCAGTTGCTGTCTTGTTATGAGCTGCATTTCATGTGTAAATTCATGATTTCTGGTATCAACGGCTTCTCCTCTGTTCACTATCTTAGTGGAACAGTGGTGGGCCAGGCTACTCAGGCACAGAATAGGACAGAGTTCAGATCTGTTGTTCATAGGGTAGCTATGAGTCCTACTGGACTTTTTGCCAACAACGACATTTATTTAAAGCTGTATCTTTTTAAGCTAAGAGCTCTGGTGACCTACTGGTTTGAAGCTGCACTGCATTCCCTAAGACAGATGTGAATTCACCAGGGGCTGAGAGAATGATGTGAAGTCTCCCAGGCCTTTGAAAACCTGCTGGAGGGTCGGACTCCACAGCACACATCAGCAATCCCTCTTAATAGAGCTTTAATTGAATCTAATAAATTTTTATATTTACAAGTTTTCCTTGTACTTTGATTTCCTTATTAAGCCTGCATTATTAGAGTGTTCAATATGTTGTTGAATTATAATGTAATTGCATTGTAGTTAGAGAAAATATGCTAATAAGATCCTAAGATTTGATATTACACATTTCTTCCGTTTTGTTGAACGTGATTTCTATAGTTTCTGGGCTTCTTCTTGTTATGTTCTATCTAGTTGCCTGTGACTCATAACGACCCTATGTACAACAAACAGCTCTGAACCCTGCTGTATTTTGAGCCAATTTCATTGTCTCTGACATACCTACCTCAATTACCCTAGTCGTTGAGTCAATATCTCATCCAGGGTCTTCCTCTCTTGGGCTCTCCCTCCATCCTTCCAACCAAAGCATCCTTCTCTATGGCCTCATTCCCTCCTCGCAACATGCCCAATATATGTCACACAGAGCTTCAGAATCCTTGCCTCCAAGGAGCAGCCTGGTTTCAAACCCTCTCCAGGACAGACTTGTTTTTTCTCTTAGCAGTCCATGGTATATTCAATACTCTTCTCCAGCACCTCAACTCAAAGTCATTGATTCTTCTTTTATCATCCTTAGTCATTGCCCAGTTCTCTGATGTAGCAAGTAATTGTGAAGACCATGGGATCAGGCACACCTTAGTCTCTAGACTAATACCACTGCTTATCAGTGTTCTAGAGAGGTCCCTGACAGCAGAGTTTCCCAATACAGTTCATCTTTTGATTTCCTGGCTACTGGTATCAAGAGTGTTGATTGTGGAGCAAAGCAAGTTGAAGCTGTTGACAATTTCAATCTCTTTTCTATTATGAGGCTACCAATTAACACATTGTTGAGAATAATTTTTTTTCCTTGATGTCGTTCTTAAATTCTTATTGAAGGCTGCAGTCCTTGGCCCTCTGCAGCAAATGCCTCAGGTTCGCTTCAGTTTCAGCAAGCAAGATTGTGTCATTCATCTGCAAAACACAGGTTGTTGATGAATCTTTCTCCAAACCTGATACCAAATTCCCCCTCATAGAGCTCCCCCCTCCCAGATGATGTGTTCTGCATATATTGAAAAGGTATGGAGATACATGCTATGCATTAGAAAGTTGGCAAGTGAATAGGGATGACAGAAAGAGAATTGATGCCTTTGAGCTGTGGTACTGGAGAAGAGTGTTGAATATACCATGGACTGCTAGGAGAAGAAACAGGTTTGTCCTGGAGAGGGTGAAGCTGGAATGCTCCTTGGAGTCAAGGATTCTGAAGCTTTGTCTGACATACTATGGGCATGTTGCAAGGAGGTACTGGTCTTGGAGAGGGGCATCATGCTTGGGAGAGTGGAGTGACGGCGCAGGAGAGGAAGACCCTTGATGAGATGGATCGATTCTGTGAGTGGAGTGGTGGGAATGAGTATGTTTGAGACAGTGAAGTTGGCACAGGAAAGAACGGCATTTAGGGCTCTTGTACATAGTGTCGCTATGAGTCGTTAGCGACTTAATGGCACATAACAACAACAACAACATGGAGATAGGATGTCTCCATGGCATACACCTTTCCTAATTTTGAACCATGCGGTGTTTCCTTGCTCTGTTCTGATATCTTGCCTCCTGGTCCAAGTATAGATTTTGCATAAGCACAATCAAGTGCTCTGGGATCCCCATTTTTCTCAAAGTCAGCCACAGTTTGTTGTGATCCACACAGTCAAATGCCTTTGAATAGTCAATGAAACATAGACGTTCCTTCAGTACCCACTGCTTTAAGCTAAGATCCATCTAACAATGGCTATAATGTCTCTAGGGCTAAGGCCTCTTCTAAATCCAGCCTGAACATCTGGACGTTCTCTGTTGATGAGCTACTCCAGTCGTTTTTGGATAATTTTCAGCAGGATCTTGCTTGTATGTAATATTAATTATATTGTTTGATAATTTCCACAATCCATTGGGTCATTTTTTTTTTCTCAATGAGAACAAACATGGATCTCTTTCAATCAGTTGGCTAGGTCCTCGTCCTACAGATTTCTTGGCACAGCCTGGTGAGCACGTACAGGGCAGCATTTATTTGTTGAAATGTATCAATTGGTATGCTATCAATTCCTGAGGCCTTGCTTTTTGCCAATTCATTCAGAACAGCCTGACTTTCCTCTTTCATCACCATAGATTCTTGATTATATGTTGTTTCATGAAATCGCAGCTCTGTTCACAATAGCAAGGAGTTGGAAATAACCCAGGTGCCCATAACAAACGAATGGGTAGAGAAGTTGTGATATATTCACACAATGGAATACTATGCTGCATTGAAAAACAAGGAACTCGTTCAGTATTATTCAAAATGGGTGAGCCTGGAGGACATTATGCTGAGTGAAATATCTCAGTCGCAAAAGGACAAATATTGCATGGTGCCACTGCTGTAAAATGGGACTGATATCAGGGTGGGGGTAAGACTGAGAAAAACTGGATAAATTGTGTATACTGCACTGAAACAGATGAGGGACTGAACAATTTAAAAGCGATGTATGATAGGGTATTATGGTTATCACAAGAGTCCACAATTAAGGTTGCATAGTGGAATGTACTTGGGGTGGTGGGAGGGGTGCGGGGGGATTGTGTACCAGGGAGTTAGTCTTTCTTTTACTTTTGAAAAAGAGGAGCGAACTGGGGGGCGGGGGGAGGGAGAGGGCTGGGCGGGTAGAGAAGTGCAGCAGTGAATGAATGGAAATCCAAATTCTCTGTAAATGTTCATTAAAATTATTAAAAAAATAAAATAAAAAGATTAGAAAATTTCAATAAGACCAAGTCAGTTATGGTGCTATTTAGGTTTTCCAGATCCCAATTGATTTTCCTTCCTTTTCAAATCTACTTGTTCAATGAGAGAAGGGTGTTAAAATTTCCATATGATTCTTCCTAAAACATCATCAAAAGGTATATGATTTTATTTTCTTTTACATTAAAAAATTGTTAAAATTTTAAGAATATATTTTCATTGTTGCATATTTTTGTCCCCTCTCTGTCTCAGCCCACTCTACATTGCATCTCTTGTTCCAAAATGTTGCCATACATAGAATGTCTAACTACATATTCTTTTCAGACAGTTCTTCCCCTCATCTGATTTAATGCAGTGTTCATTATTTATCCACTCTTTTCTCATTCTCTTCTCAACTGACCCATGTTTGTCTTATTTGTATAATAGCAGTGTTATGTAGTATTTGTCCTTTTGTGATTGAGATTTTTCACTCAGCATAACGTAGGCTCCACATTACACATGCTGTGTAATGTTTTATTGGTCCATTATTTTCAATGCTGCATAATATTCCATTTGTGTGACTACACCGTAATTTGTCTATCCATTTGTTTGTTGATGGGCACTTTGCAACTTTCCATCTTTTTGTAATTGTGAATAATGCAGCAGTAAACGTGGCAGTGCATACATCTGCTTGAGTTATGGCTCTAGTTTCTTAAGGTATATTCTCAGTAGTGGAATTGCTGAGTTAAATGGTATTTCTATTTCCAACTTTTTGAGAAAGTGCCAGACTGTCTTCTATAGTGGTTTGTACCATTTTACATTCTCACCAGCAGTGACGAAGAGTTCCAACCTCTCCACATCCCTCCAGCATTTGTTGTTTGTTGCCCTGTTGAACTTTGTTATTGTTCAAAAAGGCATATAATTTAATTATTTTGTATTTCTCTTCTCTATTTTGGTTGAAGCCTTGGAAATTTGGGTAATATTATCTAGAAAATATTGGTTACTTAGTTTAGGCAATAGTTGTGTTTTCAGGTAGACAGTATTTGTTCCAAATATCTTTTGAGCCCAATGTTAAAACTGACATCACTTTCCAAAGAAAACACTTTCCAACATGGCACTAAAAGGAGGCCACTGGGAATTTCATTGCACCTTTTGGAAAGGAACGTTTTGTTCTCTTTAACATCATGTTTATTCTGGAAGCATCATGAGGATTTCTTTGTATTCATGTATTCGCCAAGATTTACTTTTCAGTCTCCAAATGAATAGATGTAGATAAATAAGGATTAGCTGCAGAAGATGTATTTATCTGGAAGCCCATAGTGAAAATGCTTCATGAAGCAGATGGCATTCTTTTACTTGGTGTGGACATGTGAAGACCAACCAAGAATTTTGTAGAGTGAACAGGGTGATGTTGGCAGTTTAGATATGGTGTTTACAAGAGATCCATAGCTAAGTTCAAGGCTTCTCAGCAGGGCAGGTGAGTTTGTTTCTAAAATTGTGTACTGGATTTTCTTCCTTCCCCAGAGTCCCATAAGAGAATGTGGGAAGATTTGGTTTTCCCCAGAGAATTGTTCCACCAGAAGGACTTTGCTTATCTAAATAAACTAGGCAATTCTGATGGTGCCAGCGGAGCTGGGGCAGACATTGGTCTGTGTGCCACCATTGGAAAAGGCAGAGAACACCACACTCCCTTGGAGCAGCAGCTGCCCCTCAAGGGGAACTCTTCAGTCCTGAAGTTTCCTGGCAGCTTTTCAGACACTTTCAGTTCCAGGTGCTGTCTGGAAGAGCATGAGACCCTGAGGCAATTTCAGAAGCTGTTTCCAGTGGCTGCAGCCAGAGGTTCACAGCAAAGAGCAGATCCTGGAGCTCCTCATGTTGAAGGATCATCTTGCCTAGAGAGATCCAAATGAGGGTGCATACACAGCGTTCCAGCAGTGGAGGGGAGGCTGTGACTCTAGTGGGGAGCTTGAAGAGTGACACCAACCCCCCCAGGACTGTGGCAGTGGACAAACAGAGGGTATTGGCATTTAAGGATCTATCTATGTATCTTCATGCCTTATCTATAATTCTGTGTGCCTTTCAGGTTCCTGCCCAGTCCATATGATTTGTACTTCACTATTATTCATAAGGTTGGTGCTTTAAACTCATCAAGTGACAAAATTAGAAGAAAGATCTTGTCATCTACTTCCCATGAAGATTATTACTAAGATAACCCTAAAGAGCTCCTCAGCTCATAATGTTGCTTTGAGTTGGAACAAACCCTGTCACAACTGCTTTGTCTCATTTTCCTTTGTGAAATTTTGGAGAAGAGGGCCTTGCTATGATAACAGGAACAAACACATTAAGATAAACTTGAGTTTCAGTATTTCTCTAACATCTTCTCAAGGCAGATTTTTCTTCTAATTGCCATTTAGTAGTAGGGAATTCAGTTCCTGAAGAAAGGTGGAAAACACCTGTGATGAGACAAATCTTATCTCTAACTCACAACACTCATGTGAGAGATAAAAGAAGAAAGTAAGTGAGAGAAGAAGAACTTTACTAAAATAAAAAATGAAGAGCCAGGAGTGGAGAGTATACTTGAGATCTTAGTCCCCACAGGCCTAGGGCCAAGAGTGGCCAAGATGCAGCAGATACATCACCCAGGAATGCCTGGCACACACATATTGAAAAGAGATAAGGACTTTTCCTCAAAGCTAAAAGAGGAAAACTGTCTCGTGGAGCTAGTGGCTTGAATTGGATTTCTGGTTTCCTAAACTGGGAGAGAATAAATTTCTGTTCTTAAAACTATCCGCAGGTCTTGGCTCTAATGATAATAAGCAAATACATCATCCTTACATTGCCTTTTTTGCATTTGCAATCCCTCTCGGTTGCCTTTCTCTGGCTTCCTCTTCCCATTCTGGGTAGCTAGTTATCTGATTTCTGTCACCAGAGATTAATTTGCATTTTCTACAATTTTATATATAATGGAATAATACAAAACGTTCTTTTTGTTCTGCATGTGATGTGTCTCCCTTCCTTAACTATTTTCTCATTTCTCTATGGTTTTAAAAGATTAACTGCAGTGTACCTTTAATTATGCATCTTATTCCTGAAGTTCATTCAGCTTCAACGTGAGTTTATAGTTCTCAAGAGATTATAAAAAAATTTTTGGCCTTTATTCAACTATCTTTATTTTCCCCAGATTCCTCCTGATTCATAAACTTTCTATGAGACGTTGTGGGTCAAACAGAGAAACACAAAAAAATAACCTGATGAATACTTTGAATTTAATATCATTAAGCTACAGGAATCTGTAAACTAAGTCTCAGAAAAATTTAACAACCTGGTGAAGGTCATAGAACCAAAAAGACTTCCTCTTTTGAGTCTCCAGTTGTGCACAAAACTTAAAACTTGAACTTGGTGTTATTGACTCAAAACTGTCTCGTAGCTGACTCTGCAGCAGTTTTTGGAAACGGTAAATCTTGTAGGTGGAAATTCCTTGTTGCCAGTCATCGCCAAACACTCCTAACCAAACAAAATATAGTGAAGACAGTGAGCAGATAATTCTACAGATACTCCATCAGGAATCATAAACACACTACAAGAAAGAGATTAAAACACAATCTACAATAGCAGCAATGCTAATATAGGTCCTGGGAGAGCAGTAGACAACCTCAAGCTGTACCAAAAAATCAAATAAAGTATTCATAATAATAATAATAAGTATAATTAGAGAATCTCCCCCCAAAGAAGAAAGGTTGATGAAATTTTCTGACAAGGAATGCTAAAGAGTGATGTTCAAGTGTTTTCACAAATGGGAAGAATAATAATCAGGGAGTTTACAAGCAAAATTCTCAAAGAATTTTTAAAATCAATTAAAAAGAAACCAGTTAAAACCTATATAAATATTCGTGTGGAGCTTCACTGTCTGACACTCAGTTCCACAAGTTGGGGAGTTTAGACCTGACCTTGAAGAGTGTCTCTTGAGTGAGTTATTCTTTTTCTTGCTCTTCAGCAGGTGCAGCCTGGGCCTTAGTTTCTGAGGCTGAACTGTCATTCGAGGGCTTCAGGAAGTAAGGGGCTGCGCTTTGCGAACACAGCATTGCAAAGGTGTGTACGTGCACTTTTATCCTGATTTGCTAGGTTTACTACAAGGAGACAACACAGATTACTGTAAATTCCGTGTAACACACACGAGAGTTTTGGAGAGAAATGCTTTCATTCCTTCTCAAAGTCATAGTCTATGTAACTCACAGAGTTTACACCTTTCCAGGCCTGCTTTTCAGTCAAATCCTGTGTGGTACGAATTGGCAGCTACATTTGATACCATTGGTAGTAAACTGTACATCTTTCTGAGAAACACACTCAGTAAACAATGTGGGTGAGATTCTTGGGAAACATTTCTAGGAATGAAGGAAGAAGCACTTCGGGAAATCCCGTGTAGTACGAATATCCATGAAATGTCATATACAGCAGAACATCACTGTGTTAAGTGATTCATTGTTCAGCAAGACGCAGATTACAGAGAAAGACATTTTTGTATTAGGAATATCACCGAAATGTCATATACAGCACAACATCACTGCGTTAAGTGATTCATTGTTCAGCGAGATGCAGATTACAGAGAAAGACATTTCCAACAAGTGTGTCATTCGAGGGCTTCAGGAAGTAAGGGGCTGTACTTTGCGAACACAATGTTGCATAGGTGTTTATGTGCACTTTTATCCTGAATTGCTAGGTTTCCTACAAGGAGACAAAAAAGATTACTGTAAAATCCGTGTGGCACACACGAGAGTTTTGGAGACAAATGCTTTCATTACTTCTGAAAATCATAGTGTATGTAACTCACAGAGTTTACATCTTTCCAAGCTTGTTTTTCAGTGAAATC
>NW_006400036.1:1140416-1141473 GCF_000299155.1 Elephantulus edwardii
TGTGGTACGAATTGGCTGCTACATTTGAATCTGTTGGTAGTAAACGGTATATCTTTCTGTGAAACACACTCAGTACACAATGTGGGTGAGATTCTTGGGAAAAATTTCTAGGAACGAATGAAGAAGCACTTCGGGAAATCCCGTGTAGTACGAATATCACGGAAATGTCATATACAGCAGAACATCACTACGTTAAGTGATTCATTGTTCAGCGAGATGCAGATTACAGAGAAAGACATTCCCAACACAGTGTGTCATTCGAGGGCTTCAGTAAGTAAGGGGCTGTGCTTTGTGAACACAGCGTTGCAAAGGTGTGTACGTGCACTTTTATCCTGATTTGCTAGGTTTATTACAAGGAGACAACACAGATTACTGTAAATTCCGCGTAACACACACGAGAGTTTTGGAGACAAATGCTTTAATTCCTTCTCAAAGTCATAGTCTATGTAACTCATAGAGTTTACACCTTTCCAGGCCAGCTTTTCAGTCAAATCCTGTGTGGTACGAATTGGCAGCTACATTTGATACCATTGGTAGTAAACTGTACATCTTTCTGAGAAACACACTCAGTAAACAATGTGGGTGAGATTCTTGGGAAAAATTTCTAGGAACGAATGAAGAAGTACTTCGGGAAATCCCGTGTAGTACGAATATCCATGAAATGTCATATACAGCAGAACATCACTACGTTAAGTGATTCATTGTTCAGCGAGATGCAGATTACAGAGAAAGAAATTTCCGACACCGTGTGTCATTTGAGGGCTTCAGTAATTAAGGGGCTGCGCTTTACGCACCCATCATTGCACAGGTGTGTACGTACAATTTTATCCTGATTTGCTAAGATAACTACAAGGAGACAACACAGATTACTCTAAATTCCGTATGACACACACGAGAGATTTGTAGAAAAATGCTTTCATTCCTTCTGAAAGTCATAGTGTATGTAACCCACAGAGTTTACATCTTTCCAGGCCTGCTTTTCAGTCAAATCCCCTGTCGTACGAATTGGGTGCTACATTTGAATCTGTTGGTAGTAAACGGTACATCTTTCTGTGAA
>NW_006400036.1:1141573-1147230 GCF_000299155.1 Elephantulus edwardii
CAGTACACAATGTGGGTGAGATTCTTGGGAAAAATTTCTAGGAACGAAAGAAGAAGCACTTCGGGAAATACCGTGTAGTACGAATATCACCGAAATGTCATATACAGCAGAACATCACTACGTTAAGTGATTCATTGTTCAGCGAGATGCAGATTACAGAGGAAGAAATTTCGAAGACAGTGTGTCATTCGAGGGCTTCAGTAAGTAAGGGGCTGTGCTTTGCGAACACAATGTTGCATAGGTGTTTATGTGCAATTTTATCCTGAATTGCTAGGTTTCCTACAAGGAGACAACACAAATTACCGAAAATTCCATGTGACACACACGAGGGATTTGGAGATAAATGCTTATATTCCTTCTGAATGTCATAGTGTATGTAAGTCAGAGAGTTTACATCTTTACAGGCCTGCTTTTCAGTCAAATCTTGTTTGGTACGCATTGGCTGTTACATTTGAATCTGTTGGTAGTAACCGGTACATTTTTCTGTGAAACACACTCAGTACACAATATGGGTGAGATTCTTGGGAAAAATCTCTAGGAACGAATGATAAACACTCCGGGAAATCCCGTGTATTACGAATATCACGGAAATGTCATATACAGCAGTACATCACTACGTTAAGTGATTCATAGTTCAGCGATATGCAGATTACAGAGAAAGACATTTCCAACACAGTGTGTCATTCGAGGGCTTCAGGAAGTAAGGGGCTGCGCTTTGCGAACACAGCGTTGCACAGGTGTGTACGTGCACTTTTATCCTGATTTGCTAGGTTTACTACAAGGAGACAACACAGATTACTGTAAATTCCGTGCGACACACACGAGAGTTTTGGAGACAAATGCTTTCATTCCTTCTCAAAGTCATAGTCTATGTAACTCACAGAGTTTACACCTTTCCAGGCCTGCTTTTCAGTCAAATCCCGTGTGGTACGAATTGGCAGCTACATTTGATACCACTGGTAGTAAACTGTACATCTTTCTGAGAAACACACTCAGTAAACAATGTGGGTGAGATTCTTGGGAAAAATTTCTAGGAACGAAGGAAGAAGCACTTCGGGAAATACCGTGTAGTACGAATATCACCGAAATGTCATATACAGCAGAACATCACTACGTTAAGTGATTCATTGTTCAGCAAGACGCAGATTACAGAGAAAGACATTTCCAACACAGTGTGTCATTCGAGGGCTTCAGTAAGTAAGGGGCGGCGCTTTGTGAACACAGCGTTGCATAGGTGTTTACATGCACTTTTATCCTGAATTGTTAGGTTTCCTACAAGGAGACAACACAGATTACTGTAAATTCTGTGCGACTCACACGAGACTGTTGGAGACAAATTCTTTCATTCCTTCTGAAAGTTATAGTGTATATAACTCACAGAGTTTACCTCTTTCCAGGCTTGATTTTCAGTCAAATCCCGTGTGGTATGAATTGGCTGCTACATTTGAATCTGTTGGTAGTAAACGGTACATCTTTCTGTGAAACACACTCAGTACACAATGTAGGTGAGATTCTTGGGAAAAATTTCTAGGCACGAAGGAAGAAGCACCTCGGGAAATCCCGTGTGGTACGAATATCACCGAAATGTCATAAACAGCAGAACATCACTACGTTAAGTGATTCATTGTTCAGCAAGATGCAGATTACAAAGAAAGACATTTCCAACACAGTGTCTCATTTGAAGGCTTCAGTAATTAAGGGGCTGCGCTTTGCGAACACAACTTTGCATAGGTGTTTACGTGCACTTTTATCCTGAATTGCTAGGTTTCCTACAAGGAGACAACACAGAATACTGTAAATTCCGTGCGACACACACGAGAGTTTTGTAGAGAAATGCTTTCATTCTTTCTGAAAGTCAGAGTGTATGTACCTCACAGAGTTTACATCTTTCCAGGCTTGATTTTCAGTCAAATCCCGTGTGGTACGAGTTGGCTGCTACATTTGATACCGTTGGTAGTAAACGGTACATCTTTCTGTGAAACACACTCAGTACACATGTGGGTCAGATTCTTGGGGGAAATTTCGAGGAACGAAGGAAGAAGCACTGCGGGAAATCCCGTGTGGTACGAATATCACCAAAATGTCATATATAGCAGAACCTCACTACGTTAAGTGATTCATTGTTCTGCAAGACACAGATTACAGAGAAAGACATTTCCAAAACTGTGTGTCATTCGAGGGCTTCAGTAAGTAAGGGGCTCTGACTAAAGGTTGTATTTACATCTGTCTCCAGGGCGAAGGAGGGACAATCTCCTCCTGTACCAGTCAAATATGATTTGATGGTACACACACACACACACACACACACACACACACGTCTCTAGGGAATCCATAGCCCCTGTCCTCTTACATGAGTCCCTAAGAAACACGCAGTCTGCCCTGCTCTGAAAGTCTTAACTGAGGGAGAATAATAAATCCAAGGGGTCAGAATGAATGGACTCCAGCAGCTGTTATCCACCTCAGGCATCATCATTGGAAATTTTAAAAACAGCAGGGTGGTGACCCTTGTAGCCTTGGTAGTAGCCCTGGGGCACAGCTTGTGGGGATTCGTGGCCAGGGAACCCCGAGGTGGCAGGCGTGGGCAAGTGAGCAGGCTTGGGTGTGTCCTTCAGTGGAAGGAAAGTGTGTTTGTCGTGTGTTAGGAAAATGCAACAGCTCAGAATAGCAAAGGCATGAATCACGAGCGTGCTGGGGCACTGGGGTGCCTGTGACCCTGGGTCCTGCTTCCAGGTTGGGTTACAGGTTGTGGCCTCACTTTGGACCAGATGCACCTTTGACAGTGACCCCAGGCCTGGACCTGCACTCCTGTCCCTCATACCTGTGGCTGCCATACTTTGAGGCAGAAAAGGGGACACTCAGTCGTTGAGGTTTCTCTATGCTTTTTGTTCCGATGTAGCCAGTTAGCGCCCAGGACCTTCTGGAGGTAGTAAAGCCGGCACTGGCAGGTGTAGGGTCAGAAGTTACCAGGTGCCGTGTGTCCAGTCTGATGATCAGCAGAAGGGACCTCAGCCTAGAAAGCCATTTGTGGGGTGAGTTTCCTGTGAAGCTGTGGGTGTATCTTGGGTGTAAATTTTGCCGCATAAATAAAGTACTTTTTAAATGTGAAAAAAAACCCTATAAAATATTAGCAACCACAGAAAAACAAGAAACTGCAATCCAGAATAAGACTAACTTTTTAGAAGCTGTCAACCTATTGGAGGAACAGAAGGGCAGAACTGAAGAAATGGGACACATAGTCAGTGAAGCAGAAGACAGGCCATTCAGCACTAACCTGAAAGAGGAAAAAGCAGAAACAAGAATGAAGGAAAATAAAGAAAACGTAAGAGTTATCTATTGTTCTTATTGTTAGGAGACAGCAAGTCGCATAAAACTCACAGCGACCCATTGAACAACAGATCTGAACCTTGTTCTATCCTGTGCCATCCTCATAATCTCTGACATACTCAAAACCATTGCTACAGTCACTGTGTCAATCCACCTGTTTGAGGATTTTCCTTTCTTGGAAGGAATAACCTTTCCTAACCATATCTCCAATAAATGTGAGGCAAATCTTCATCATTTTTTGCCTTCAAAGAACATTCTGGCAGTTCCTTCTTGAAGATAGACCGGTTTGTTGTCTATGGGATATTCAGCACTCTTCTCCAACACCAGTTCAGAGGCATCAATTCTGTCATCCTTATTCATTGTCCAAATCTCAGATGCATAGAAAGTGACTGAAAAGAACATGGCCTGAATCAGGTATACCTTAGTCCTCAAACTGATATCATTGCTTCTCAATAATTTGTAGAGATCCTTGAACAGATTTTCCCATTATGTTTCCTGATCTCTGACTGCTGATACCAAGTATATTGACTGTGGATCCAAGTAAGATGAAATCATTGACAGTCTCAATCTTTTCTCTGTCTATCATGATGTTATCTATTGGTCCAGTGGCAAGGATTTTGTTTTCTTGATGTTGAGAGGCAATTTATATTTAAGGATGCAATGTTTAACCTTTTGCAGCAAAATGCTTCAAGTATTTCTCACTTTCAGCAAGCAAGGTTGTGTCATCTACATAATGAAGGTTACTGATGAATCTTGCTCCAATTCTGATGCCACACTATTTTTCATAAAACCCAGCTTCTTGTATAATTTGCTCAGCATACAATTAAATAAGTATGCATAAAGGATACAACCCTGATGCAAATCTTTCCTAATTTTAACCCATGCAGTGTTCCTTTATTCTTTATAGCTTCTTGGTCTAGGTATAGGTTTCACATGAGCAAAATTAAGTGTTCTGAAAGTCTGTTTCTTCTCAATATTAGGCATTATTTGTTATAATCCACACAGCCAAATGCTTTAGGATAGTCAATAATGCACATTCTTCTTATATTCTTTTCTTTCAATCAGGATCTATCTGATTTGAGCAATGATATTCCCGGTGTTACAGCCTCTTCTTCTAAATGCAGCTTGAATATATGGCAGTTCCTGGTCTATGTACTATCTAGTCATTTTTTAAGAACTTCAGTAGTATTTTGTTTGGATGTGATATTAATGAAATTTTTCAATAACTTACACATTCTATTGGATCACCTTTCTTGGGAACAGGATTAAATATAGATCTTTTAAGTCAGTCGGCCAGGCAGCTGTCTTCTAAACTGCATGGCACATAGCATGGCCAGGGCCACATCTGTCATTTGAAACATGTCAATTGTTATTCCACAGATTCCTGGGGCCTTAATATTTGCCAATGGTTTCAGTGCAGCTTGAACTTTTTTTCTTCATTACCCATTACCATTGGCTCTTGATCATCTGGTGTTGTTTGCTGTTATTGTTGAGTTGGAATTGACCCATAGCTGATCCTCCAGCAGGTTTTCAAAGGCTGTTAATCTCCAGGAGGAGATTGCTCAGTCTTCTGCTGTGGAGCAGCTGTGGATTTGAACTGTGTGCCTTTGGGATCACAGTGAAAATTCTTACCAGTAGGCCACCAGAGATCATATGGTACTTCCTGAAATATTTCAGCATTGGGCAATTCTTTTCAGTACAGTGACTCTGTGTATTCCCTTCATCTTCTTTTGTTATTTCCTGGGTAATCCAAGATTTTGCCAATAGCATTACTGAGCATTGAAAGGCCAGGCTTGAATTTGCATTTCATTTCTCTCAACTTGAGAAATGTTGAACAAGTTCTTCCCTTTTCACTCTTAGGAGCTTTGATGGCACAGCCATTAATCACTGGAATGCTAACTGAAAGGTCAGCACTTCAAAGCCAATAGCCACTCTGCAGAATAAAATAATTATGCATATAAGTAACTGGAATCCCAGAACAGGCAGATCCAAAAAAAGGCACCAAGAAAATTGTGGGACAATTAGTAGAAGACTTCACATTTATCAAAAAAATTATAAAAAATGCACCCAAGAAGATGAACTAAGCCCAATAGGGTAGATTCCAAAAGAAAAACACCAAGACTTATCATATTCAAATATTCCAAAATCAAGAACAAAAAGGAAATTCTGAAATAGATCAAGAAAAACAAAGGGTAACTTAGAAATGATTACCAGTAAGTGCTGATTTCTCAGCAGAAAACTTTCAAGAAAGGAGACAATGGGATGATATGTTAAAAACTCCGAAAGAATAACTGCCAACTGACAATCTTGAGCCAAGAAAATAATTAATAATA
>NW_006400036.1:1147330-1148953 GCF_000299155.1 Elephantulus edwardii
TATAATGATATTAAATATTCCTTACTATTATTATTAATTGCTGTTCAGTAGAGTATGTCTCATAGCGGCCTTATAAACAATCGATCTGAACTCTATACTGTGCTAACCTCACAAAATCTGACACACTCGAGCCATCTGTCACAAAAACTCTATCAAGAGATGGGATCCAAGACGGTGGCAGAGGCAGAGACAGCATGGTGAGCTGCGGGAGCAGCGAACCACTTAAAGCAGGGCCACTATGGCCTTCTACACACTTCGGCTTATTGATAATTGAACACTTAAACAGTTGATGACTGGCCCTCAGTGAAGATCAAGACTCAACAACAGGAATTCAAGGATTCCCAAGGAGGAATGGGTGAGTCTCATGGCTCCCAACCCCTTCTCGCAGAGCCCGCGCCATGCCACACAGCAGCTGCAGCTCCATGAGGCTTCCACAGCTGGAACCAATGGATTCCCTCACCCAGGATGGATGCTGGGCACCAGCCCTCCTCAAGACTGGTGCAGTGAAGCCACCACACTGCTGCAAGGTGGACTTGTTCTGGAGAGAATTCTTGGGGCCAGGATGGCAGTGGTGGGAGAAGAGGGCACTCGCAGGCCGCCCGCCTGACAGGGGCCGCGTACCCGCCAGGTGCCTGGGCGGCGGAGGGGGGGAGGGGGCGCGCCCCCAACTGCTGCCCATGCAAGGGGGGGGCGCGCCCTCGCCAGCCGCCTGCTGTGGAAGGCGGGAGATGGGACACGTTCCCCACCATCTGTAGGTTTGGGTTTCCTTGGACAGGCCAAAGAAGAAGATTACCTATACAATGGATCGCTGAAAGTCACTGTGAATCTGATGACAATTAACAGTGGCAGCACACACAAGAGGACCGACATCCTAAATGCACAACATATTTTGTTCTGTTGAATGCTTCTGCCAAAAGATGGTTAGACCTGGGGGGAGTCTGTTCACAATTCTCAGGTTCCCTTTACCATATATAAAGGGGGAGGGCAGTGACACCTACTTCAAAATATCGTATGACCACTTATGGGGGGGTAAAAGTGGTGGTGCTGGAATTGGAGACACTATCCCTGACCGCATAGTCCTCAGTCAGGTGAGGGACCAGACTGGAGTAGGGTCAATTGGAGGGGGAGTATACCAGCCAGCTCCTGAGGGTGTTGCCCTGATCAGGACAGGCTGCCCTCGGCCCCTGGCTCAGGACGAGCCGTCGCGGCCCTCAGGGTGAGCTCCTCAGTCCCCAGATCATGCCATCTGACCCCTGGGTGGGGAAGGAAAGGAGAAAAAAAAAGAATGCCTAGGGTATCCAGAGAATGTTATCTAGGTCACCTTCTGCTGCTCTCTCCTCCAGTAAACCTGAAAGCAACACCCTCAAAGACCTTCTATCTCTAACTCACAAGTTTGTTCTCTCTAGATTTGTTCCCTATCCTATAGGTAAGCTTAACACTGAGTTTTACTCCAGAATTGACCCTGAACCCAGTGCCCATGACAAAAAGGAAATACAACTGACAGCTAAGGAAGCAAAGGAGGATGGAGCCTCTGGGTTTAATCAGCCATCCCCACTGGACCCACCTGGGAAAACACTTTGCAGTCCAGAGGGGAGCAAATGACAGGAAAATATCTTCTAACAG
>NW_006400036.1:1151328-1207077 GCF_000299155.1 Elephantulus edwardii
ACCTGAAGCACCTGCTGCAGAGGGTCAAGGACTGCAGCCTACAATATGGATTGAGGCTCAATGTCAAGAAGACAAAGATTCTCATCACTGGACCAACTGGCAGCATCAGAATGGATGGTGAAGAGATTGAGATTGTTCACAGCTTTAGTTTGCTTGGCTCCACAGTCAACAGTCTTGGCACCAGCAACCAGCAAATTAAAAGACGAATTGCATTGGAAAGTCTGCTGTCAGAGACCTCTCCAAAGGATTGAAGAGCAATCATGTCAGGCTGGAGATTAAGGTGTGCCTGATACCGGCCATGGTCTTTGCAATTACCTACTATGCATCAGAGAGCTGGACAATGAATAGGGATGATAGAAGGAGAATTGATGTTTTTGTGCTGTGGTGTTGGAGAAGAGTATTGAATATACCATGAACTGCTAAGAGAACGAACAGGTTTGTCCTGGAGAGGGTGAAACCAGGCTGCTCCATGGAGGCAAGTATTCTGAAGCTTTGTCTGACGTACTTCGAACATGTTGCAAGGAAGGACTAGTCCTTGGAGGGTGACGTCATGCTTGGGAGGGTGGATGGACAGCACAGGAGATGACCCTCAATGAGATGGATTGATTTAGTGACTGGGATAATGGGGCTAGGTGTGTCAGAAACAATAAGATTGGCATAGGATAGAGCAGGGTTTAGGGCTGTTGTATATAGGGTCGCTGTGAGTCGCAGGTGACTCGAGAGCACATAACAACACAACAACAACAACAATCAACCTTAGGTCATGGTACTTTCCTGACTGTCTCTCCCTCTCTGCAGACCAACGAATCTTGCCTGAGAGCCCCCCCCTTTTTTAATATAAAACTATTTATTGACCACTGTTCACCAGTTATTTACAATAAAGTAAACAATATACAATTGGATTAACATTCTGATTACTACAAAGTTGTTTTTCCTGGCTTCAGGTGAACCAGTAACCCAAATACTGAGAAAATTCTACCTACATGTTAATCAATGGATTGGGGTAAAGAAAATCATACAGGTCTATAGTTGAGATTACGAAGTTGTTCACCCATATTTCCAGCAAACTGCAACATCTCTAATCTTATTAGGATTCATTCCATGAATGCAGGCCTTTTAGTCAAAACAGCACAAGTATTTCAACTTTCCATAAAAGGAGCAGCTCTCTAAAAGAAACAAATGCCCATTTAACTAAGCTTTGCTCGGCTTGTTAAAACACGCCAGTATTTATCTAAGTTTTCCTCTCTGGGTATGGTTTTTAGCAGTGATCAAGATATTTCTTCGTGGAAATTTTGTAAATAAAGTATTTTGTTTATATGATTATACAGACAGGGATTTTGGTACAGATGCTTTAGACAGTCCAACTTATTACCAGATCATTTATTTGATTTAAAAATTTTTCCTATTTAACTTGATCTTTAGTCCACCAGAGTGACTGTAACCCTGAAACATCAAGTTACTCATGCCATTTTTGTTTAGAATAGTTTTGATGAAAGAAAAAGAAAATAAAATTTATAAATGTTATTTATGTACACACACACAAAACAAATAAAACAAAACCCCAGAACGGTCCTTAGGCATATATTACAGGTTAAAGACAAGTTCTGGTTCAGTAATGGTTATGAAAAAAATTTCCAAGGTTTAGAAAAACTGTTCTCTAATGTAATGCAGAGGAAATGATATACCACAAAATGTTCTTTTCTGACAAATGAAGCAACTACAGAAAGCTTTTATTTGTTCAAAGTAACTAGTGTTATTGATGCAACAAAAAAAATCAACCAATAAAAGTCCCAAATAACTCCCCCAATACTACTTCAAAACAAATATATCAAACTTGATTTCCATTAGAATGTAATTGTTATTCACTAATAAATCAAAAACCAAGACCCAGATTTTATACACACACACACACTGCAAACAATTATTGCGCTTCATCTTCTGAACAAGAATGCCAAGTTAGTCTCTCTTCATAAAATGCAATTACAATTTGAGGATATTTCATGTTTGCTTCTTTCGCCAGCACCAAGTCAGCCTCATCTGAATCTTTCCATTTCACGAGAAACATTAATTCTCCACTGCTGTCTGTGGCACCAATGATTTGTTCAGGATCAATACCTCTGGCAAAGCCTCTTGGCTTGCCAACGGCATCTCTTTTCTTCTTTGATTTGCTATCATCAGATTCACTGCCAGATAACGATTTTCTTCTTGTGCCATCTTTTTCTTTACCAGCTTTTTGAGAATTAAGAAATGCTTCAATCAATTTTGGGCAATCTAGATTTTCTTCAGGTTCCCAAGTATTTTCAGCATCTGTAAAATCCTTCCACTTGAGAAAATACTCGACCTTTCCGCTTACTACACGTCGGTCCAGCACTTTTTCTACCACAAATTCTTCAGGTTCTCCCTCTTCAACTTTTTTATTCTTCCCATTCTGTTTCTTTCTCATTTTTTTGCAATGTAGTTTTATTGGAGGCCATTTTTTATTGCAGACTTGAAGAGCTATTACGTTCGCAGCGCGGGGCCGGTGGTCCCCGGTCGGGAGCGAGGCAGGAGGTGGCCGGAGTCTTCCCCGGCCGCGGCTTGTCTGCCGGGAGCTCCCTTAATAAAGCTTCTTTAGTTTTCTCTCTTTCTCTCTGTCCTTTCCTTGAGTCCTTGGCCTTTCATGCAGTGCAAAGACCTAAAATCTTGGTGCACAAAACTGGGAGTTGAGGCGTGTTGTGCCCCTGCTCCCTTTGGGGACAAATGTGGCACCCCTCACTCTCTCTCTCTTGAACCTACCAGCTCACATGATATTAAGATGTCGAATGGTAACGTAACAGAAATGGTCTCTCTTTTTCTGTTTTGTGTGTATGCTTGCTGACTGAATGCTTTGAGTGCTTGTGAAGAGGCTCCATGGCTGATGCTACTCTGAAGCCACGGAGTGTGACTGAGTCTCCATCCGCGGTTCCGTGGTGTTGTCATAAAGCTTAATGGCAATACTGGGGAATCCTCTAAGGAACCCAACTGGACCTGTACATCTATTGTTAAGACACACGTATACCCTGTGAGGGGCACAGTGAGAGGGATGCCTGCACAGACTGATTAAACAGACCTTCTGTTTTCTATTTCCATCCATTTTCTCTCTCTCTCTCTCTCTCTCTCTCTCTCTCTCTCTCTTTCTCTCTTTCTCTCTCTCTCTCTCTTAAATTTTCTTTTATTCTTTTTTGTGCATGTACCGTTAAATCAGATCTCATTGGTACAGGAGGAAATTGTCCCTCCTTCTCCGGCAGAGCATCTGGTGGATTCGAACCGAGTACCTCTGGGATTGCAGTACAGCTTCTTGCCACTAGGCCACTAGAGCTCCCCTATTTCCATCCATTTTTGTGCTTATGTCTGGTCATCAGTAATGTCCACTTTCTCTGAACTCCTCATTCTTCCTGTCCACTGCTACCTCTATTCTGAAAGAGTCTTTGCCAGGAGTTATCTGGTGCCTTCGTCCATCAAGAGCTTTCTGACCCTTTCATTCTTCTGATTTCTGTATTCTCCTCTCCCCTTCCCTGGAAGCTCCTAAAGCTAAACTCAATTGTTTATAAAACTCCCCAGGTATTTTCCAGGCATTTTTAACTCCCTTGTGATTCAGGTGTGTTTGTACCGGACTCCTGTTTGCACACCTACAATATTTAAAAAAAAAAAAAAAAAAAAAAAGCAGGCTTGCATCAGGAGCCCACCCAAGCACCAGGCGCTTCTAGGCTATTGATTGTGGTAGGGATTGCCCACACCATCTCTTAGCCTTTCCTAGACTTTGAGGCTTCCAATTTTCAGAGGACTCTAATCTCGGCTGCCCTCATCTATGGACCTGAACACCATGGGTAGCCAAATGTCTAAACCCCCAAGGGACAGCCTTTGGGCTGCCTCCTTTAAAATCTTTCAAACTTGGGCCTGGCTGAAGACTTCCATCCCAAGACTAATCTTTTACTGTAACCAAGCATTGCCACAATACCAGCTAAATAATAATTCTCAATAGCCTAAAAACAGGACTTTCCATTTTAATACCATTCAAGATCCTGACAATTTCTGCCAATGGACTCAAAGATGGTCAGAAACCCCATCTAACCTTTCTTTTACTTGGGCTCCAATCTCTCTGTAAAATCTGCGAACCTGTGCAGGTTCTCTTAGCCCACTGTTATTGTTGTTGTTACGTGCCATCGAGTTGCTTGCAACTCGTAGTGACCTTATGTACAAGAGCCCTAAATGCCACTCTATCCTGTGCCATACTTGCCATCTCAAACACACTCATTCCCACCACCCCAATCACAGAATCGATCCATCTCATTGAGGGTCTTCCTCTCCTGTGCTGTCCCTCCACTCTCCCAAACATGATTGATGTCCCTCTCCAAGGCCCAGTCTCTCCTTGCAACATGCCCAAAGTATGTCAGACGAAGCTTAAGAATCCTTGACTCCAAGAAGCATTCTGGCTTCAACGTCTCCAGGACAAACCTGTTTGTTCTCCTGGCAGTCCATGGTATATTCAACACTCTTCTCCAGCACCACAGCTCAAAGGTATCAATTCTCTTTCTATTATCCCTATTCACTGTCCAACTCTCCGATGCATAGCACATAATTGCGAAGGCTATAGCCTGGATCAGGTGCACCTTAGTTTCCAATCTGATGTTGCTCTTCAGTAAAAGTAGCTTTTAGTATTTGCTTTTATTTCTTTACTTTGATGCCTTTTCCAACTGGCCTATCTTTGAAAAGTATTGTTTTTCCATGATTTAAAAGTGTAGTTATGTGCATGTACACATATATGTATCTATATTTTTAAATCATATTAACTTTACCAAGTGAAACCAAGCCATGCTGGTTTTGAACCAATTGAGAAAATTGCAGTTATTAAAATGTAGCATTTTGGTATGGTGAACATGCATGAAATGACTTAGTAAATGTTACATGGGCAATATGCTGGCCTCTCCCAGACGCAGCCTGAAACTGCAGCCAAAATATTAACTAACCTCCAGATCTTAAATCTTCTGAAACGAAAATATCACCTTCCTTTTCCAACCCCAGTCCACAGATAAAACATCATCTCTCTCCTTTTTCTGACCCTTCAGTAAATAATCCCACATGCCTTACTCCTTTAGACTCTAGACCAAATATCACAGATAAAGGGATCAAATTCCTGTGCCCTTCCCTCCTTCCAAACTGCCCCTACCCCATTCCAGCACATTACTCTCTATCAAAACTCAGCCAATTTCTATCGTATCCAACAATACCCTTCTTTCTCTTTCTTTTACTAAACAGGTTTAAGAATTTTATTTCCTTTTTCCTTAAAGTATTTTCGACCCACTTTAAATTTTTCAGACAGTGTTAAGAATTAAAAATATTTTCAAATTTATCTCTTCCTTCTTGTTTTAAGATTAATATGGTACTAGTTTAAAGATAGCACATTCTGTATATTTTTAAATTATCAATTGAAAAACACTTAGGCTCATTTTCCAAAGACCTGACAACCTATATCAAAGAGTTTAGGTGCCAAACCCAGACCTACAATCTCACTCAGCATGACCATTTTGGTTGTACTGTCCTCTAATCTGATGTCAGATGAAAAAGAACAGCACACAGACCAAGTACATTTAACAGACGGCTCCATGCTGGTAATCTCCCAAGCCATCCCCCAGCAAGAGCCAAATTGGACATACCACATTAATACAACAGCAGAAAGAGATGATTGATCCAAGTGCGACCATATGATTCAGTGTCTGTTAGCCAGGCTACATGCTATCTTCCATAAAAGAGTCCATTTTTATAAGCTCAGAGAGATTACCCAAACTAAAGATGAGAACTCAGACCAAGGTCAAAGAGAGAAGGAAGGATTCAAAGAGTATCAACAAGTCAACAAAGGAAGTGAACAGCCTTGCCCATCTGAGTAAACTACTATGGAGTGCCCCTCCCTTCCCTCTCTAGAAGACCACCTACCTGGCCAAACCACAAAGGACTGTTCCCCCCACTTCCCGTTCTAAAGATCCTTACTATAAAGACCTGCCCTAATCAACCTTAGGGTGTGGTATTTCCCTGGTCTCTTTGCCTGTCTCTCTCTCTGCAGAACAAGAAATACCACCAGGAGCCCCCTTAATAAGGATTGTTTAGCTTTCTCTTTCTCTCTGGTCCCTTCCTTGAGTCCTTGGCCTTAAATCCAGTGAGAAGACCTAACATCCAAAAGCATGGTATATTCTTCCATTTCTTCAGATGTCTTTGTTTCTTGTAGTAATGTTTTGTAATTTTCTAGGTCCTTTGTGTTTCTAGTTAGATTTACTTCCAAGTGTTTAATCTTGTGATTAGCTATTGTGATGAGTATTCCCTCGCCCTCCCCCGGCCCCAGCTCCAGCTCTGCATTCTGTCACTGTAGAAAAATCCAATTGATTTTTCTATGTTGTTCTTGTATCTGGCCACTTTGTTGAATTGATTGACTATGTCCAGTGGTTTTCTCACTGAGTTTTCAAGTATATTATGTCCAGTGGTTTTCTCACTGAGGTTTTCTAAGTATACTATCAAATCATCTGTGTATAATTTTTCCTCCTCTTTGCCAATTTTGATCCTCTTATTTCCTTCTCTTATCTTATTGCTATCACTAAGACTTCCAATTCAATATTGAGTAAGAGGTAGGCATCCTTGCCTAGTTCCTCTTCTTGAGAATGATGTTGGCTCTTGGTTTTGCATAAAGACTTTTTACTATGTTGAGGAAATTCCTATTCCTATTTTGTTGAGTGTTTTAATCAGGAAAGGGTGTTAGATTTTTGTCAAAGGCCTTTTCTGCAATGATAGGAACTTGTGGTTCTTGTTCTTTGCTTTGTTCATATGATGAATTACACTGATTGTTATTTTTATGTTGAAAAATCCTTTCATAACTCTTATGAATCCCACTTGGTCATGGTGAAGTGTTTGTTTTTTGTTTGTATGTTTTATGTCCTGTTGGATTCTATTGGCTAGGATTTTATTCAGAATTTTTGTTCATGACAGATTTTGGACTATAGTTTTCTATTTTGGTGGTGTTTTTACCTAACTTTGGTATCAAGGATATGTTTGCTTCATAGAATGAGTCTGGGATAATTCTTTTTCTAGTTTATGAAATACTTTATGTAGAATTGGTGACAATTCTTCTCTGAATGTTTGATAAAATTCATTTGTAAAACCATATGGTCCAGGGCTTTCTTTTGTTGGAAGTTGTTTTATTACCTTTTCAATTTCTTCTTTTGTAATAGGTCTGTTCTGGTGTTTCATTTAAGTCTGTGTCAGTTTAAGTAGGTTGTAACTTTCTAAGTATTTGCCCATTTCTTCTAGGTTTTCATATCTGTTTGAGTATAGTTTTTTAATATTTTATTGTTAACCTTTTTATTTTAGTTGGTTCTCTCATGATATTGTCCCTTTCACCTCTTTTTTGGATTATTTGTGTCTTTTCTTTCATTAGTTGTTAGTGGTTTGTTGATTTCTTTGACCTTTTCGAGAACCAACTCCTGGTTTTGTTGATCCTTTCCATTGTTTTTCTCTTTTCTATTTCATTAATTTCTGTCCTAGCTTTTACAATTTCAGTGTTGTTGGTTTTTTTGGTGTTTTTTTAAGAGGGTGTTAGGTTTTCTTTCTGTTCTTTTTCAATTTGTTGGAGATGTTGAAATTATAATTTTTTTTCTTGACTTTTGATGCGTTTGCTTATTGCTATAAATTCACCTCTAATGATTGCTTTGGCTGTTTCCCAGAGGTTTTGGTAAGTTGCATTTTCACCATCATTTGTTTCAATAAACTTTTTCATTTCATTTTTTTTTCTATTACACTCGTGTTCAAGCAAGGTGTTGTTCAGTTTGCAAATGTATGTTTTTTCCTCCTTTATCCTCTTATTTATATAGTTTTGTAGTATTATAGTCTGAAAAGATACTTTAAATATTTTTATGTTTATTGTTGCTTGTCTTGTGACCTAAAATGTGATCTATTCTGGAGAACATTCCATGGACATTGGAAAAGAAAGTGTATCAGGCTTTTTTTGGTGTGTGTTAGCCTGTATGTATCTATGAGATCTAGTTTGTTTATGTGTCATTTAATTATTCAGAATTTTTGTTGAGCTTCTTTCTGGTAGTTCTATCTTTTTTTGAGAGTGATGTATTGAAGTCTCCTACTACTATAGTATTGTTGTCTCTTTCTTTTTTCAGTTTTGTTAATGTTTGCTTTGTATATTTTGCAGCTCTATAATTTGGTGCATAGATATTTATTACTGTTATGTCCTATCAACCCTTTACACATTATGTAGTGACCTTCCTTGTCCTTTGTGATGGTATTTGCATAGAAATCTATTTTATCAGAAATTAATAACACTACAACTATTTGTCTGTGCCCATCACAATAAATTGTGGCTAACCTTGAGAAAAATGGGAATCTTAGAACTCTTGATCATGTTTATACAAAACCTATTTGGGCCAAAATGCATTCCTCAGAACAGAGAAAGGAAACACTGCATGGATCAAAATCAGGAAAAGTGTGTCAAGAAAGCATCATGTCCCCTACCTTTTCAATATGTATGCAGAACATATCATTTGGGAAGCAGGGCTTTATGCAGAGGAGTGTGGCATCAAGACTGGAGGAAGACTCATTAACAACCTACGATATGCAGATGGCACAACCTTGCTTGCTGAAACTGAAGAAGACCTGAAACACTTGCTGCAAAAATTCAAGGATTGTAATCTTCAATACGGATTGAAGCTCAACATCAGGAAGACAAAGATTCTCACCCCTGGGCCAGTTGGCAGCACCATGATAGATGGAGAAGAGTTTGAAATTGTTAGCAATTACAGCTTGCTTGGATCCACAATTAACACTCTTAAAACCAGCAGTCAGGAAATCGAAACATGAACTGCACTGGGAAAAATCTGCTGTCATGGACTTCTCCAGAGTGCTGAAGAGCAATGATATGTCAGTCTAGATACAAGGGTGTGCCTAATCCAGGCCATGGTCTTCTCAATTACTTGTTCTGATTCAGAGAGTTGGACAACGACTAAGGATGACAGTACAATAAATGCCTTCAAGTTGTGGTGCTGGAGAAGAGTCTTGAACATACCATGGATTGCCAAGAAAACAAATAGGTCTCTCTTGGAGAGGGTGAAACCAAATCTTTCCTTGGAGCCTAGGATTTTGAAGCTCTGCCTCACTTATTTTGAGCACGTGGCCAGGAGAGATCAGTCCTTGGAGAAGGACATCATGCTCAGAAAGGTGGATGGACAGTGCATGAGAGGAAGACCCCAGATGAAAAGAAGGGATATAGTAACTGGGGTAATGGGGGTCGGTGACTGGCTCAGAACAGGGATGGGATCAGAGCTGCTATACATAGTGTCGTTATACATTGCAGGTGACTCAATGGCACCTGCTTCCTAAATAACATGCCTCCAGAAACTCTATGAACTTTGAGTCCATAGGGTTACTATGAGTTGTGCTCAACTCAAAAGGCAATCATCAACAACATGGCACCAGAAATATCACTGCTGATGTTAGATGGATCCTGGCTGAAAGTAAAGAAAACCAGAAAAATATCTATTTGTGCTTTATTGAGTAAGCAAAGGCACTTGGCGGTGTGAATCATAACAAGTTATGATTGAGAAGAAAGGGGATTGAGAATAATTGAGAATTCCTATTGAAAACAATGGGAATCCCAGAGTACTTGTGCTGAGGTGGAACCTATACCTAGATCAAGAAGCTGTTGTGTGAACAGAGCAAGGGAACAATCACTATATGGCTTAAAATTAAGAAGGGAGTATGTCAAGAGTTGTATTCTTTCTCCATACTTATTCGATCTGTATGCTGAGCAAATTATTTGACAAGCTGGAGTCCATGAAGAAGAATGTGAACTCAAGACCAGAGGAAGACTCATTAAAATCCCTTGTTAAGCAGATGACACAACCTTGCTGAAAGTAAGGAGCACTTGAAGCCCTTGTTGCATAAGGTCAAAGAATATAGCCATTGTATCTCAACTTCAAGAAAACAAAATTTCTTACCATTGGACCGATAGGCAACATCATGATAGATGGAGAAAAGACTGACACTGTCAACAACTGTATCTTACCTGGATCCACAATTAACATCCTTTGATACCAGCAGTCAGGAAGTGAGATGCACTGCACTGGGAAAATCTGCAGTTAGGAACCTTTCCAAATTATTGAGTAACAATGATGTCAGTTAGATGACTAAGGTGTGTCTGATTCAGGCCATGATCTTTCCAATCACTTGTTAAGCATCTGAGAGCTGGACAATGAATAAAATGACAAAAACAGAACTGATGCCTTTGAGCTGTGGTGTGGCAAGAAGACTACTGAATATCTCATGGACTGCCAAAAGGGAACAAATAAATATATCTTGGAGAGAGTGCAGCAGGAGTGCTCTTTGGAGGTAAAGATGGAGAGGGACATGATGCTCAGAAGGGCAGAGGGTTGGTGAAGGAGAGGAAGACCCTCAATCAGGTAGACTGACACAGTGACTGCTGTAATGGCTCTAGAATGGCAGAAGTGTGAGGTTGGCAAAGTATAAGACAAGGACTACATCTGTTGCCGATAGGGTGGCTGTGGGTCATACTCTACCCAATGTTAGATCTAACAGCAAAAAGAAGTTCCTACATTCCTTTGCCTTGTATTTGCTGCCACTACTGATAGCAAAAGACAAGGGATATTAAAATTCACTCTCTCTATCATTCTATATTTCTGTATGTATTCATTTCAGCAGCTTTTCAGGAGTACAGACTATCTGATGAGTAGGGTAGTGAAAGGAAAGAAGCACAGAGATTTGATGAGATGTAATGAATGACATTGATCAATTTTAATAACTGTTATTAAACTAAATTTATTAGCATGACTGAACGTATACCAATTAAAAAAAAGAAACAAAGACCAAACCTAAATAAAGGTTTAAAAGTAGAAAGAAACATTTTTGGATGTTTGTAGGAAAAGGAGTTGTTATGGGATGTCAAGTTAACTGCAACTCATAGCCACTCAAGAAACAGCAGATCTGAACCTTGCCATTTTCACCACCTTCAATATACTTGTGTTCATTGTTACGATGTCAGTGTCTCTTATTCTAGTTCACTTACCTTCCACCTTTCCACGGAGTCCTTCTCCAAGAACTGTGTCCTCCAAACACAATGCTATTACTAAGAATAATCAAACCATATAAGATCAAATGATAAGCATTCACCCAAGGATAAACTGGTGAAGGCAAGAAGGGGTAAGAAAGGATTAATGGAAAGGAAAATTATAGCAGGAAGTGGAAAGTGTGTTTACATTGTATGTACTGTAATTAATGTCACAAAACAAAATATGTAGCAGTGGGTGAAAGGAAAAAAATGAAAAAAACTTTTTAAACTTACAGTCAAATAATAAAAAGAGAAAAAAGTATTTCTGATCACAGTAAAACTAGAGATAGTATTTTCAGAAAATCTCCATATGTTTCAAATTTGCAAAATACTTCTAAATATATCAATAGTACAAAGAAGTCACTGTGTAAATTTAAGTTTTGAACTCATAAATTGTGATATTTGTCTTTATTACATTATCAGAAAAGAAAATACAGATGAAAATTAGTGATGTAAGCTTCCAACTCAAGATATTAGAAAGATAAGCAAAATTATCTCCAGGAAGAGAAAAATATTGAAGTAAAGAGCCATCATTCAATTACCAGTTTGTTGCATTGTAGTAGCGTGCAGATTGCTATGATGCTGGAAGTTATGGCATTGGTATTACAAATATCAGTAGGGTTGTCCATGGTGGTCAGGGTTCAATGGCACTTAAAGATAAGACTGAATAGAAAAAAAGGCATGGTGATCCATTCCCAAAAATTAGCTAATAAAAAAAAAATCTATACATTGCAATAGCATATTTCACAACATAGAACTGAAGAGGAGGCCTCTATGTTGGAAGACCTTCAAAATATAAATGGCCAGAACAATGGACTCAAACATATTAAAGACCCATGATGCAAGACAAAGCAATATTTTGTTCTGTTGTAAATGATATGCCATGAATCACAGCCACATTAACAACAAAGATAAAAGTGGAAAAATGATAGAAAATAAACATACAATAGAAAGGATCAAAGTGTCAATTCTCATATAAATCAAGCCAATGAAATGGAAACAAAATACCAACTCAAAGGTTGATGACTCCAGTCTACTCTACTCAGGAACCTCAGAAGAAAGGGTTGTTAATTTTCTGAAAGACCGATCATGGAAAACCCTGTGGAGCATAGCTTTACTGTGCATCAGATGAATGTGAATCAGAGTTTACTCAACATTAATTATTTAAGAATAATTACTAAAATACTACTGTGTACTTGGACAATAAGTAAGGAAGATTAAAAGAGAACAAAAATTCTTCTCACCTATGGTGTTGGTGAAGAATTACTGAAAATCTCCTGGATTCAAAAGAACAAAGAAACCTGGAGGTAGTGCCTTAGAGGCAAAGATAGTGACATTTCATTTCACATACTTAGGGCATGTTTCAAGAAACACCAGTACTTGGAAAAAGACATCATGTGGAAAGGGTAGGCAATTAAAAAAGAGGAAGACCCTTAACTACATGAATTGACACAGTGACTGCAACAATGGGTTTCTGCATATGGGGGAATGTAAGGACAACACAGGGTAAAACTCCAATTTGTTGTTCATAGAGTGGCTGATTCATAGCTAAATCAATGGCACTAAAACAACAAACTACGGCTAAAAGAACAAACAACTCTGCTTTGGAACAAGTCAAGTCAGAATGCACCTTCAAAGTGAGGTTCGTGAGACATTTTCACATGTATTTCCAAAGGATATGTCAGAACAGAGCAGGGAAACACTGCATGATTCAGGATCAGGAATGTATTCTATTCCTGTACCTTTTCAATTTAGATGCAGAACAATCATTCAGGAAGTTGAGGAGGAATGTAGTATCATGACTGGAGGAAGATTCATCAACAACCTGTATTGTGCAAATGGCACAACTTTACTTGCTGAAACTGTGGAAATGAGGCATTTGCTGTAAAAGGTTCAAGGACTGTAGTCTTCAACATGGACTGAAGCTCAACATCAAGAAAACAAACATTCTTACCACTAGATCAACTGCTTCGTGAGAGATGGAGATGTTGAGACTGTTAAAAACTTCAGCTTGCTTGGCTCTACAATCAACACTCTTGGTACCAGCAGTCAGGGAATAAAAAGATGAGTTGCATTGGAAAAGTCTGCTGTCAGGGACCTCTCCAGAGTACTGAGGAGCAATGATTTCAGTCTGGAGACTAAGATGTGCCTGATATGGCCATGATCGTCATAATTACTTGCTATGTATTAGAGAGTTAGACCATGGCTAAAGATGATAGAAGAATTGATGGCTTTGTGTTGTGGTGCTGGCAAACAGTGCTGAACACACTGTGGAGTGCCAGGAGAACAAACAGGTTTGTTCCAGAGAGGGTGAAACCAAGCTGCTCCCTGGGGCAAGGATTTTGAAGGCCCATCTCACATACTTTGGGCTTGTAGTCAGGAGGAACCAGTCCTTGGAGAAGGACATCATGCTTGAAAAGGTGATTCATAGCAACCCTATGTACAATAGCTCTGAAACCTGCCCTATCCTGAGCCAAAGCATTGTCTCTAACAGACCCAATTCCACTTCTGCAGACACTGTGTCAATCCATCGCATCCTGGGTATTCCTCTCCTGTGTTGTCCCTCCACCCCTGAGATGGAGACTCAAAATCCTTTTATTCCAGGGGAAGCCTGGTTTCACCCTCTCCAGGACATCTGGCACCCTACAGTACGATCAACTCTGTTCTCAAAGGTACAGATCCTTCTTCTATCATCCTTAGCTACTGTCCAGCTCTCAGATGCATAGCAAGTAATTGCAAAGACCATGGCCTGCATCAGGCACAACTTAAGTTTCCAGACCAATATAAAATTAAAAAATATCTCTCAATTATCTTCTCTCAGTTACCCTAGTCAAATTTCAAGTAATCAATAACTAAAAATGAAAACCCACTTCTGTTGAATCCAACTCATGGCAATACTGTTAGGTTTTTGAGGCTGTAATCTTTTTGGAAATCTCATCTCACATCTGTAAAGAGCAGATGGTGGATTAAACCACATGCAGAGATCTTTCCAACTGATGCTCAATACATAACACATGATGCCACAAGTGACTGTTGCTTGCCATATTGAACAGCATTCATAATACATTAATTCATTACACAGCACTGGTCTTCCCGCCACCCCAATACAAAGATATTTTATCATAGGTTTTACATCTTAAATATCCTGCTTCCCAAAGGGACAGCTTCCACTAATTCCAAATTGATTACAATTCCAAAAAAATTACACTCATTTTTTTAAATAAAATTTTTATTTTATACTGGTTTACTTATAAAGTTCATATACACTGTTTTACACACCGGATCTTTCCCATTTCCTTTACCCATCCAAATTGTGTGACTTTATGATTAACCACACACTCCCTGCCCCCCACATCTCTCTGATCCCACCCTCCTTCCCTTGTATCCTCATACATGTTTTACAATAATGGCCTTACACAGCATTTGTCCTTACAGGGTTGAGTTCGTTCATGTAGCGTAATTGCTTTCCCTCCCATGTCAGGTAGTGATTTACAAAATCATTGCTCCTGCATGCTACATAATATTCCATCATGAGAATGTACCATAATTTCTCAATCCATTAGATTTTAGTTGGACATTGGGGCTGTTTCCATGTTCTTGTGATGGTGAAAAATGTTGCTGTGAACACTGGTGTACAAGTTGTCATTTTCTCAGAGTATATTCCAAGCAGTTGAATACCTGGGCCATATGGAACTTCTATGTTCAGCTGAGTAAACACCAAACTGCCTTTCAAGAGTACTTGTACCATTTTTACAATCCCACTGACAATGTATAAGAGTTCCTATCTCGCCACATCCTCTCCAACATTTATTATTTGCTGTTCTGTTAAACCTTGCCATCGCTACTGGGGTGAGATGGTATCTCATTGTGGTTTTGATTTGCATCTCTCTTACTGCCAGTGATTTTAAGCACTTTTTCATGTGTCTTTTGGCCATCCTAGAACCTTCCTATGTAAAAAGTCATTCCATGACTTTTGCCCATTTTGTAATTGTGTTATCAGTCTTTTTCTTGTAGAGGCCCTGTAGGATTCTGTAAACTTTTGATTTGAGACCCTTGTCTGAAATGGTATTGCCAAATGTTTTTTACCAAGTCTGTAGGTTTTTTTGTCACCCTGTTGGGAAAACTTTTTGATGTGCACAGGGGTTTCATCTTTAGACAGTCCCATTCATCAATTTTATCCTCTCCATATTGTACCTTTCTGGCTGTATTTGGCAGTCTCTTTTACCACAGACTAGGCCTTCTAAGCTTGGTTTCAGTGTGTCTCTGATGAACTTTGTGGTTTGGGGCTTTACTACCAGGTGTCTGATCCACCTTGTGTTGATTTTTGTGTATGGGGTGAGATGTGGATCCTGTTTTGCTTTCTGCAGATGACAGTCCAGTTTGCCAGCACTATTTGTTGAAGATGTTGTCATTTCCCCATCTGACAGGTTTTATTTCCTTGTAAAATATCCATTGACCATAGAGAGATGGGTCCATTTCTGGATTCTTAATTCTGTTCCATTGGTCTATGTGCCTGTCATTGTACCAGAACCATGCTGTTTTGGTTACTACTGTTGTGTAGTAAGTTTTGAGGTCAGGGAGTGCTATACCTCCCACTTAATTTTTTTCAGAAGTGATTTGCATATTCAGGGTCTCTTTTCTCTCCATATAAACTTGACTATTTCCCTTCCAGTATCCTTAAAAAATGAATTATCTGTATTGGGATTGTGTTGAATATGTATATTGCTTTTGATAGGATTGTCATTTTCACAATATTGAGTCTTCCTACCCATGAATATTCCCATTTAGATCTTTTATTGTGTCTCATAGAAATATTCTATAATTTTCTTTGTACAGGTCTTTTGTGTCTCTAGTTAGGTTCACTCCCAAGTATCTCATTTTGTGGTTGGATAAATGGTATTGCTTTCTTGGTATCCTTCTCTGAGTTCCCTTTGTTACTATAGAGGGATCCTACTGATTTTTTTTATATTGATCTTACATTCTGCCACTCTACTAAATTGGTCTACTAGCTTTAACATTTTTTTTTGTTGTTGTTGTTGAGTCCTTGGGGTTTTCTGTATACACTATCATATTATCTGCATACAGCAATAGTTAAACCATCTCCTTGCCAATCTGGATGCCTTTTTTTCCTTGTTGTATTGCCTGAACAAACACTTCTAATACAATATTGAATAGAAGTAGTGACAGTGAATATTCTTGTCTGGTCCCTGTTCATAAGGAAAATGTTTTTAGTCTTTCTCTATTGAGAATGATACTGGCTCTTGGTTTTGTATATATACTTACATGTTGAGGAAATTTCCTTCTATTCCAATTTTGCTGAGAGTCTTTATCAGGAAAGAGTGTTGGATTTTGTCAAATGCTTTTTTCCTGCATCAATTGCAAAGATCCTATGGTTCTTGCTATTTGCTTTGTTAATATGGTGAATTATACTGATTGTTTTCCTTATATTCAACCACGTTGCATATCTATTATGAATCCCACTTAGTTAAGATGAATTATTTTGTTGATGGGCTTCTGGATTCTATTGGTTAGGATTTTCTTACCTATATTCATGAGAGATAAATTGCAAAGATCCTATGGTTCTTGCTATTTGCTTTGTTAATATGGTGAATTATACTGATTGTTTTCCTTATATTCAACCATGTTGCATATCTATTATGAATCCCACTTAGTTAAGATGAATTATTTTGTTGATGGGCTTCTGGATTCTATTGGTTAGGATTTTCTTATCTATATTCATGAGAGATATTGGCCTGTAGTTTTCTTTCTTGCTAATATCTTCTCCTGATATTCTTATTAGAGTTATGCTTGCTTCATAAAATGCCTCTGGGAGCATTTCTTCTTTTTCTGTTCTACTAAATAATTTAAGCACAATAGTAATAAATCTTTTCTGAATGTTTGGTAGAATTCAGCTGTGAAGCCATCTGGTCCAAGACTTTTCTTATGGGGAAGTCTTTTTTATGAACTCTTCTTTTGTGATGGGTCTACTCAAGTGTTCTACATCTATCCACGTCAATCTGGGTAGAGCAATTTGTCCACTTCCTCTTCTGGTTGTTATGTGCCGTTGAGTCACTTGCGACTCATAGCGACCCTATGTACAACAGCCTTAAACTCTGCTCTGTCCTGTGTCAATCGCACTGTCTCTGACACTCCCATCCCAATTAACCCAGTCACTGAATCAATCCACCTCATAGAGGGCCTTCCCCTCCTGCGCTGTCCCTCCACCCTCCCAAGCATGATGTCCTTCTCCAAGGACCGGTCTCTCCTTACAACATGTCCAAAGTATGTTAGACAGAGCTTCAGAATCCTTGCCTCCAAGGAGCCACCCGGTTTAACCCTTTCCAGGATGAACCTGTTTGTTTTCCTAGCAGTCTAAGGTACTCTCAACACTCTTCTCCAGCACCACAGCTCAAAGGCATCAATTCTCCTTCTATCCTCCTTGGGCATTGTCCAACTCTCTGATGCCTAACAAGTGATTGCAAAAACCATGGCCTATAACAGACGCACCTTAGTCTCCAGAGAGATACCATTGCTCTTCAGTACTCTGGAGAGGTCCCTAACAGCAGACTTTCCCATGGCAATGTGCCTTTTAATTTCCTGGCTACTGGTGCCAAGAGTGTTGACTGTGGAGCCAAGCAAACTAAACCTGTGAACAATCTCAATCTCTTCACCATCCATCCTGATGCTGCCAATTGGTCCAGTGGTGAGAATCTTTGTCTTCTTGACACTGAGCCTCAATCCATATTGGAGGCTGCAGTCCTTAACCCTCTGCAGCAGGCGTTTCAGGTCCTCCTCAGTTTCAGCAAGCACAGTTGTATCATCTGCATAATGCAGATTGTTGATAGATCATGCACCAATCTTGACCCCACATTTCTCCTCATAGAGCCCAGCCTCCCAGATAATCTGTTCTGCATAAAGGTTGAAAAGATATGGAGATAGGACGCATGCATCCCTGGCATATGCCCTTCCCAATTGAACTTTTTCTATAAAATGCTGGTCTGTCTGATACTTCTCTAAATCTGAACATTCAGATTAAGACAGTCTAGGAAGAAGGATTGGCCATCCAATTCTGAAATAGCAGGCCACTGAAAACCCTATGTACAAACCTATTTCCTCTAGGTTTTCAAATTAATCAGAATATAACTTTTCATAGTGTTCCAATATGATAGATTTAATTTCATCTGGTTCTGTTGTGATATTACCTCTGTAAGTTCTTAACTGAGTTATCTGTGTCTTCCCCCTTTCCCTTTTTGTTTGTTAATCAGTGGTTTTTATTGACCCTTTAAAAAAAATCAGCTCCTGGTCTTTTGAATGGTTTCCGTTGTTTGTTTTCTATCTCATTGATTTCAGCTCTTGTCCTTAACATTTCCTTTCTTCTAGAGGCTGTAGGATTAGATTAGATTGTTCTTTTTCTATTTGGTCAAGGTATTGAGTTAGGTCATTGTTTTTCATCTTCCTTTTTTAGGTATGTGTGTATTGCTGTGAACTGCCCTTTGAGGACTGCCTTAGCTGCATCCCAGAGGTTTTGGTATGTTTATTTTCATTTGTTTCAAGGACTTTTAAAATTTCATTATTTCTTTTATAACACAATCATGTTCTAGCAGAGTTATTAAATTTCCACATGGGTGGTTTTGTAAGCTTTACCCTCCTGAGGTAGATTTCTAGTTTAAGGCATTGTGATTTGAGAATATACTTGGTATTATTTAAATTTTTTTTTTCAATTTGTTGAGGCTTACTTTTTGCCCTAATATGTGATCAGTTCTGGATGATTTATCATGTGCATTTGAGAAAAAAATGAATCGATTTTTACTTGGGTGCAGTACCCTGAATACATCCACAAGTTCAAGCTGGCTAACTGTATAGACTAATTCTGCATTTTTGTTGTTTCTTTTTAGTTGACCCAACCTTTGGTAATAGTGATGTGTTGAAGTCTCCTACCACTATTGTGCTAATTTCTTTCTTCACTTCTGTTCCTCGTTGTTTTATGTATTTTACAGGTCTATTATTTAGTGCAAAAATGTTGATAAAGGTTATGTCTTCTTGATCTATTTGCCTTTAATCAGTATTTAATGCTCTTCCTTATCTTTTATGGTGGTTTTAATTCTGAAATTTATTTTATCAGAGATTAGTATTGCCACTCCTGCTTTTCTCTGGTTGCCATTTGCTTCACATATTTTTTTCCAGTCTTTCTCTTTTTCTTTCAGATGTCTCACATAAGCAATATATTACTGGGCTTTTAATTTTTTTTATATCCATTCTGCTATTCTTTTCCCTTAATTGGTGCATTTAGTCCATTCACATTAAGTGTGATTATTGATGTTGCCATTTTTTATTTTAATGAAAATTTAGAGACTGGATTTCCATTCTTTCATTGTTGCACTTCTCTTTGAAAAGTTTCACTGTTTTACAATCCCTCCCCCCAGGTCCACTCCACTATGCAGCCTTCGTTCTGGACTCCTGTCATGACAGTACTACCTAATCACATCGCCCTTTTAAACAGTTTTCTCCCTCAACTGTTTCAATACAGTATACATTATTTATCCCATCCTTCTCAGATTCCCCCCAACCCCAATGTCAGTCCTGTTTTACAACAGTGGCACTATGCAGTATTTGTTCTTTTATGACTGAAATATTTCACTCAGCATAATGTCTTCCAGGGTCACCCATTTTGAATAATAGTTCATGAGTTCCTTGTTTTTCAATGCAGCATAGTATTCCATTGTGTGAATATACCACAGTTTCTCTATCCATTCGTTTGTTGATGGGCACTTAGGTTTCCAACTCCTTGCTATTGTGAATAAAGTTGTAATAAACATGGGTGTGCCTCTATCTGCTTGGGCGGCAGTTATGGTCTCTTTGGGGTATATTCCCAGTAGTGGAATTGCTGGGTCAAATGGTATTTCTTTTTGCAACTTTTGCAGAAGGTGCCACCCTGTCTTCCACAGTGGTTGCACCATTTTACACTTCCACCAACAGTGAATAAGGGCTCTCACTTCTCTCTACAACCTTGCCAGCATTTGTTGCTTGTTGTTCTGTTAAATTTTGCTATTTTTACTGGGGTGAGATGATATCTCATAGTAGTTTTGTGATGTTGCCATTTTGCTGTCTTTCTCTTTTGTTTCTGGTCACTATGGTCCAGGCACTTTCCCTTGGCATCTCTGTGTGAAGGATTTAATTTTTCTTGAAGTTGTGGTCTTGTTTTCTTAAATTTCTTAAGCTCCTTCTTTTCTGCAAAAGATCTAACTTCTCCTTCATATCTGATGGAGAGCTTTGCTGGGTATAGGATCCTTAGCTGGCAATTGTTTTCAACTTTCTGTATATGCTACCCTATTGCCTTCTAACTCATGTGGTTTCTGCTTAGAAATCAGAACTTTATCTAATTGTTTCCCCTTTGTAAGTGACCCTTCTTGTGCTTTTGGTATCTTTATCTTTTAATTTCATATGGTATGTCTTGATGTTTTCCTTTTTGGGTCTAGTCTATTTAGTGTTCACTATGCTTCTTGAATGTGGCTTTTCCTGTTTTTCAAAATACCTGGGCAATTTTATTCTAGTACTTCCACAGTTTTCTGTTTCTTCCCTGTCATTTCCATGTTCTGGAATTCTAATCATATGTATATTGTGCCTTTTGATGTCATCCCACATGATTTTGTTTGGGTTTTTGTTTTTTTACATATCTTCTCTGATTTTTCTTCCAGTATGTTTTCAGTGAGGCTCGTCTTCTAGTTCTCTCTCTGTTCCCTGTCTTCAGCTCTAAGTTTTTGTCTCACGAGTGTGACAGACACTTCTGCCATCTCTGTCTTAATATTCTGGATTCCATTTTTATGCTTTTCTGTTATTTCCAGTACTGTGTTGGCTGTACCTGTCTTGTGATTATTTTTTTTAAGTTCTTGTACCTCTATACTATCAATTATTTCTTTCATTTTTTGTATTCTCTTCTGTAGCTCTTCAAGTTGCTCCTCATCAATATATTTTTTTCTGGATTGCTGTCTATGGGATATTTGTTCTCTTAATGACTTAGATTGTTTCTGTCATCATTTGCATCTTTTTTCCCTGTGGTTGTTTAAATAACTCCACATCAACATACTTCCATAATTCTTCTGGTTCTATCTGGGTATTCATTGGGTCTGCTGTTTTAGGAGAAGGGTTATTTTGTTTTTCCATGGTGACTGAAGCAGATTGCTGCTTTCTTGACATTATATGAGGTTGTTGCTCCCCGCCCCCATCAACTTAGTAGATGTTACGTTGTTTTAACTATATAATGACCTAGGGTATGGCAATGATTTTTGTTTCGTTTTTTTTTTTGGTTTTTTTTTTAGGCAATGTTTTCTGAAGGACCTGTATATGGGTGCTCCCCTCTTGAGAATAACCGTCAATCCGGAACAGGATGACTGTTGTCCTCCTGAAACCATGGCTCCACCCGGCCTCTCTTCCTTGAGCTTAAGAAATCCCATGTTGATGTAGTTATATAGCAGTGTTGAAGACCAAAGTACCTGTGATATTGCTGCTCCGGGTGCTGGACAGCAGGGATGACATTTGAATGGTCTCCAGGCAACAGAGCAACAGGGTGTCTAGGCCGTGGGGCAGCAGAGTCTCTAGGTAGCAGGCACAGCAGGGTCTCCAGGCAGCAGGGGCAGTGATCTAGTGCTCTGGGAGATATTGTGGTCTGAGCCACATTGAAACTGCAACCTTTCAATCAAGCAGGCCGTGGTTCTGTTGCTGGCCAGGCTGTGAGTGCACCTGGGTTGGGCTGTAGCCGTTAGTGGATGCTGGGGAAGTGGTGGCTAAAAGATGATCTCATGCTGGCCATGCCACACAGGCCTTGGTGTTTTGCAGGAGAGTGATGATAAAGTCCCCTGATGAGCATGTCTTCTAGTTGTTGTTTTACTTGTTACATTCTTTTTTTTTTAGGCTACACCACAATTTTTATTGTTGTTATGTGTCATCATAGTGACCCTATGCACAATAGTTCTGAACCCTACTATATCCTGAGCTAGTCTTACTGTCTCTGACACACCTACTATCATTGCCCCAGTTATTATGTCAATCCATCTTGTCTGGGGTCTTCCTCACCTGCACTCTCCCTCTTCCCTTCCAAACATAATATCCTTCTCCAAAGATTGGTCCCTCCTGGCTACATGCTCAACTATATGAGATGGAGCCCCAAAATCCTTGCCTCCAAGACACAGCTTGGTTTCACCCTCTCCAGGACAGACTTGTTTGTTCTCTTGGCAATACATGTTATGTTCAGTACTTTTCTCCAGCACCACAACTCAAAGGCACCAGTTCTTCCTTGGTATTCAGCTCTCTGCTGTGTAGCAAGTAACTGCAAAGAGAGTGGCATGGATCCGGCACACCTTAGTCTCTAGAGCTCTTCATCACTCTGAAGAGGTCCCTGACAGTAGATTTTCCTAATGCAATTTGTCTTTTGATTTCTTGACTGCTGGTGCCAAGAATGTTGATTGTAGAATCAAGCTGAAATTGTTAACAATCTCAATCTCTTCTTCAACTATCATGATACTGCCAAGAGGCCTAGTGGTGATAATCTTTGTTTTCTTGATATTGCGCTTCAATCCATATTGCGAAAACAGTCCTTAACTCTCTGCAGTAAATGTTTCAGGTACTTCTCTGTTTCAGCAAATAAAATTGTACCATCTGCATAACACAGGTTATTTATTATATTTTTAAAATTATTATTTTATTAGTTTTAATGAACATTTACAGAGATTTTGGCTTCTCATTCATTCATTGTTGCACTGTTACTTGTTACATTCTTAAAGCTCAACAAAACTGGTTAAATATGAACTACTTCAGCAGTCTGATTGAGTTGTTGTTGTTATGTGCCGTCGAGTCGTTTGTGACTCATAGCGACCCTATGCACAACAGCCCTAAACCCTGCTCTATCCTGCGCCAACCACACTGCCTCTGACACACCCATCCTGATTACCCCAGTCACCGAATCAATCCATCTCATAGAGGGTCTTCCCCTCCTGCGCTGTCCCTCCACCCTCCCAAGCATGATGTCCCTCTCCAAGGACCCGTCCCTCCTGGCAACATGTCCAAAGTATGTCTTTTTCTTAAAAATGTATACAGTAGTGCTCTTGAAAATTCCAAAGGTATTGCAGGTTGATGGGATAAGAGATCATTAGAATGACATGGATATGGGGAAGAAATACATAATTTGTTTTATGTTGTTAGGTGTCATGTAGTTGACTAAGACTAACAGTAGTTCTATAAAGAATAGACTGACACTTTGCCCTGTCTTGTGCCAGCATCACAATCTAAACATTATCATGTTCAAGACCACTGCTGCAGTCACTGTTATCAATCCATCTGTTGAGTGTCTTCCCCTCTTTTGTTGTCCCTCTACTTACCCAAGAAAGGGCTTACTGATAGTTTCAACTCTTTTTGTTTCTATTCCATTTATTTCTTATAATTCCCTTTCTTCTAGAGGTTGTCAGGCTTGCTTGCTCTACTTTTCCTATTTGCTGGAGATACTGGATTAAATTAATTTTCCCATCTTTCTTCCCTTTTGATGTATGCTTATTGCTATGCATTGACCTCTAAGTACTGCTTTTGCTGTAACCCAGAGTCTCTGGTAAGGTGTATTTCAGCCTACAAATGTATAGGGTTGTTTTTATTCTCTCTTATTCTCTATTGTTGATTTCTAACTTAATATTATAGTCTCAGAAAATGTTATGTAGTATTTCAATGTCTTGAAATTTATTGACACTTGCTTTGTGACCTAAAATACGTATTCTGGAGCATATACCATGTTTTCTGGAGAATAATATTGACCTTTTCTTGGGTGAAATATCCTGCATAATGTTGAGCCCTGGTGACCAAATAGTAAGAAACAGCAGTGCCATTCCAAAGACATGTGATACGAATCCAGCAACTGTTGCAAGGGAAAAGAATGGGCAATCTCCTCTTGTGTTATTTACCGCTTCTGAAACCAGTTGGAGAGTCTGCTTTGATTTTGTTGTGAGTCAATGGCAAATGACAACAACAACCCTGTATGTCAAGGAGAGTGAGTTTTTTTTTAATTGTATAGTGTATTTCTTCTGTATTATTGAATTTTTCTAATTGTCCTATATCTCCTTGACAGCATTGTACTGTAGTGTCCTACTTCAGTGGTAGTGTCTATTTCTTTTTCAATCCTGTCAATTTTGTTGTATTTTGCAGCTCTATCATTAGATGCATAGGTATATGATGGTTATGTCCTCCTATTTCATTGACCCTTTAAGCATTATATGTTGTTATGCACCTCTGGATAGCTTGCAACTCATAGTGACCCTATGTACAATAGCACTGAACCCTGCTCTATCCTGTGTCAGCCTTATTGTCTCTGAAACACCTACTTCTATTACCCTAGTCACTGAATCAATCCATCTCAGCCAAGGTCTTCCTCTATTGCTCTGTCCCTCCACCCTCCCAAGCATAATGTCCCTATCCAAGGACTGGTCCCTCCTTGCAACATGCCCAAAGTATGTCAGATGAAGCTTTAGAGTCCTTGACTCCAAGGAGCAGCCAAAGACATTTTACTATGTGGATCACAACAAATTATGGCTACCATTGAGAAGAATGAGACTGTTTATCAAAACTTAAATCTATACTAGGAAGTTGTTCTACAACCATAGCAAAGTAACACTGCACGGTTGAAAAAAGGGAGTGTGTCCAGGGTCTATCTTTCCATATAACTTTTCAATCTATTTACAGAACAGATTATTCAAGGCTCTGGACTTTTATGAACAAGAATGTAGCATTAGGATTGGAGGAAGTGTCATCAACTAGCTGTATTATGCAGATGATACAGTCATGCTCACCAAAACTGAGGACTTGAAGTATTTGCTATAGAAGGTCAATGACTGCAGCCTTCAATATAGATTGCATCCTAATATCAAGAAAACAAAGATCCTCACCATTGGGCCATCATGAAGATTGAGGTTGTTAATGATTTCACCTTGCTTGGATCTACAATCAACACCCATGGCACCCACCAGTCAGGAAATCAAAAGAAGAGTTGTGGCTGCTTTGCAAATGCCACTGCCTCAGCAGCACATTTGTCTGCACTACTCGCCCCAGCCATGGTCAATCCCACTGTGCACTCTGACATCATCGTTGATGGTGAACCTTTAGGCCATATCTCCTTCAAGCTATTTGCAGATAAAGTCCCAAAGACAGCAGAAAACTTTTGTGCTCTGAGTACTGGGGAGAAAAGGATTTGGTTACAAGGGTTCCTGCTTTCACAATCATTGCTAGGTTTATGTGCCAGGGTAGTGACTCCACATGTCATAATGGTGCTGATGGCAAGTCCATTTATGGGAAGAAGTTTGATGATAGGAACTTCATCCTGAAGCACCTAGGTCCTGGCATCCTGTCCATGGCAAATGCTGGACCCAATACAAACAGATCTCAGTTTTTAATCTGTACTGCTAGGACTGAATGGTTGGATGGCAAGCATGTAGACATTGGCAAGGTGAAAGAAAGCATAAACATTGTGGAAGCCGTGGAGTGCTGTGGGTCCAGGCATAGCAAGACCAGCAAGAAGATCACCACTGCTGACTGTGGCCAACTCTAATGTGATTTGTATTTCACGTTTTGTCTCAATCATCAGATCATTTCTTCTATAGCTCCAGAGATCACCCTGCTATCCCTAGCGTGCTTGCAGTATCTTTTAATCTTTGTGTTCTTTGTGTTCCAAATTTTTATTCTTCCCCTCCAGGTTTAACAGGATTGCAGAGTTAAGTTTATGACTGTGAAAGAGAAACTACACAACAAAAACAAACAAGAACAGTTACACTGGGTAAATTTGCTATCAAGGACCTCTCCAGAGTACAAAAGACCAACAATGTCAGTCAAGAGACTAAGGTGCACTACAGAGAGGAGGGGAAGAAAATGTGCAATAATGGCGGGGGGCGGAGGGGGGAGGGAAGACTAACATTGTCAGCTTAAAGAAGAGACTAAGGTGCACCTTATCCAGGCCATAATCTTTTCAATTGCATGCTATGTATCTGAAAGCTGGGCAATGACTAAGGATGCCAAAAAAATTGATGACTTTTGGGTTATGTGCTGGAAAACAGTACTGAGCATACTATGGACTGCCAAGGAGTTGTCACGGAGAGGTTGCTCCTTGGAAGCAAGGAATGTGAATATCCATCTCACATATTCCTAGCATGTTGCCAGAAGGAGACAGTCCTTGGAGAAGGACATCATGATTGGAAAGTAGAGGGTCAACGCAGAAGAAGAAGATCTGAGATGGGCTGACAATGAGTGTGGCAATGTACGCAAATGTGTCAGACAGAGATTGGCCCAGCAAAGGGTTGGGTTCAGGACTACTGTTCACAAGGTCACTATGAGTCTTAGTCAACTCGACAGAACATAACAACAACTACTTATAAAATTCTATATGGTTTTAAAATTAAGAAAAGTGTGCATCAGGGTGGTATCCTCTCTACATACTAATGAAATCTGTATGCTAAGCAAATTATTCGAGAAACTGAACTTTATGAAGAAGCATGTGGCATTAGGATTGGAAGAAGATTATCAATTTACATTATAAAGATGACACAGCCTTAATTGCTGAAGGTCAGGAGGACTTGAAATGCTTCCTGAAGAAGATAAAAAACTACACCCTTCAGTATAGATTACATGCAAACATCAAGAAAACAAAAATTCTCACCACGGGACTGAAATGTAATATGATAGATGGAAAAAAAGACTGAAACTGTCAAAGATTCTATCTTACTTGGGTCCACAATCAACACCCTTGATATCATTAACACAGGAGATGTATAGCACTAAGGAAGTCTGTAGTCAGAGATCTCCCTTTCTAAACTATTGAGGAGCAATGACAATAGTTTGAAGACCAAGGTGCTCCTGATTCAGGACATAGTGTTTTTAATCACTTTCTATGCATATGAGAATAAATGATGAATAAGGATGACAGAAGAAGAACTGATACCATTGAATTGGTACTGAATAACCTGTCAAGAGAACAGACAGATGTGTTTTGGAGAAAGTGCAACCAGAATGCTTCTTGGAGACAAAGATGAGAAAACTTAGAATCATGTATTTTGGACACATTACTAGGAGAGGCTATTTTTTGGAGAGGAACATCATGCTTGGAAAGGCAGAGGATCACACACACATTTTCAACAAACACAGATTGAACATTTCAGACACAAATGTGACAAGGTGAGTTTATTTGAAGAACAGGAACATCAAGTTCATATTGTACCCACATGTAAAAGAGCACACATGAGCTCCCTAGACCTCTTTGGGTGTGCTTTGTATCAGAAAGACATGCTTGGGAATCCTCGTTATAAAGGGATGGGCTGATGTTATTCCTGTGAACAGTAACTGCAGCTGCTCTGTTAGAAGACATTAAGCAAGCATGAAGTTCACTCCAGGAGCCCAATGAATCCTCGTTATAAAGGGATGGGCTGATGTTATTCCTGTGAACAGTAACTGCAGCTGCTCTGTTAGAAGACATTAAGCAAGCATGAAGTTCACTCCAGGAGCCCAATCTGACTCACAAGTTCAAAAACAATTGTAGGTTCTCCCTTTTAAATCCATGAAAACAGAGAGGAATGCAACGGATGTAATTCTTCAGGTGAGCCAAAAGCTCAGTTATTTGTCACTAAACAGACAAAGACAAGGGCTAAGAGGGTCTAGCTATGGAGATGACTTCTTCCTCAAATGGGATCTCTAATGTCTATCAAAACTTGAGCTCCTGCTGAATCTTTTCCCACAACAGGGACATTTATACGGTTTCTCTAATAAGGGGACATACTGATATTTTCTAAAGATGGACTTAAAGAATTCTTTTAACAGAGGGTTATTTTTAGGGTTTTCCTCCTGTGTGGACTCAGTGGTCTCTAAAAAAGCTTCAGCTGTCAATGAAACTTTTCTTAGGGAGGACAATTAAAGGGTTTCTCTCCTGTGTGGACTCTCTGGTGTCTATTTAAGCTGCCTTTCCACATGAACCTCATTTCACAGAGAGGGCATTTATAGGGCTTCTCTCCTGTGTGGACTCGCTGGTGTTTAATTAAGGCGGATTTCTGAATAAAACTCTTTTCACAGAGAGAACATTCATAGGGTTTCTCTCCTGTGTGGACCCGCTGATGTATATTTAAGGTGGACCTGTGGACAAAATTCTTTTCACAGAGAGGACATTTATAGGGTTTTTCTCCTGTGTGTACTCGCTGGTGTATAATTAACGTGTACCTCTGAATGAAACTCTTTTCACAGAAGGGACACTTATAGGGTTTCTCTCCTGTGTGAACTTGCTGGTGTCTATTAAAGTGGGATCTCTGATTGAAACTTTTTTCACATAGAGGACATTTATAAGGTTTCTCCCCTGTGTGGATTTTCTCATGGCGGCGTAATCCAGAAAAATTACTGAAGCCTTTCCCACAATGATTGCACTTGCAAGGCTTCTCTCCTATGTGGATTCTCTGATGCTTCACAAAGTCTGACCTCCGCAGAAAGGCTTTCTTGCATGTGGAACACTGAAAATACATCTCTCCAGTATGCATTCTCTGATGAAACACAAGCTGAGAATTCCTATAGAAGGTTTTCCCACACTCTCTCCAGGTGGGGAGCTTCTGGGTCTTGGGAGGTCTCAGCTGGTCCTTGTGGGGAGCCTCTTGCTTCTGTTCAAGCCATAGCACAGACAGATGTCTTGGGTGAGAATCAGGCAAATGTTGGTTTAGCTGTTTCCCAGAAACCCTTTCCTGAGGAAAGAGCTGCTTCCTTCCCTCCTTACCTTGGAGGTGTCCTTTTACCTTAGGGAGATAATCTTCCCCAAAGCACCTTTGTTCATTCTCAACAAAGAAGCCACTCAAAGAACTCTGACAAGGGGCCTCTCCTGAGACGTGACATAGTTCATCTGGAGGCTCCTGGTCCCAACAGCTTTCCAAGTTTAGATTCTCTTGGCCACTCTCCTGTCTGTCTCCTACAAGAAGAAAGAAGATCAGAAATATTGTAGTACATTTTACACTGTCTTTCTTTCTTCATATGCAAAGTAAAGAGTATCATAAAGCATCAACTCATTTACCAAGAGGATAGCAATGAGCAAGGGGTTAAAAACCATCATCCATACTGAAGGCCTGGCACTATATTTGCTTGCCCTCCATTCTAGATTAAATTTTCCACTCTTAAGCTAGGAGATATTTTGAGAAACCAGTTAAAGTGCACAGGAACTTTATTGGCTTCCCCACAAAAAAACGCTAATAGAATTATACTACAAATACAACTCTCCGTCAAGCTTGAAGCAACAGAAAGTAAATATGACATTCACAAGTTTACATTCTCTCATTCATATAATAAAAAAAATCATTGAAATGTCATATTTGTCATTTTACCATTGAGAAGTTGTGACGCTATGGTAAAAAGTAAATACTTTAGGGTGTTGTTTAATCCAACATTCACATGTATTATTAATTCCCAGAAAACATTAAAATATAATGTTTAAAAATACATATAAAATATAAAATATGGAGTTTGGCTGTTTGCTGCATCTGGACAGCAGTCCTGATGGGCATGTAAGGGAAGTTTTTGGGGTCATGTTTGATGTGTATTACTGTTCTTTTCCCCTTAAAAGCGGGTGTCCTTGAGCCGTTGCCTAGGGTGGAAGTCTGTTCAAAGGTGTGGCTTTAAAACTCCGCAGGAACCCTGGGCCTGCAGCCCTCAGACCAAATTGATTAATTTTCAAATGAATATTCCTTGAATGACAGTAATCTTTTGTCTGTTTGCTGAACTGAACAACTTGGTGTTGCTGTAATGCTGCACACTGTTCCATACGCTTGTCAAATACCATAATGGTTACCCATTATGTACAGTGTTTGGATGAGCTTTCAGATTGATTTATGCTGGGAAGGCATCCACTTCCTAAACTAGATGCCTCTGGAAACTCTACTAAGTCTCTAAACTCTATAAATGTACAGAAATGATGTTAGTTATAGTTTATATGGTATTCTCAATACTCTTCTCCAGTGCCACAGCTCAAAGGCATCAATTCTCCTTCTATCCTCCTTGGTCACTGTCCAACTCTCTGATGCATAACAAGTGATTGCGAAGACCATGGCCTGTATCAAACGCACCTTAGTCTCCAGAGAGACACCATTGCTCTCCAGTACTTTGGAGAGGTCCCTAATAGCAAACTTTTCCATGGCAATGCGCCTTTTAATTTCCTGGCTACTGGTGCCAAGACGGTTGACTGTGGAGCCAAGCAAACTAAACCTGTGAACAATCTCACTCTCTTCACCATCCATCCTGATGCTGCCAATTGGTCCAGTGGTGAGAATCTTTGTCTTCTTGACATTGAGCCTCAATCCATACTGGAGGCTGCAGTCCTTGACACTCTGTAGCAGGTGCTTCAGGTCCTCCTCAGTTTCAGCAAACAGGGTTGTGTCATCTGCATAACACAGATTGTTGATAGATATTCCACCAATCTTGACCCCACATTTCTCTCCATAGAGCCCAGCCTCCGGGATAATCTGTTCTGCATATAGGTTGAAAAGGTATGGAGATAAGACACATCCTTAGCGTATGCCCTTCCCAATTTTGAACAATGCAGTGTTCCCTTGCTCTGCTCTGATGACTGCCTCCTGGTCCAAGTATAGGTTTCACACTAGAACGATCAAGTGTTCTGGAATTCCAATTCTTCTCAGAGTCAGCCACAGTTTGTTATGATCCACACAGTCAAACGCTTTTACATAGTCAATGAAACACAGATAAGACATTCCTCTGGTATTCTCTGTATCATGGACTGCTAAGAAAACAAAGGTTCATCCTGGAGAGGGTTAAACTGGGCTGCTCCTTGGAGGCAAGGATTCTGAGGCTTCATCTGACATACTTTGGACATGTTGTAAGGAGGGACCAGTCCTTGGAGAGCGACATCATGCTTGGGAGGGTGGAGGGACAGCGCAGGAAGGGAAGACCCTCTATGAGGTGGATTGATTCAGTGACCTGGGGTAATTGGGGTGGGTGTGTCGGAGACAGTGAGATTGGCACAGCACAGAGCAGGGTTACACAGGGTCACTATGAGTCACAGGTGACTCAAGGGCACATAACAACAACCATATGAATAGAAGCTAATAGTAATGAAGGAGGAAGTACAAGCTGCACTGAAGGCTTTGGGGAAAGAAAAAAAAACCCCAGAAATCAATGGGTTACAAATCGACTTGTTTCAATCAACAGATGCAGCCGCCTTGAATGTGCTCACCAGTCTATGCCACGAACTTTGGAGGATAGTCTGGCCAATGGGCTGGAAGAGAGCCATATTTGTTCCCATTCCCAAGAATGGCGATCCAACTAAATGTGGAAACTATCGAACAATCTCAATAATATAACATGTAAGCAAAATACTGCTGAATATAATTTTTAAATGGCTGGAACAGTACATAGAAAGGCAACTTCCAGAAGTTCACGCAGGTTCTAGTAGAGGCTATGGCACCAGGGACATCATTGCTGATGTCAGATGGATCCTGGCTGAAAGTATACTGGAGGAAGAATGTCTATTTGTGCTTTATTGACTATTCAAAGGCATTTGACTATGTGGATCATCACAAGTTGTGGCTGACATTGAGAAGAATGGGAGTCCCAGAGCACTAACTGTACTCATGTGGAACCTACATGTTGACCAGGAGGCTGTTGTGCAAACAGAACAGAGAAACACTGCCTGGCTTAAAATTAAGAAAGGAGTCTCTCCATACCTATTTTATTTGCATGCTGAGCAAATTACGTGAGAAATTTGACTCTATGAAGAGGAAATGTGGCATCAAGATTGAAGGGAGACTCATCAATAACCTCCTTTATGTAAATAACACAATCTTTCTTGATGAAATAGTGAGGAGGACTTGAAGCATTTGTTGCTGAAGATCAAGGAATGCAACCTTTGGTGTGGATTGCATCTAAATGTCAAGAAAACAAAGATTCTTCATACCACTGGATTGATGGGCAATGTTGTGATAGATGGAGAAGAGACTGAAACTGTTAACAACTCACCTTACTTGGATCCACAATCAACACCCTTAGTAGAAGCAGTCAAGACATAAGGAGACACACTGCACTGGGAAAATCTGTAATTAGAGACCTCTCCGAATTACTGAGGAGAAATGATGTCAGTTTTAGGACGAAGGAGTGTCTGATTATGCCGTAGTCTTTCTGATCACTTGATACACATTTGAGAGGTGGACAGTGAATAAGAATGACAGAAGAACTGATGTGTTTGAGCTGTGGTGTTGGAGAAGAGCACCAAATATCCTATGGCTGGCCAAAAGAACAAATAGCTATGTCTTGGAAAGGGTGCTCTTTGGAGGTAAGGATGATGAGGCTCTGCCTCACATACTTTGGGCATTTGCTAGGAGAGGCTATTCCTTGGAGAAGGACATGATGCTATGAAGGGTGGAATGTTAGCAGAGAGGAAGATCCTTGACCGGGTGGATTGATGCAGTGACTGCTGCAATGGGCTCTTGTGTGTCAAGAAGCGTGAGGATGGCATAGGATAGAACAGTGTTCAGATCTTTTGTTCAGAGGGTCACTATGTGTCATACCGGACTTGGTGGCACACAACAACAACAACAACAATCTCTTAATTATTTGTGCTGCTTTTATATTTAATATTATTACTTTCCTCATTCAATCATGAATTAAATATACACTAACTCTTATTATTTTATTTTTAGTCTATTTTTATCTTTTTTGATTTCTTGGTGGGAGACTCACCAACAACCTACATTATGCAGATGACACAACCTTGCTTGCCGAAACTCAAGAAGATCTGAGGAGCTTGCTGCGAAAGGTCAAGTAAGTACTATAGTCTTCAACATGGATTGAAGCTTACCATCAAGAAGACAAAGATTCTCACCACTGGGACAATTTGCAGTATCATAAGAAGAGATTGAGGTTGTTAGCAATTGCAGCTTGCTCGGATCCACAATCAATGATCTTAACACCAGCAATCAGGAAATCAAAAGACAAATTGAATTGGGAATATCTGCTATCATCTGGACCTCTCCAAAGTGCTTAAGAGCAACAATTCAGTATAGAGACAAAGGTGTGCCTAGTCCAGGCCATGGTCTTCTCAATTACTTGTTATGCTTCAGAGAGCTAGACAATGACTAGGAATGGCAGAAGAAGAAATGATGCCTTCGAGTTGTGATGCTGGAGAAGTCTTGAACATGCCATGGACTGCCCAGAAAACAAAGCAGTCTGTCTTGAAGAGGGTGATATCAAGTCACTCCTTGGAGGTTAGGATTTTGAAGCTTCACCTCACATACTCTGGGCACGTGACCAGGAAAGACTGGTCCTTAGAAAAGGACATCATGCTCCGAAGGGTGGAGGGACAGCACAGGAAAGGAAGACTCCAGATGAGATGGATTGATACAGTATCTGGGGTAATGGGGGTTGTTGGTGTGTTGGAATTAGTGAGACTGGCTCAGGACAGGGAAGAGTTCAGAGCTGCTGTACATAGGGTCGCTATACATTGCAGGCAACTTAATGGCACATGCATAACATACTCTATTGGCTGTTTCCTATTTAAGCCTCTTGTTTGTTAGAGTCAACATAACCTCGGGAAGTGCCTGTGTATTCAAAGTCGGTTGTTATTATTATATTTTGGAGGAACATTCTTCCAAGTGGTACAGCACTCTTCTGTCAACATGCTGTACTGAAGTAACCTGAGGTTGATGTGATGCTGCACCTTGTGCCATTGGGATGTCAAATGCCATAATGGTTGCCAATGGTGGCAGTGTTTGGAGGAGCTCCCAGTTTAAGACAGGTTTGAAAGCAGGAGTGGTATCCACTTCCTAAACAACATGCCTCTGTAAACTCTATGAACTTTGACAAATGATGATAGTTATAGAAAGGCTTCAGGCCTTTTGCTCATATAGGGTCACTATGACTCATGCTCAACTCAACAGCAATCAACAACAACAAGATCATTATATCAAAGAGCTGCTGAGGAGGTTCAATACACCAACCTTCGGATTATGCCATCAAGGTTCCTTATTTTGGTATAAAATTCAACTGATTGCTGCTGAGTCGGAACAGACTCATGGCTGATCCCCTAACAGAGGTTTAGAGCTGTAATTCACAGGAGAAGAGAATGCCCATCTTCCTCCCTTGGAGCAACTGGAGTCTAACTGGTTGCTTGTCCTTGTGTTGGCAGTGAGACTCTCAGTCAGCCACCAGAGTGTTCTTACATTTGTATAAGATCTATTAAAATCTAAAACAACTTCTTGCCCCACAGTTTTCTCATGTTGCTCATTCAACCATGATTCATGCCTATTGATATATTTCCCTTTTCAAATAAGAACACATTACATTTCTTAATATAGACTGTCTTGTCTTCCTAGGCTTCCTTTTCAAATCCACTGAACAGTGCATTTATTCTCACATAAATATGACAATGGCCTTTCTATTCAAATTATCTGACCTTTATAATACAATCAACAATCATGTGCTGGCCAATAAATTCAGACTTATATTAGCCTTTATTATTATTTTTTTTAAACGTTAGCCTTTTATGGGTTAGAGCAGAAATATGCACCATAAAGTTTTCCATGGTCAATTTTCCAGAAGACTGTACCAGGGCTTTATAGCAAGGGACCCTTTAGTAAACTCAAATTTTCTATTTTGGTTAGCATCAATACTTTTTCTTTTCTTTTTTTTTAAAGACTCAATGCAAGCTGGCCCTAGATTTTTCCAAGTCCTTATTTCTTTGCCTCCAATTCTTACGTGTCCAAGGACAGAAAACCACAGACACACCTTTGTAGAAGGATAGCATCAATACTTTTAACTGTACCACGTAGTGACTTTATACTACAATTGTTTGCCTTCAAGTTGAGCACAACTCATAGTGACCCTATGAAAAAAAGGCCTGAAGCCCCTCTACAACTATCGACATTTATCAAAGTTCACAGAGTTTCCAGAGGCAAGTTGCTTTCAAGGAGCATTTTGGTCACATCTTTTCAAAGACATATCTATTTTATTTTTGGCAGTTCATGGACTATTCAGCAGTAAGGAGCTATATTGCCAACTCAAGGGCACTTGGATCAATGAACTGTTGTTGTATACTGTCAAGTAGGAACCGACCAATAGCTGACCCTCCAGTAGGTTTTCAGAGGCAGTAAACTGCACTGGAGGAGATTGCCCATCTTTCTTCCTAAGAGTAACTGGTGGATTCAAACTGTGTGCTTCTGGTATAGCAGGGTCGTTTCTTACCACTAGAGCTCCCTATGAACAGGGATTTATAAAGAGAACAAATGTTATGAGTGGTTTCCAGCAGAAGCAAAAGAGGAGAGGAAAAAGTAATAATTTTCACAAGCACTGGGTTTCTCTTGATGGTGATGGGAAATTTGCAACAGATTTTGGTGACAGTTGCACAATAGCATTAATGTAAAGATGCCACAAAATGTGCACATTAAATTGGCAAAAGTTTAAATGTGGCGAGCTCTGGTGGCGTAGTGGCAGGAAACTGCACTGCAATCCCAGAGGTGCAAGGTTCAAATCCACCAGATGCTCTGCTGAAGAAGGAGGAACAATAGCCTCCTGTACTAGTCAGATCCGATTTGACGGTACACACATTAAATAGATAGATAGATAGATAGATAGATAGATAGATAGATAGATAGATAAGTTTTTTTAAAGTTTAAATGTATATATTTTTATAAAAGTAACACACTATTAATGTTCAAGTATTCATACACACACATGAAAAGGAATCTTCTAAATTATTCATAATATCTCCCCCTACTGCTTTTGAGTTATTCTCTTATCCATTCTTTGTCTTGTAAGACTAGTTGCACTTCAGTAAAATTATCTTCTTGGCTACAAAGGGATCATAAAATACAGTTACAAAAATACTCCTTCAAAACTCTCAAAAAACCCCTCTTACTGCTGTCAAGTTACTTGGATCCCAATGGAAGAAAAGAACAATATGTCATACAATTTCTTGCCTGCATTTTTTTCTTTTTCCACAGTTCTAGCATGTATTATATATAAAGAAATATATATACACACGTATCTACACCAGTGTCATTAGCCATATAATTGACTGTGATTCAGAGACACTCTAGAAGCAGTGGGACAAAATTGTACCCCCTAAGATTTTAAACTGTTGAGTTTCCTTAAGTAGATCATCAGGTCTTTATCCTAGCTACCTCTGGATGGCAAAGTTTGTTTGTTTTTTTTGTTTTGTTTTGTTTTAATTTTGTGTGTGTGTGTACCGTCAAATCAGATCTTACTGGTACAGGAAGAGATTTCCCCTCCTTCCCCGGCAGAGCATCTGGTGGATTCGAACCGTGTACCTCTGGGATTGCAGTGCAGCTTCTTGCCACTAGGCCACCAGAGCTCCCCTGGATGGCAAAGTTTTAACTAACATACTTTGGAAATGTGCTAGAAGAGGCTATTCCTTGGAGAAAGATGTAATTTTTGGAGGGTCGATGCAGTGGCACCTAGAAACTATCACTATCACCTCATAGAAGCACCTGTTGGTTACTAGCTAATACCTGATTGAGAGGTGGGTTGTTCAGAGCTGTAGTGTTGGAGAAAAAGTATGTAGAAGGCAAAGGGTGTCATATTTTACAACAAAACACGTCCAGGCTTCTTACCCAGTATTAAAATGCATTATTTATATGACGTATTTGTTGGTTCTAATGCTTAGTAGAATGAAGTGACATTAGAAGGTGGTGGCCATCAGGACTGGAGGAAAACCAAGAACAACATGCACTACCTGATGACACATCCTTATCTGCAGAAAGTGAAGACTTGAAACTCTTGTTGTAGAAGATCAACACTACAGCCTTCAATATGGATTGTATCATGGTATTAACACAGTAAAAATCCTCACCACTGAATCATAGGTTACATCATGATAGATGGGTAAAAAACTGAAGTTGTCAATTATTTAGTTTTATTTAAATCCATCATCAATATGCATGATAGCAGAACTCATGAAATAAAAAAGACATGTTGTGTTAAGAAAATCTGTGTCAAAGACCCCATCAAAGTACTAAAGAACAAGGATATAATTTTAAAGATTAAAGTGTACCTGTTTCAAATGATAGAATTTTCAATTGTTTTCTATACAATTCAATTCAATTTCTATTCAATTGTTTCTTATCTGAATAAGAAATGAATAAGGAAGAACAACAAAGAATAAAAAGCCTTTGAGTGATGGTGCTGGTGAAGAGTACTAATTATTTATCCCATGGATGACCAACCAGTCCTCTTCTGTCTTGGAAAAAGTACAATCTGGGTGTTCCTTAGAGAAAAGGATGGTGAAACTTCATCTCATAAGCTTTGGGCATGACACCAGGAGGCAGCTAGTCCTTGGAGAAAGACATCATGCTAGGAAAGGAGGAGGCTCAGCTACAGAGAGAATGAACATCAACAAAATGGACTACAACCACCTCTATAATAATGGGTTGGAACATGGTGAAGGTTGTGAGGATGGCACAAGATAGGGCTAGATTCAGATCTGTGGGTCACAGAGTGGCTATGAGTTGTAATTCACTCAACAGCACATAACAAGTACAACAACATTGTTCAGTGAAAGTTAGAGATTAGACAAAGCCCTTTTTCTTATTTGCTTTATTATAGAGTGAGTTGGTTACTGTTCATTATAATTATAAGAGAAGACTGCTATGAATAGTCATGCCACAAAGGAGACTGATGGCTATTATATAACCTTTCTTTTTACATGTGTTTGTATCTATCTCAATCTATGTTATTGTTTTTCTTGCTTGTGACTCACAGCGACCAAATGTACAATAGCTCTGAACCCTGCTCTATCCTGTGCCAGCTTTATTGTCTCTGACGCACTTATCTCTATTATCCTAGTCACTGAATCAATCCATCTCATTGAGGGTCTTCCTCTCTTGTGCTGTCCTTCTACCCTTCCAAGCAAGATGTCCCTCTAACAACTGGTTCCCCCTTGTAACATGCTCAAACTATGTCAGACAAAGCTTCAGAATCCGTGGCTCCAAGAAGCAGCCTGGTTACACCTTCTCTAGGACGAACATCTTTGTTCTTTTAGCAGTCCATGGTATATGCAATACTTTTCTTCAGTACCAGAGCTCAAAGGCATCAATTCTCCTTCTATCTTCCTTAGTCATTGTCCAGATTTCTGATGCACAGCATGTAATTGAGAAGAATATCGCCTGGATCAGGCATACCTTGGTCTTCAACTGACACTGTTGCTCTTTAGTATTCTGGAGAGGGCCCTGAGAGCAACTTTCCCAATGTAGTTAATCTTTTGATTTCCTGGCTGCTGGTACCAAGAGTGTTGATTGTGAATCCAAGCGAACTAAAAGCTGTTAACAATCTCAATCTCTTCACCATCTATCATGAGACTGCCAACTGGCCCAGTGGTGAGAATCTTTATTTTCTTAATGTTAAGCTTCAGTCCATATTGAAGAGTGCACCAAATCTCTCAGGTCCTCCTCACTCTCAGCAAGCAAGGTTGTGTCATCTGCATAATGGAGGTTGTTGATGAGTCTTCCTCCATTCCTGATGCCACATTCCTCTTCATAGAGCCTAGCCTTCCAGATGATCCATTCTGCATATAAACTTAAGAGGTATGGAGAGAGGAAGCACCCTTGGCATACACCTCTACTAATTTTGAACTATGCAGTGTTTCCTTGCTCTGTTCTGACTAGTGCCTCCTGACCCAAGTATAGGACTCGCATAAGCAGAATCAAATGTTCTGGGGTTCCCATTATTCTCAGAGTTAGCCACAGTCTGTTGCTGTGATCCACAGTCAAATGCCTTTGCATAGTCAAATAAAATACAGATAGACACTCCTCTGGTACTCTCTGCTTTCAGTCAAGATCCATCTAACATTAACTATAATAACCCAGCCAGCACTTCTGACAGTTCTCTGTTGACGTGCTGTTCCAGTTGTTTTTGAATAATTTTCAGCAGAATCTTGGATGGATCTGCTCAGTTGTAGTATTAGTGATGGTAGATCTCATCAGGGTTTTTTTGAGCTGTTGACTCATGTAATTAAGAGCTGAAGAAATCAACTCACATTGATCTGCTGTCTTCTAGCTTTTCTGTAAAATCTGACAGCTTTTCTTCAGTGAGAATTTACATTGCTATAGATTGAGACAGTGTATTTCAAGATGGATCTAGAAATGACTTCATATTGAAATAACACTGTTTCAATCTATAGCAATGTAAATTCTCACTGAAGAAAAGCTATCAACAATTTTATAGAAAAGACAGAAGATTGTAAATCAATGTGAGATGATTCCTCAACTGTTAAATATGAGTCAACAGCTCTAAAAACACTGATGAGAAGATCTCCTATAAATATTACAACTGGGGAGATCCATCCAAGCTAGTTATAACAAAGGAATAGAAATCAAAGAGTAACCCCATAAACCACACCTACCTTAATAAAGGAAGGTCAGAAATGTCTCAGGACCAAAAGAAGATGACTTACCTCTGAAGATGGGTGCAGGGATCTTCTCACTGGCATGAAGGGGGAGTCCCACTGGCTCTTCCCCATTCTCTGCTGAATTAGCTGGGTCAGGTTTGGGACTGGAAGTGCCTGGCATAGAGAGAGATCAGTCTGTGAGCCTGTGTGAGCAGGGATGACCTAGAGTGTATGCTGTGTCTTTCAAAGGATCTTCCTAACCAACATGAAGGGAGTCATGAAGTCCCTGAACACTGCAACAATAAGGACATGGGATTTGTCTGACTAGTACTCACAAGATGCCAGGAAATATGCTGAAAAGGAGGAAAAGCAGTCTGAGAAGGTGCAGACCACTTGTGAAGCTGTGGCTAGAGTCATGACTGAAGCCCACCATGTTTGGGAAAGGCAGTGTTGTCTGGTGAACAAGAGCACGGACTCCAAACCAGCTACACTGAGTTTCATCCTGACTCAGAACACAGGAGGTACATAGCAGGGAGGCAGTAACTTGATCTAACAGTTTCATGATGTTTAATATGGAGCCACATCTCCAATCACAGGGATGACTTTAAGATTAAAGGAGGTATTGTATACATTGTACCCACTGGAGCTCCAAGAACCAAATGCAAATAGTTCTTGTTATACCTCTGCTAGCTTTTACTCACCCTATTTCTCAACTATGTTATGAATGATTTCTCACCTCTGAGAATCCCAGGCTGAACTTGTGTCTATAAAAGATTTGCAAAAGGAGTGGACACAATTTGGGGGTGGCCAAGTCTAACTTCTAACTACTTCATAAAGGAGAACTGTCCCTGCCAGTAATAACTAGAGCAGCAAACAGATAGCTACATGGTCAGACAAAGCACTCCACATACTCTTGCACCTATAGAGTTTATTAGGGAAATAGTTTGGGGAATGGAGGAGGCAAGGAATATCACACAAAGCAAGTCCACGTTTAGTCCAGTAGTCCCAAGCCAGACTAAAAGCAAGACACAATTCCTGTTAGTACAGGACAGTTGCTCAGTTAACAACTGAAAATCCACATTCAATTTGGCAGCACAAGAACAGCTTTGATTTCTTTAATAACCTGGAAAACTTTATCATAGAACAGTTATAAGTCACCTTTTACTCAGTCATCCAGCAACAAACTTGTAACTGTGGCTCCTTCTCCTGGTTTCCTCTGGTTACACCTTGCCATAGTCTCTTCACAACAGTTTGCCAGTTTCTCTCTCCACCTTCCATGCCTTTCCACCTTTTTTCACAGTGTGGAAAGTGCTCTTTCATATTCATTTCAGAGGTGTTGCTAATTTGCAAGAGCACATGTCTGCAATTGCTAGCTGGAGACGATGCCAACCATGGGGCAATATAATGGGTAAAAAAAAAGTCTATTTTTAAGGTTTCTGACACCACATGCTACCCCCTAGCTTTTCTAGCCATCTCTCATTATCTGAAGGATCAACCATCCCCTTACTATCATCTATATTCATGGAAGTATATTGCTGCTACACTGAGGCAGCCCCAGGCCCAAGAAGACACAAACTAGGCAAAAATAGGAAACCTGCTTAAGGCAGGCCCAGGCCCAAGAAGATATAAGCTAAGCAAAAACAGGAAATCTGTTTAGCACACTCAACCCACAGGAGCAGTGGCAGGTGAACAACTTTAACCATATAATGCAGATATAAGTTCAGCAATAAATAACAAAAAAACTGGTTTAGCAGCTGGAGGTTGGCTGCCCAGTAACCAAGTGAGGGAATTTTAGCTAACCTATGACCTTTCTCCTTCAGTACTTACTTAAATAAAGGCACTTTGCCCAAAAGGTTTAACTAACCAATCATAATGTGTGTAAAAACTAGCCAATAGAAAAGAGACTGCAACCACTACCTTGTAAGCCTATATAAATAGAGAACATTTTGTGTTTGGGGACCCTGACCCTTGATGTCTGTCAGTGCTCTCCACAGACAATAAAGTCCTTACTATACCAATTGACCTATTTCAGCTAACAGATGCTGCCCTGGATGTGCTCACCAAATTGTGCCAAGAAATCTGGAGAACAACCACTTGGCCAACTGAGTGGAAGAGATCTATATTTGTTCCCATTCCAAAAAAGAGTGACACAACAGAGTATGGAAACTATAGAACAATATCACTGATTTCACATGCAAGCAAGCTTCTACTGAAGATTATCCAAAAACGACTGGAACAGCACATCAGCAGAGAACTGCCAGAAGTCCAGGCTGGGTTTAGAAGGGGTCGTGGTACTAGGGATATTGTAGCTGATGTTAGATGGATCTTAGCTGAAAGCAGGGAATATCAGAAGAATGTCTATCTGTGTTTCATTGATTATTCACTGATATTCAAAGGTGTTTGACTGTGTGGACCATAACAAACTGTGGCTGACTCTGAGAAGAATGGGAATCCCAGAACACTTGATCATTCTAACGTGAAACCTATACTTGGACCAAGAGGCAATCATTAGAACAGAGCAAGGAAACACTGCATGGTTCAAAATTGGGAAAGGTGTACGCCAGGGATGTGTCCTATCTCCATACCTTTTCAACCTGTATGCAGAACAGATTATCTGAGAGGCTGGGCTCTATGAGGAGAAATGTGGTGTCAGGATTGGTGGAAGATCTATTAACAATCTGACCTGAAATGCTTGCTGCAGAGGGTCAAGGACTGCAGCCTTCAGTATGAATTGAGGCTCAATGTCAAGAAGACAAAGATTCTCGCCACTGGACCCATTGGCAGCATCAGGAAAAGTTAACAACTTTAGTCGGCTTGGCTCCACAGTCAACACTCTTGGCACCAGTAGCCAGGAAATAAAAAAACATATTGTGATGGGAAAGTCTGCTGTTAGGGACCTCTCCAGGGTACTGAAGAGCAATGGTGTCACTCTGGAGACTAAGGTGCATCTGATACAGGCTATGGTTGTTGCAATCACTTGTTATGCATCAGAGAGTTGGACAATGACTAGGGAGGACAGAAGGAGAATTGATGCCTTTGAGCTGTGGTGCTGGAGAAGAGTACTTAATGTACCATGGACTGCCAGGAAAACAAACAGATTCATCCTTGAGAGGGTTAAACCAGGCTGCTCCTTGGAGGCAAGGATTCTGGGGCTTCGTCTGACATACTTTGGCCATGTTGTAAGGAGGGACAGGTACTTGGAGAGGGACATCATGCTTGGGAGGGTGGAGGGACGGAGCAAGAAGGGAAGACCCTCTATGAGGTGGATTGATTCAGTGACTGGGGTAATCGGGATGGGTGTGTCAGAGGTAGTGCAATTGGCACAGGATAGAGCAGGGTTTAGGGCTGTTGTACATAAGGTCGCTATGAGTCGCAAGCGACTCGACGGAACATAACAACAACAACGTCATCAAAAGAGATTGTGACACTGTTTCTTCACCTGGAGCTGATGGACAGAAAGTTGAATTCTTGCCACATCACTCCTCCTCAACAGTCCAAATTTAGTCTATTTCTGATTTCTCCAGTCCTATCAAACCAGTACTCTGAAGACATAAGAATGTCTTTTTCTTTGAAGAATCATCTATTACAGTTGAAACTTTGAGCATTTGCATCTATAAACCAGGGTCTATCAAGAGTAAACCACCAGGTAACAGTAATTAGCTCACAGAATGAAACATCTCTTCATCTGGCTGGGTTCTGGTCAACATCCCTAGCTGTCTGTGGATAAGTCCAAAAGAGCATTCACCACAAACTCAGGAGTCCACTCCTTCCTGTGTTTCGGACCTGTCAAGGTTCCTTCACTCAACCATAGTCCCACAGGGACTCCCTGCTCTACAAACCAGTAACTCTTCTTCACTTCTCCATGCTAGGTGAACAGGGCTGAATAACATGTCCAAACTCATCCTGACCCTTTGCCACTGCGTGTCTCCCACTTCCACTATCAAGTGAGCCCAGGTAGTCAGCATGAGTTAAGAATATGCATCAGCTTCCTTTAACATCAAGTCCTGGAGGGGTGGGCTCTGATGGAAATAAGCAACAGCTTTACCTTGCCTCAATTCACTTGCAAAGTTTCTCTTTATACACTTGCCTTTTTTCAAATATAATTCTCCTCAGAGTAATGGGTAAGACTTAGTCTTTCTTAGGGTAAACTTCATACTGTGTACTAAATTCTACTCTTTACTACAAGCATTCTTTTAGGACAAATTTTCCTTTTGACTATTTGATGAATATTCAATTTTTTTTAAAAAGGCTGAAAATATTCAACACTTTTACTCTAAATTATGTCAAATCATTATAACATCCAGTATTCATTAACATTGCTACATCAATATCCATCAAGTATATCCTATTTTCCAGTCTACAAAATTATTTTGTCAGTTTGAATCCACCAAATGCTCTGCTGGAGAAGGAGGGACAGTCTCCTCCTGTACCAGTCAGATCCAGTTTGACGGTACAGACACAAAAAAGAACAAAATTTAAAAAAAATAAATCTTGGTATAACAAAACCCAGTGTAGTTAAATCAAAACCTTAACAATTTTTACAATATATCTTAACATTACATACCCTTCACATTAATTTTATAATATATCTCAACAATATGATATAAAAAGTATACCTACTTTAAAAAAAAATAGACATATTTTTCCTCCCCATCATTGACATTATGTTTCTTTATACAATCACTCCCATACATTGTGTTCTAAAAATTAATCACCACTGGACCATGCCCACCATCACTCCATCTTCTGAAGTCCCTAACAGATATTTCCCATTTCCTTTACCCCTCTCTCTCCTCCCATCAAATTGTGCAACTCTGCCATTTCCCCCCTTACCATCCTCACCTCTTGGCTCTCACCCCTTCTCCCTTTGGATCCACATACATGTTTTACTAGTTATTCTTCTATTTTTATAATAATGGTCTTACACAGTATTTGTCTTTATGAGACTGAGTTAGTTCATGCAGCATAATGCTCCCCAGTCTCTCTCAAGTTAGACAATACTTTTCAAAATCGTTGCTTCTGAGTGCTGCATAGATTCCATTGTGTGAATGTACTGAATTTTCTCAATCCATTCAGTTGTGGCTGGACATTTGAGTTATTTCTGTGTTTTTACGACGGTGAATTACACTCCTAAGATCACTGGTGTACAAATCTCCATTTGTGTCTCAGTTCTCATTTTCTTGAGTAAATTACCAGTAGTGGAATAACTGGGTCAATATGGGATTTTTATGTTCAGCTTTTTGAGAAAATGCCGAACTACCTTCCAGTGTGGTTGTAGCATTTTACAATCCCACCAAAAGTATCTGAGAGTTTCCCACCTCTTCACAACCTCTTTATTGCTTGCTGTCCTGCTATTGGAGTGAGATGGTATCTCATTGTGGTTTTGATTTGTATCCTTTTTATCGGCAGTGATTTTGAGCATTTCTTCCTTTGTCTGTTGGTCACTGGAATGTCTTCCTCTGTCAAAAGTCTTCCTATGTCTTTTGCATATTTTGTAGCTGGGTTAGCAATCTTTTTCTTGTGGAGGCACTTACAGCTGCTCTGTGAGAAAAAGATGGGCAATCTCTCCCCATAAGATTAAATGCCTCTGATAACCTACTGGAGGGTCAGCTACGGGTCGATTCTGACTCAGTAGTAAACAACAACAACCATGTGGTGAATTACAATGATTGTTTTCCTTATGCTGAATCATCCTTGCATGTTGTTGTTGTTATTGTTATATGACATCGGGTAGCCTGCAAATCATAGCGACCCTGTGTACAACAAACCTGTCAAGAGCCAGTCTTACTGGCTCCAAACACCTACTTCCATTACCCCTGTTACTGTATCAATCTATTTCATCCAGGGTCTTCCTGTCCTGTGTTGTTCCTTCACCCTTTCAAGCATGATGCCTTTCTCCAAGAACCTGTCCCTCCTGCCCATTTGACCAAAGTATTTGAGACTGAGCTTCAAAAATCCTCACCTGCAAATATAAACTTGGTTTCACCCTCTCCAGTACAGACCTGTTTGTTCTGTTGGTGGTCTATGGTATGTTCAAGACTCTTCTCTAGAACCACAACTCAAAGGTATAAATTTTTCTTCTGTTATATCCTTAGTCATTGTCCAGCTCTCAGATGCATAGCAAGTAATTGAGAAGATCATGGTCTGGATCAGGCACACTTTAATCTCTAGACTAACATCTTAGCCTCTCAGTACTCTGGAGAGGTCCCTGATTTTCCCAGGCAATTCATCTTTTGATTTCCTGACTGCTGGTGCCAAGAATGCTGATTATGGAGCTGAGTAGCTAAAATGTATTAATAACCTCAATCTCTTCTCCATCTATCAAGATGATGCTAATTGACCCAGTGGTGAGAATCTTTGTCTTCTTGATGTTGAGCTTTGATCTATACGGAAGATGACAGTCCTTGACTTTCTCCAACAAGCAGTTCAATTACTCCTCAGTTTCAGGAAGCAAGGTTGTATCATCTGCATATCACAGGTATTGATGAGTCTTCCTCAAAACCTGATGCCACTTTCTTGCTTATAAAGCACAGCCTCCTGAATAATTTATTCAGCAAATAGATTGAAAAGGTATGGAAACAGGAAGTATCCCTGATGCACTCCTTTCCTGATTTTGAACCATGCCGTTTTTCCTTTCTTTGTTCTGAGGACTGCTTCCTGGCACGAGTATAGGTTTTGCTTGAGCACTATATCAAGTGTTCTGGGATGAATTCTCCACAAGGTTAAATACAATTTATAGTGATACACACAGTAAAATGCCTTTGAACAGTCAATGAACCACAGACATTCTTTGTTTTCTTCCAAGATCCAGCTGACACTGGTGATAATGTCTCTAGGCCATTGCCTTTTCCAAAATCAGCTTGTATTGCTGGTAGTTCTGTGTCAATGAACTGTCCCAGTCGTGTGTTTGTTTTGTGTGGTTTTTTTGGTGGGTTTTATTTTTCATTATTTGTATTTATTTTTTTTTCCTTTATTTTAAAAATCTTCACAGAAAATTGGCTTAGCTATCAGCAGCCTGCTCCTGAGCACAGTCGTTTTTGAATGATCTTCACCAGGACTTTGCAATTTCCACACTGTTGGGTCCCTTTTTGGGGGGATGGGAATAAATATGGATCTCTTCCAGTCAGTTGGCCAAGTAGTTTTCCTCCAGATTTCTTGGCACAACCTGATGATATGTCAATTGGTATTCCACCAATTCCTGGGGCCTTGTTTTTTGTCAATTCCTTCAAAATAGTCTGAATTTCCGTCTTCATCACAAATGCCTCTTGATCATATGTTCTTTCATTAAATTATTCTGTATAAGTAAATTCTTTTTAGTACAATGATTCTGTATATTCCTTCTACCTCCTTTAAATGCTTCCTGGATCATTCAATATTCTGCCCATAGCATCCTTAGTATTGCAACTTGAGGACTGAATTTGTTCTTTAGATCCTTCAGCTTAAGAAATGCTGAGTGAATTTGGTCCTTTTGGTATTTCAACTCCAGTTCTTTGCATATTTCATTAAAATGCTTTGTCTTCCCAAGCTGTCTTTTAAACTCTCCTGTTCAGATCCTTAACTTCCTGCCTTCTTCCGTTTGCTTTGGTTCCTCCATATTCTAGTGCAGTATTTAGAGTTTCTTCTGACATTCATCTTGGTCTTTTCTTCCTCCTCTTCCTTTTGCATTCTTCCTGGATGATATTCTTGATATTCTCCCACAATTCATCTGATCTTTGTTCATTAGTGTTCAAGGCCTCTAACCTGTTTCTGATGGTTTTTAAATTCAGGTGAGATAGACTCAAGATCAAATTTTGGTGTCCGCAGATTTGATTTAACCTTCTTTAGCTTCAGTTTGACGTTGCATATGAGTGGTTGATGGTCTGTTCCTCAATCAGCACCTGGCCTAGTTTTCACTGCTGATACTGAGCTTCTCTAAGGATTATTTCCACAGATGTAATCAATTCAATTCCTGTGCATACCACCAGGTGAAATCAGAGTGTATAGTCTGAGTTGATGTTGTTAAAAGACATTTGCAATGATTAAGTCACTGATTATACAAAATTCTATTATTCTATCTCCAAGCCTCATTTATGTCACCAAGTCCATGTTTTCCAATTACTATTCCTTCTTCCTTATTCCCAACGTTTGCATTCCAGTAACCCACTATTATTAATGCATCTTGGCTTGCATGTTCATCGATTTCTGACTGTAAAACTTGGTAGAAATAATCTATTTCCTCCTCTTTGGTTCTGGTTGTTGTCAACGTGTATTCGAATGATTGTGGTATTTACCAGACTTCCCTGCATGCATATGGATATTGTCCTATCACTCACAATATTGTATTTCCAAACGGATCTAGAAATGGCCTTTTTATAGTCCTTGGTTTTAGTCCTAGGTCCATGATCCACCTTGAGTTGGTTTTTGTGTATGGAGTGAGGTATGGGTCTTGCTTGAGTCTTTTGCAGATATTTTTCCAATTCTGCCAACACCATTTGTTAAAAAGGCTGTCGTTTCCCCACTTCACTGATTTCATTTCCTTGTCAAAAATCAGTTGACCATAGATAGATGGGTTGATCTCTGGATTCTCAATTCTATTCCATTGATCTATGTGTCTGTCATTGTACCAGTACCATGCTGTCTTTACCACTACGGCAGTGTAGTAGGATTTGAAATCAGGGAGTGAGATACCTCCTACCGTTCTTCTACTCTTAAGGAATGCTTTGCTTATTCGGGGCTTTTTTCCATTCCATACGAAATTGGAGATTGCCTTTTCCCAAGAAATGGCCTTTTTAACTATGAAAGCAATCCCGGTTTTGCTCACTTTGTCATCTCTGGCATAGTAGAACATATCATTGTCTGATTCAAAATGTCTCATACCAATCCATCTCATTTTGCCAACATGAAGTCAGTATTTATGCATTCCATATCTTTCTTAATGATATCCAGTTATCCTATAATTCATGCTTCTAACATTCCACATTCCGATCATTAGTGTCTGCTTCCAAGTGTTCCTCTCTTCTGTGCTTCCAAATTTAAAGGTTTGGTCTCAGGTGCCATATCTGCTAGTCTACTCTCAGACTGCTCTATTGTACACAGGGTTTTCAAAGGCCTGTTATTTTGGAAGTGGATCCGTGTATACCTGTTATGAATCCCACTGGTCATGATCAATTATTTTTTTGATGTGCTGTTGGATTCTATTGGCCAAGATTATGTAAAGGATTTTTGCATCTATTTTCATGAGATATATTGGTCTGTAGTTTCTGTATCAATCTGGGTAGGGCATGAGTTTCAAAGAATTTGTCCATTTTCTCTAAGTTTTCAAATTTATCAGAATATAACTTTTCCTAGTATTCCACTATTACTGATTCAATTTCATCTGGTTGTGTTGTGATGTCACCTCTAAAATTTCTTAAATGAGTTATCTGTGTTTTCTCCTTTTTCTCTTTTGTTAAGATTGCTAATGGTCTGTCAATTTTATGGGCCCTTAAGTAAAACAAGTTTCTTGTTTTGTCGATGCTTTCAACTGTTTTTCTGCTTTTTGTTTTCAGCTCTTGTTCTTATAATTTCCTTTCTTCAAGAGGTTATGGGGTTAAGATTATTTCTCTTTTTTTCATTGACAGAATTGTTCAGTTAAATCATTAATTTTGCTTCTTTCCTCCTCTCTATGTATTTGCCTATTGCTATGAACTGCCCCCTGAGGAGTGCCTTAGCTATATCCCAGAGGATTTGGTATGTTGCATTTTCATTATTATCTGTGTCAAAGAACGTTTTCATTTTACTCTTTATTTATTCTATAACCCAATCATGTTCTGGAAGGATGTTAAATTAGCTTCCACATGGGGAGGTTTATAAGTTTTATTCTCTTGTCATTAATTTCTAGTTTTATGCCATTGTGGTCTAAGAAGATACTTTGTATTATTTCAATGATTTTTAATTTGTTGAGGTTTGCCTGTTGCCCTAATATGTGATAAATTCGGTAGAATGCACCATGAGCACTTGAGAATAAAGTGAATAGAGTTTTAGTTGGGTACAATATCTGGAATATATCCACAAAAGTGAGTTGGTTGATTGTATAATTTAGATTTTCTGCATCTTTACTGAGTTTCTTTTGGGTTGACCTATCCTTTGATGAGAGTGGTGTGTTAAAGTCTCCTACCAGTATTGCGGTGCTATCTATTTCTTTTTTTAATGCTATTAACTGCTGTTTTATTTTTCAGGTCTATCATTTGGTGCTTAGATATTGACCAAGGTTATGTCTTCTTGATCTACTGTGTCTTTAATCATTGGATAGTGTCCTTCCTTATCTTTTATAGTGGTTTTCATCCTGAAGTCTATTTTAACAGAGATTAGTATTGCCACTCCTGTTATTTTGAGTCTTCTTTTTCATTTCTTAGATATGTTGCCTCCAGACAACATATTGATGGGCTTTTTAATTTATTTTTTTTTAAATCCATTCTGCTACTCTTTTTCTTGGTTCTTTTAGCCCATTCACACATTAAGTGAGATTATTGACAGGCCAGGTTTTATTATTGCCATTTTTGCTGTGTGTCTTTTCCTGGTTACTATGGTCCATCCACTTTCCTCAGTGTCTCTGTGTGAAAGGCTTCCCTTAAAACTTCTTGTAGACTTGTCCTTGTTTTCACAAATCCCTTAAATTCCTTCTCTCCTGCAAAGGGTCTAATTTCTCCTTTATATTTGATGGACATCTTTGCTGAGTAAAAGATGCTCAGCTGGCCATCCCATTGTTTTCTTGCTTGCATGGTTTCTGCTGAGAAATCATATCTTCCTCTAATTCTTTTTCCCTTGTAGGTGGCTGCTCATTTTTCTTGTGCTGCTTTTAGTATTCTATTCTTGTCTTTAATTTTGGAGAATTTGACGATGATGTATCTTTTTGTTTTTCATTTTGGGTCTAGTGTATTTAGAGTTCACTGAGCTTCTTGAATGTGGACTTCATAATACCTGGGAAGTTTTATTCTAGTACACAATTTTCTCAGTGATTTCCCTGTCCCATATTCTGAATTCCTATCATATGTATGTTGTTCCTTTTAATGTCATCCCACATGATTCTAATATTTTCTTCATTCTCTTTATATTTCATCTCTGACTTTTAGTAAATCTCCATTGAAGTTCTTGTCTTTCCACTACTGACTCCCTGCTCCATGTCTCTGTTTTACTGTTTTGTCCCTCCAGTGTGTTAGATACTTCTTCCATTTAGGTCTTAATATGCTGGATTGCATTTTCATGCAATTCTGAAATTTCTAGTACTGTGTTGGCTGTACCAGAAAATCTTAACAGGTTTATTTATAATTGTTACAAAGCTAACTGCTGAAACTTGTTAAATATTTTTCCTGACTTGCAGTAATGCTTTATGTCCCCACATTTATAGTAGGACTTCACCCACAAATGAATATGGAAAAACTGCCAATCCCTGATTTCTGTCCCCTATGTTTCCATTCACAATCATATACTTAGATACCTTTTGACCCCACGGAAAAAAGAACTATCTAACATTCATTAACTACCAATAAAAAAAGAAGTAAAACAGTATAAAACAAAATGGGGGAAGAAAGAATAAAATGCTTCCCAACATAGTGGATTTTTAAGCATGTTGGATGTCTTCACTTACACTAGTTGGATGTCTTTTGGCTTAATTGTTACACTTGTGGCATGGATGGCACATGTGTTGGTGTCTTTAAAAAGGCCAATCAGATAGGTCTCACTTGTCTCCTGCAAAGCACCAATAGCTGTGCTCTGAAAGTGCAGGTCTGTGTTGAAGTCCTGAGTAATTTCTCACAGCAGATGCAAAAAGGGAAGTTTTAGAATTAGGAGTTCAGTGGACTTCTGATACGGCCTAATTTCACGGACTGCCACAATACCAACCCTGTATCAATGCAATTTCTTCACCCCTCCAGTAGAGGGCACACTTTTCCAAGTGGCTTTTGTCACAAGCTTGTTTCCTGGGTGCTTTCCCACTAGTGATTTGCAGGTAGTCTGTAAGAGTCATGGTCTAAAGACCTCTTCACTTATTCCTCCTTCGTTGGCTGGAGCTCAGCGGCACTGACTTATGAGAATGCTGGTGGTGTGGCAGTGGCTCTTGTGATTTTTTTTTTTAAATTGAGATTTTAATGAAAGTTCTTGTATCTCTTTACCTATAGTTTCAATTCTTTCTTCCATTTTTTTTTTTTTTTTGCATTTTCTTCTTTAGTTGTTCAAGTTCCTCCTCATCGATATATTTCTTCTGGCTCCCTATCTCTGGAGTATTTACTTACTTCATGGTTTCCATAGCTTCTTCCAGAATTTGCACCTTCTTCTGTAGCTGTTCAAATGAACTCTGCATCAATACATTTCTTCTGGTTCTCAATCTTAACAGTATTTCCTTTATTTGGGTTTCCAATGTTTCTTCCAAATATTATTGTGTAAACAGAGCAGGGGAATATTGCATGGTTCAACATTAAGAAGGGTATGTGTCAGGGTTGTATTCTTTATCCATATCTATTTCATCTCTACGTTGAGCAAATTATTTGAGAAGATGGACTCTATGAAGAGGAATGTGGCATAAGGATTGGAGGGCGACTTATCAATAACCTGTGCTACGTAGATGACACAACCTTGGCTTTCTGTGAGGAGGACTTGAAGCATTTGTTGCAGAAAATCAAGGAATGCAGCCTTTGATATGGTTTGCATCTCAACATCAAGAAAACAAAGATTCTTACCACTGGACTGATAGACAACATCATGATGGATGGAGAAGAGACCAAAACTTTCAACATCATCTTACTGGGATCTACAATTAACACCCTTAGTACCAGCAGTCTGGAAACAAGTAGATGCACTGCACTTGGAAAATGTGCAGTTACAGACCTCTCCAAATTACTGAGGAGTAATGATTTCAGTATGAGGCCTAAGATGTGTCTGATTCAGGCCACAGTCTTTCCAATCACTTGCTATGCAACTGAAAGCTGGAAAATGATTAAGCATGACTATTGATGCCCTTCTGCTGTGGTATTGGAGAACAGCACTGAACATCCCATGAACGGCCACAAAAACAAACAAGTATGTCTTGGAGAAGGTACAGCCAGAGTGCTCTCTGGAAGCAAGGATGATGAGGCTTTGCTTCACATGCTTTGGACATGTTGCTAGAAGGGGTTATTTCCCTACTGGAGAGGGGCATGAAGGGTGGAGGGTCAACAAAGGAGATGAAGATCCTCAACCAGGTGACTACCTCAATATGCTCTAGTGTGTCAGGAAGTGTGAGGATGGCACAGGATAGAAAAGGATTCAGATCTATTGTTCATAGGGTGGCTATGAGTCATACACAACTTGACAGCACCTAACAACCAGTAAGTAAGCTTGCATACTTCTCCTAGATACAATATATCATCCTTATGACATACAATATTAATATTACAATATATCTTAACATTACAACATAGAAGAAACATCATTATTGTAGTTCTCTGTCCTAAACTTTCTTGTCCTACTTGGTCTCTCCATACATAGACTTTTAAAGAATTTCTTACTTTCATCTTCATTCCGTATCCTTTTGTTTCAGGCCATAAAGCGGCTTCTCAACTTTTCTTTCCATCTTAGTAGCAGCAAAAATAAACTTTTGGGTTTTCTCCCTCACTGTGTAGAAACAAACAATATCCATTTTAACTGTACATTTTACCAAATCCCATATTTACAAAACCAAACCATATTTCTACAACTATGGCGCAACAAATGTCACCACTTCTGACACTAATTGTAGAAGGAACAGGTACAACATGAGAGTGGCCGAGTCTGACTTCTAATCACTTCATTAAGGAGAACGGTCCCTGCCAATAACAACCAGAGCAGCAAACACATAGCCCCAGGGTCAAACATATCACCCCACATGTTCCAGCATCTATTTCTAGGAATCACTGGGTCTGATGTTCCTTGGATATTGACTGACAGACTTTACTAAAAGTTGTGGTATTTCTTAGGGAAATAGGCTGGGGAGTGGAGGAGGTAAGAAATATCACACAAAGCAAATCTAGGTTCAGTTCAGCAGTCCCAAGACAGATTAACAACAACAAGACCCAATTCCTCAGTTAGTTCAGGGCAGCTTCTCAGTTGATAAGTGAAAATCCAGATTCAGTTTAGCAGCATAAACCTACCTCTGGTTTCATCAATCATCCAGCAAACTTTATCTAAGAGCAGTTATAAGTCAACTTTTCTTTCAATCATCCAGAAATAAGACTTTTAATAGTAGCTCCATCTCCAGGGTTCCTCTTACATATTGCTGCAGTCTCTTCAAAGCAGTTTGCCATAGATTCTTCATTCTCTTTCCCCACCTTCCACCCCCCCCCCCCCTTATTTTCACAGTGCAGAAAGCAATCTCTCATATTGGTCTCACAGCTGCTGATGACTTGCAAGACCTTGTATCCTCAATGAGGTAGCTGGACACCATGGCCCCACTGGGGGCTAATATAAAAAGTAGAATAGCCAATTTTTAAGGTTTCTGATACCACAATAATATAGACATTACCTAAGAATTCCTAGCCCTTCCACCTTCAACTGGGTAAGTCACGTCCTCACCTTCTGAGACCATTTTCCCATAGGTCTCCAGCATGAGGTTCCAGTAGTGCTCCTTTTGAGTAGAATTCAGGTGTCTCCATTGCTCCTGAAAAAAATAGAACACCATGACCTTAAACATGGCTCTAAAGGAAGGTACCTAACACTGCCTAGAGGAAAAGTTAAAAGGAATGAATGTGCAAAAGGAGCCTAAATATCAGAAGATCTGACAAACTCTAGGAGAGAGATTAATAGAGAAACAGGCCAAAGACTAAATTATAGTCCCTACTGAAACCCCAAAGGTACACAGTTCCAGCCCACCAGCTGCTCTGTGGAAGAAAGATGGGCAATCTCCTCTTGTGCGGTTAACTGCCTATGAAAACCCACCAGAGGGTCAGCCATGGGTACACAACAGCAAAAACAATAAGCAACTGAAGCATTTCTTGTCCTCAGTAGAAAACATTTAGGTTTTAACTTCTATGTATATGTTTTAAAGTTGTATACTTCTACAGGTAAACTTTTCCTGTTGAATGGAGAACATACTGGAAATATGTTTTCAACTTCTACCCCTTGTTTTCTTACTCTTTATATGACTTAGTGTAAGAGTCTGACACTCCCAATATATGTGAACTCTAGAAATTCCAAAGTAAAAACAACCAAAAAAATAAATAAATAAATTTATTGTCAGTGCAAATTTGCAAAAAAGAGGGAATAATTGACACTGAAATTGACTGTTTTTAAGCCCCATCCAGAGACAAGACTAGTATATTTAGAGAAAAACACACACACACACACACACACACACACACACACACTCTAATCATCCAAGAATTCTGAGTTAAGGGTTTAACACTCATTTAGGGGATGAATTGTTGTGAATTGTTATGAATCAAGTAGCCCTTGAATATGCTCTAAAGAGAGTTCACTGATGGCTTAATGGTAAGCAATTGCACTGCCAATCCAAAGGCTAACAGTTAACTCTACTAGTTGTTCTGCAAGAGAAAGACAGCAATCTCCTCCCATGTGATTTACTGACTCTGAAAAAATCCACAAGGGTCAACTATGGCTCCCACTAGACAGTTCACAATAACAATAAATGGAAGTAGAGGGAGCTCTGGTGCTCTACTCTGTAAAGAACCATGCTGCCAAGCCAGAAGTGGTGCCATTATATTAGCCACGACAGTGGAGAAATTGTGAAAAGACTGTGGCACTGCTGTAAAGAGACTATGGCAAGGTGTAACCAGAAGCTTCTTGAATTTGTGCTGCTGAACTGAAACTGGGATTTTCACCAAAGGAGGAACTGTGTTTTGTTGTTAATCTTGTTTGAGAATGCTGAGTTAAAGCTAGATTTGCTGGGTGATATTCTTTGCCTCCCTCATGCTCCAATTTTTTTCTCTACTAAACCTCACAACTGTAAATAAAGTCTATGTGTCCACAATGTACATTGGACCCAAAAAACTGGTAGAAAGAGGTGCAGGAGCATGGGAGGTGGCATGTCTGACCGAGCAACTATCTAACTGCTGCTATAGAAACTATTGATGGGAATAGTTCCCCTTTATGAAGTAAGGAGATGTCAGACTAGGTTGGCCCATATCCCCATCTTGCAGCCACTCTTGTTTTTTTTTAAATTTTTATTTTATTATTTTTGTGTGAGTGTACCGTCAAATCAGATCTGACTGGTACAGGAGGAGATTGTCCCTCCTTCCCCGGCAGA